>NC_044329.1:112288688-112625523 GCF_007399415.2 Gopherus evgoodei
AATACAAACAGCAGCAGTTTAGGTTTCTCTAGCACCTTCCATCCAAAGATTTCAAATCATCCTTTGAAACAATGCCACGTGATATGTGTGGCACAGCATACTGTAGAGGAGTTTAGTTAATCAAGGAGTAAGACAGTTTTTTTCTATTTTTTAAAACAAAGATGTTGCACAAAACTATTTTGAAAAATTAGGAGTTAAGCATTCAAGTTAGGAAACATCAACTTACCTCTGCCTCTTTCTGTGTATGTTTTAATACACAGTCTTTAATTGCATGAAAACATACTATTTCTCAAATACTGCAACACATATAGTATATCTTTGTTACTCCTGGGGGAATTCTGCACCACTACATGGGCGCAGGATTCACGTCCCCCACATATTTCCTTGCTTCCCCGCAGGAAAATGACTCTCTGACACGGAAGCAAAGGAAACCTGCAAGTGCAGTTACAAACCACTCCCTAGCTGTGCAGGTACATCGTTTCAGGAACCCAGAGCAGCTGACAGAGATAAATCACTGCAGGGCTGGGGACACCCCAGCCAGGCTCCTACCCTGAGCCAGGGATCAGCTGCTAGTCCTGGCTGGGCTGGAGACAAAGGACAATAGGACTTCCTCTTCCCCTGCAAGGTGTGGCTGGAGCTGCGTCAGACCCACCCCCTGTGGGGGGAGGGGTGACTATGCAGGCGGCTGCTCCTCCATCCACCCAACCCCCATGCATCTGGACCTCCCATACACAGACACCCCTACCAAGCATCACCCCATACAGCCAGAACCCACCTAGCCCTCCATTCCCAAACCCCACTGAACCACAACCTCTGCATCTGGAGTCCCCCTGCACCCAGACCTCCCCCACTGAGCTCCCTGCACTCAAAACCCCACCTTGACAAGCCCCACCCCATGCACATTCCTGAGTTCCCACATCCAGACCCCTATGCTATTGACCCCCCCAACCCGCTGCACCCAGACCGCCAACTTACTAAGCCCCACTCCCCCAGCACCTAGACCCTCCTGCTGAGAGCCCACATCCAGATCCCTCCACAGAGCCCCAACTACTTTCATCTGGAAATCCCTACAAAGTCTCATTGCCCCTGGAACCCCCCACCCCAATGAGCCTCTGTGCATCCAGATTCCCCCATGTCTCATCCCCCTACTGAGCTGTCTGCACCCAGACTGTCACACACAGAATCCTCTCACCCCACACCTGGATCACCACACACTGAGCCCCTCCACACTTGGACCCTACCTGGTTAAACCTGCCTGCCTCACACCTGGTGCACCTGGCACAGAGGGACAGTGTCCCAGGGTGTTTCTGGGATAGGCCCAGGCCTTGCGCTGTGTGAGGATCTAGTGCAGCCTCACCATTGAGTCTGGGTCCCAGGTGTAGGTTGTGGAGAGGCTGCAGGGTGCTCTCCCACCTTCAACAATCAGTGGCTTGTGCTCCCCACTGCCATGCTGGAGCACCTGTATTTATTTATTGACAAATAAAACTTGCAGAATTTTAAAATATTGTGCACAGAAATTTTAATTTTTTGGCGCAGAATGCCCTCAGGAGTAATTTGTCACATAACTTTGTAGGGATCTCCTCATACATAAATTACATTTGTCTGACGCACATGGTAACAGACTGTAAAAGCTTGTACCTAAAATTCTATAAGAAGTTTATTATATTGTATTAGCAAAATGTGATCCTGCGATTAGAAACTACCTTTAATGAATGTACACACAGCACACAGAGCTAAGGCAGTATATGCAAATCTAACTTAAGCATTCAGAAGCTGGGAAATGTTCATCTATGTAACATGCTGTTATTTTTAATGGACAATATACAATACAAATCAGTTAGCATAGCAATGATGATCTTAACAGTCTCAGTATCTGACTAGTGTTTAAATATGTGATCTTAATGTTTTATTAACTTAGGTTTTTATATTTAATAGTCCGTTGTACATCTACAAAAACATCAAACTAGAATATGTGAAGGATAACAAAAATTAATAATAAATCATATTTGCAAGTGGTACTGGCCCTTTTAATATCCCAAATAAGACTTCACTAATCAGTAATGGATCATATAGCAGTGCTAGACATACAAAATCTATTGCTGTTTTCATTGCAATGTAAGTAGAACACTACTTATGGTCCACTTGGGATGTCAAGTGTTGAGATTGCGTGGGAAGAACCTTACAAAGCAGAAGGGTCATGACACTAAATTCATAGTAATTAGTCTTGTAATTATAGCCAAAGCACTAGCAACAGCTATAGTTAAGGTTGTGCGAGTATTTCCATTATAACCTCATTTTCACTCATCTTTCACGTGATAATTCTATAGGCTTAGTCTGCGCCTGAAAGTGATTTTTTAAAAAGGTTTTAATAAACACAGTTCAATGTTTCTGAGGATAGATGAAAATACACTTTCCCATTATTAAAAAAAAAATCTTGCAATTTTTTTTTTTTTAAAGCTCTACTGCCAAAACAGCTGAAAACTACAAAGGTTAAAAAATCCCAATTTCCAAACACAGTACTTGGGGTATTTTTTTTAATCGTTTTTTAGCAACCTTTACCAAAGTTCTTACTCCTTGTCTAATAGCTGTGGTATTCTACATCATACCATCATCAGCCATTTAGATTGTTACCAGCTTTTAGAACACTGTGTATACAATATTTTGAAATATTGCTATCCTGCATTTGCAACAAAAGTTAGTAGAAGACCTCTGTCCCCAGAAAACAATTTGGATAAGCTGTTGGTTCTCTGAAGTATGCAGATGTAGAGTTATTGATTATTGGGAATACAGCATGATCTGGCCAGCAGGTTACTAGATCTAGGAGTAGTGTGTGACTTTGGGCAAGTCACTTAATCTCCCTGTCGCTCTGCTTCCCCTCCCTCCCGCCCTTTGTCTTGTCTGTTTAGACTGCAAACTCTCAGAGCAGGGACTGTTTCTCAATATATTAGCATAGTGCCTACCATTATGGGGCCACAAACTTGCCTGGGGTCTCTAGTCAGTCCTATAATAATATTTATACAGAACTATGAGGTGCTTTTAAACAAATTCATTTCTGTTGTAGGGTATAAACAGCAGCAGCTCCAGACACCAGCGCTTCAAGTACATGCCTGGGGCGACAAGCTACAGGGGGCGCCCTGCCGATCCCTGTGAGGGCGGTAGTCAGGCAGCCTTTGATGGCTTGCCTGTGGGACGTCCGCCGGTCCCGTGGATTCTGCGGCAATTTGGCAGCGGGTACGCCAAAGCCATGGGACTGGGATCCTCCCGCAAACAAGCCGTCAAAGGCTGCCTGACTGCCGTACTTGAGGCAGCAAAAAAGCTAGAGCCGCCTCAGGGTATAATCAGCTTCTGAAAGCAGTTTCGCAAGGTTAAATAGATATTTAATAGGAAATGTCCCTTTAAAGTTAGTCTTAGTATGCAGCAAGTTGTTGGTTAAATATTTTCTAAGAAACCCCTCGAGAACTTTACTTGTTTTAATGTTAGCACATTTTCACTTTGTGCGTGTTTATTAAAGGAACCCATCACACTGTATCCCACTCACTACAGTTGGAAAATAGATCTCTTAAGCTTTTCTGCTGTTATCTGAATTGCCTCTCCTTAGCTCCATAGTTAAGATTGTGATGAGCTTTCTTTTCAGCAGATGATTTTTCAAAGTGCTCCACAATCCATAAGAATACTCAGATTGTCTTGAAAAGTGATGTGATCAATGGACTCTGGGGTAGTATTAGTGGTGCATATTTGGGTCACTGGATCAAGCGGTTTCTGAGACATGGCACCTGTGAGAAAAGGAAAGTAAAATGTTCCTGTTCTCAGAACATTCATGTGTGGCCAAATTATTCACAGAGTTTAAAGCCAGAAGGGACAACGAGATTAGATAATCTGACTTCCTGCACAACACAGGCCTTTAAATTTCACATACAACAGGAACTGGCTTAGAGGTCAGATTGCAAATTTGGGATCATTTTGAAAGGAGATTCTGAGATAGGGCACAAGCCTGTGCACCAAAAAAGCTACTTTTAATATTATCCAATTCATATAACTTTTTTGGTGCAGAGGCAGGCGGGGGGAAGGGACTTCCCACGAGCTCCCCAGCTACTCAACAGTACAAAAGGACTGGTTGAGAAACATTACAAAAATTATTACACACTAAAAGCTTTAGTATCACTGCTTACAATTTGCATTCTCTCGACCTCTTGCTCTTCAGGAACTCCTTTGTGAGAGAGACACTGAGCTTACATTCATGTGGTGACTGAGGGCTAGTCTATACCTGAAACACTGCAGCGCCCCACCTGTGCAGCTTGTGTGCTTCATTATAGCCACTCAATACAGAGATAGGAGGGGTTCTCTCGTCACTGTAGTTAATCCACCTCCCCACCAGGCAGTAGCTAGATCGACAGAAGGAAGAAGTCTTCCAACACCCTGGCGCTGTCTACACTGCGAGTTAGGTCAGCATAGCTACATCTTTGAGGGCTATGGATTTTTCACACTCCTAAAAGACATAGCTACGCCAATATAAGTTTTCAGCATACACCAGCCCTTAGAGGAACAAGCACTGCTTCTTTAACTCAAGGCTCATGATTCAAAGCATTTCCTTTGCCCATAAGTGCTTTCAATCTGCTTCTGCTTGGTGCTCAGATCCATCATGGGACTTCTTCTGAAAGTGTAAGTAGGGTCTGTAATCTTGAAGTACTTCAGCACCCCACAAATGTATCCCCACTGTCATCTATGCAAGTTCCACCCAGGACAGTCTGATGAGTAGTACTGCATGCAAGATATGACGACTGCTATGGTAATGTGAGGCTAGGCTGCTATAGGATGGACCTAGCTGTTGCAAAGAAAAGGAAAAAAGAGAGAGAGCGGCACAAAACTCCCACCCAGGATGAATCTATTCTCTGCAGAGCAGCATTATACACAATGATGACTTCTGCAACTTAAAACAGGCATGGAAACGCGACATAAATTTGCATCTCATCCTTGTGCAGAGGCCATGCTAATCAACTCTATCATTCCAATTTCAGTAAATATGCTGCAGAAGGAAGAGCAGGCATTCTGGTCTGTACATGTACCAGACACACAATGGCAAGAGCAGGGAAGGGGATAAGAACACAACGGTGACGGGCTGGACCTGATGTACTGGGGTTTCAGTGACACTCTCCTGCTTCACCAGCCTGGATTCCCTACCTCTGTTTTGCTGAATTAGACTCTCTGGCCTCTTGGATCGCTCGCTCGCACATACACATACACCCAGCAGCAGACAGACTGAAGTCAGCTCTGAGAGAGAGGACTCACCCAGCACTCATGTATATGCCCCTTTTGGGGAATAAACCCAAAATAATACTGTCTTGCACTATAGAGAAATCTGTACAAAATAAAACTCATAAATTCGTCCCCTCCCTCAATGTGGAGAGAGATATGCATGACTTCTTCCAAGCCCCTGCCCACCTCCCACCCCCCGGTTAGAAATTACATAAACTGGGTTTAATACTAAACAAACCAGATTTTATTAACTATAAAAGGCAGATTCTAAGTGGTTAAAGAGATAGTAATCTGCTTTGTTCTGTTTGCTAAGCAAACAAAACAAAACACGGAAACTAAGCTTGATTCACTAAAGAAATTGGCTACGAATAGTAATTTCTCACCCTAAATATTGTCACAGGCAGATTACAGAGTCTTAAAAGGCAACTGCACTGGCCTGCAACTTGAGACTTTAGGTATTATTACTCACAAGCCAAGCGCCCTTCCAGCTTGGGATCAACTTTTCTCCCCCCAGCTCAGTTCTTGCTTCCAGGTGTTTTTCAGTGTCTCTTTGGGTGGGGAGGCAGAGATGAACCACAATGATGTCACTCCCCTGTCTAATATAGCTCTTGTGTATGGCGGGAACCCTTTGTCTTCCAGTGGAAAAACACTGACATTCCGGGGGTAGGGGGCAGTACCACATGACTCAGATCCATGTCTCTGCAGGACTGTGACAGCCATCACTTGTAGGCTGTCTGGAGCATCCAGAAGATGACTAAGCCCTTTCACAGTCCATTGTCTCTGCTGATGGGCCATCAGCCCTATCTGGCTTTTCACTCTTGTACCTGAAGGGCTAGTTGCGGATTAGGATCTAGGGCAAAAATCTGTCTGGGGATTGGTCCTGCTTTGAGCAGGGGGTTGGACTAGATGACCTCCTGAGGTCCCTTCCAACTCCGATATTCTATGATTCTATGATACCCAAAGTAGCACATTTGAAATACAGATATATGGTCAATATTTCTAACTTCAGATACAGAAATGATACAGACATACAAATTGGATAATCACATTCAGCAAATCATAACCTTTCCAATGATATCTCACATGAGCCACCTTGCATAAAGTATCTCTCAGTTATGTCTCATCCATATCATATGTATATCTTCATAAAGGATATGGAGTATAACGTCACAATCGCTTGAGACGAATGGAACGGTTCACACCTCTCAGAGCTGTATTCATCTAAAAGGGTGTTCTTATTCCGTTGAAAATTCACCCACTTCACCCTTCAACACAGGAGGCTTGCAGGAAAGTCCCTTCCCCCTATAAACATAATAGAGACTTTGGAGAGCCATTGCTACCTCAAGCTAATGAGTAGCAACGACGTACACAGAGGAAGCCAGTCAATCACATCCTCACTACCACCAATTCCTCAAAAAGACAAGAGAAATACACTGCTAAGAAACGTATTAATACAGAGTTAATGAAGCCTACCACTGCCTTGCAGAATATGAGGCTGGCTAAATTTGAAAGCTCTGAAAATTAGGCAATAGAGAGTTAAGGGTACTCTTCTATTCTGCCCTCTCCAAGCAATGCCCCAACCCACCAGTCAGAGATCACACGACTGTGCTCTTCCCAAACATGTAAAAGACAGTGGGGAAAATGCACAAAAGTGGGGAATGAGGGGCAAAGAAAAAAACGGTTACTCACCTTCCCGTTAAAGGTTGTTCTTTGAGATGTCTTGTTCATGTCCATTCCAGGTGTATGCACGCCGCATGCAAGCCAGCCAGAAGATTTTTCCCGGGGCAGTGTCCATAGGGTTGGCCTGGGTGCACCCTGGAGTCATGTCTTAGGCCCTTCTAACCCTCCACCCCCTTAGTTCCTTCTTGCCAGCTACTCCAACAGAGGGGTAGGAGCAGGGGTGAAAGTAACTTACAGGACTTACCGGTACAGCTGGAGCCCTGAGGGGAGCGTGGCCTCAACCGGAAGAGGCGGTGCCTCTCAAGATTTAAAGGCCCTGGGGTACTGGCTGTGGCTGGGAGCCCCAGAGCCTTTAAATCAACCCAGGACTCCCAGTTGCAGAGGTGGCTGGGAGCCCCCAGAGCTCCAATAGCTGCTGAGCTCCGGATCCTTTAAATTCCGACTGCAGCTCCGGCTGCCAGAGCTGCGGGCGGGATTTAAAGGGCCTGGAGCTCCCACGGCTGTGGGGAACCCCGAGCCTTGCCAGGCTGGGGCCGGGATTTAAAGGGCCCAGAGCTCCTGCCGCTGCAGGGAGCTCTGAGCCCTTTAAATCCGGCCCCAGCCCGGCCGCTGGAGCTGCGGGCAGGATTCAAACGGCTGTGGGCACCCCGCAGATCTCATAGGGTAGACCAGAGACCTGCAATCAGGAAGCCCACCTCATTACAACCCCCGTGGCTAGTGTACATGAGGCTGCATCCGCCGCATCCAAAGCCGCCTGTAGGGAAGCTCTGGAGACCAGCTTCCCCTCCTCCACTAATGCGGAGAACTCAGTACGAAAGTCTTGCAGCAGGAGCTCTGCAAACTTGGCCATTACAGCACAGATATTATGTGCATATCTGCTTATGATAGCCTGCTGGTTTGTGATGCAGGGCTGTAGTCCCTCCATCGAATAGACTTTCCTGACAAACAGATCGAGTCTCTTCGCCTCCCTATTTTTCGGGGTGGGATCCTGGAAACCCTGGTGCTCCCGCTGATTGGCTGCATCAACTACCAACGAGTCAGGGGGTGGGTGGGTATAAGTGTTTATACCCCTGTGAAGGGATTTAGTCATTTCAATTATTATCTTTATCAGCAGAAAGGCTACCCACGATGGTCTCGAGGGCAAGAATGTCCACAACTGGGTCCGATTCCTCCACCACCTCCTCTGCCTGAATACCTAGGCTTTGGGCAGCACAGCATAAGAGCTGCTTGAGAACCCTATTATCCTCCAGAGCTGGGGCCACTGATGCCCTTGCGACCACTTCGTCTGGCGAGGACGAGGAGAGGCCTGGCAGCAGACCCTGCTCATTGCCTTCAGCGCCCTTTGGATCTCTCGGTACGCAGTATTCCATGGGATGCGGTGCCTAGGCTGCTGGCGCTCTGGTCGGCAGTGCCAGTGTTGCCTCCGGTGGGACAAAGGACACTGATGACACCGACTGGGACCCTGGAACTGTCCCTGGCTCTGGTGGTATGCCCAGGGTGTCCAAAAGGGCCATTGAAACTATGGCTGCCACTGCTGAGGCCACGGTGCCGGGTAGGGGTGGTGACTCTGGCAGGATCTGGACCTGCTGAGGCGGTAAGAGTCCGCCTCTGACTCTGGAGTCTCCGAATAGGGAAACCACGGAGGAGCTGTGCCCTGGTCTGCCAGAAAGCAGTGCCGAGAGGCTGGAGATTGGTGCGGCTCTCCTACGTGGATGGGCTGTGGCAGGGAGATGTGCGCCGGGGCTGGAGATCGGTGTGCCATCAGCACTGGTTTGCCCCTAGACTGGAAGTGGGGCGACTTGTCCCTCCTCTGTGAGGAGGTCGGCACCAAGAGGCACATCAGGTCCTTGGCCACCTCAAACGCCTCCGGCGTAGATGGGAGCTGGTCACCTTGGTGATCCGGGGACCATGAGGGTTCAGAATTGACTGGGCTGCAGGGACGAGGTGTTCTGTCCCGAGATGCCCATGGACACCACTGAGCCTTTAGACTTTGGCGGGAGGGATCGACCCCTCTCCGGCCTTTTCTTCTTTAGGAGCACTGGGGATTGAGAGCTGTTCCACACCGACAATGGTGTCTTATGGCCCAGGCTGTGGCAGTGCCGAGGGTCCTTAGTCGGCACCAGTTTACACGCTGTCAGTGCCAGAGCACTGTGTAGTGCCATCTCCATTAGCAGGATTTTAAATCTCTGCTCCCAGTCTTTAAGGGCTCTGGGTCGGAAACCTTTACAGTTCCTGCACCTGTCCTTCTGGTGGCTTTCCCCAAGGCACAGCAGACAGGAAGAGTGAGAGTCATTCTTGGGCATAAACTTGCCACAGTCCTCACAGACCTTAAACCCTGGGAACCCAGGAATACTCTGGAGATGAGGAAGATGCTGTTGGTGGGAAAACCCCCAAACAAAGCTAAACTATCACAACTGTAACTAACGAACTTCTAACTATTTAAACCGTTTATACAAAAAACTAGAGCGAGCGATGTTCCAGCTAGCCGTCACTGCAGTAAGAAGGAACTGAGAGGGTGGGGAGCTGGCAGGGTGCTATATTGGGCGCCATGAAGGCGCGACCCCAGGGGGCACCCAGGCCGACCCTATGGACGCTGCTAAGGGAAAAATCATCCAGCTGGCGCGCCCACAGCACGCACACACCTGGTTGGAATGGACAGGAACAAGCCCTCAGAGAAGAACTCTTAGGTTTTGGCCAACCTCAGGTTAGACTTGAACAGTAGCTAGCTAAGCCTGACTTGTAAGTGTACTCAACCATTTACCTACTCCTCACAAACCCCTGAAGAGTTGCCAGATATTGATAAATGTTCATCCCTGGCCTCAGAATTCCCTCTAAGACACCATGTTTGGCTGCCCCTGACTGAGCCTTGTTCTGCTCTGTGACATATGCTAACAGTTGGCTACAACTCCCCAGTACAATAGTGTGGCAGAGAGGCATCGGTGAATGGCAATGCAGCTTTAGAGTTCTAGTGGGTACTGAGAATATACAAGAGTATTAGACTGAGATAAGCAATCACATTCCCCCATTTTCTTGACATACCTAGGGCAATGTCAATGGCATCTGTCTGAGCAAACCTGAAACTCCTTTCATATATTCTTAGATGTCAGAGATAAAAGGAGACATTTGGTATATTTGCACTGCAATAAAAAAACCCTAGCACTGATTCTCAGAGCCTGGGTCAACTGATTCAGGCTCATAATCTAACGTTATGTCATTTCACAGTAGATGTTTGACCACGGGCTGAAGCCCAAGCTCAGCAATACTCCCCTGTCATGGGATCTCAGAGCTTGGGCTCCAGCCTGCGGCCAAACATTTACACTGCTATTTTATAGCTCCAAAGCTCAAGCTGACCCAGGCCGGCCACAGCCTTTTATTGCAGTGTAGGACACACCCATTGTGATCTTCTCTTCAGATGTTGTATATAAACACCCAGGAAATAAGGACCCCAACTCCTCTCACTGCTGCTGCAACCTCTCCTCAAAAGGCAGTGCAAGCTCTGGCACCTAGCAGTGAGGGCCACAGAGTGTACAAAGGGGAATGATGGGATAGAATTGGATTAGACAACACACAAAACAGCAGAATTTGTTACGGGTAGGTCAGGTTTGCTTTTCTTGGTTTTCAGAGGGTTATGTTTATCCACTGTTCATGGTCTGTAAGTCCACAAGGGAGCACTAAATAACCTTAACTGCATTAATAAAGTTTTGGGGCAGTTAATTAGTATTTATGTAACCTTTGCCCACAGATCACTAGGAGAATAATCCATGAGTAACACTCTGTTTTCCAAAAATAGTCAGCTTTGGAAAGCTTCAACCCCGAAGGAAAATTGTTAGAAATTGTTAGAAAGTTATAAGCAAGTTTAAAAATAATGGTGTAAAATGGTGTAAAATGAAATTTGTTAGAAAGTGATAAGCAAGTTTAAAAATAATGGTGTAAAATGAAAGTTGCTTTCCAAGCCCTGATTCCAGCATTCACTACTGTAAACATTCGGCTGTAACTGTCCCTCATTTTGAATCCTTCCAGCCTACCAAAGCTCACTACAGCGCGCACTCTTCTCCATCCTGAACTGCCTTAAGTTTCTAAAGAGAAACAAGCAAGACCAGAACTATTCATCCAGAGACCTGTGATTGGATTCCTTTTTTAGGAGAACCTTCCCAATACACTTTGTTCTTAATCTTTCTTTTTAATGGATACAGTATTTTTGCAGAATATAGAATGGTGCAGTAAGTAAAACAAGCCATAAAGTTACTAGTGATTTAAGCATTATTAAACAGACAATTACTCAAATCAGTATCATTCCTAAAATAGAACTATCCCCTCTTCCAAAGCTGGGACAGCAAAGGTTTCACACTTACAGTACCACAGGGTGGATGCCTGCCATGTGATTTTCAGAAACCTTTAGGAGATTTGCAAAACTTCTACAGAAATGAATAAAAGCATTAGTAAGCACAAAATATGCATTGGTCATGCTGTTCAGCAATCAAAAAATGTACAACAGTAAGAAAATTACAAGGACAAATACAAACGCATACAGCTAATTGTTCAAACATTCAACATTTCCTCATTAATATAAGTGTCATTAACTTACATTTCATAGATTCTAGGGCCAGAAGGGACTACTGTGATATAGTATGATCTCCTGTATAACACAGGCCAGAGAACTGTCCCAAAATAATTCCTAAAGCAGAGCTTTTAGAACGATATCCAATCTGGATTTAAAAATTGCCAGTGATGCAGAATCTACCAGAACCCCTTGGTAAACTGTTCCAATGGTCAATTACTCTCACTGTTAAAAATTTCGGCATTTCCAGTCTAAATTTGTCTAGTTTCAACTTCCAGCCATGGGATCACATTATACCTTCTCTGCTAAATTGAAGTATCCATTGTTAAATATTTGTGCACCAAGTAGGTATTTATAGATGTGATCAATTTACCCTTCAACATTCTCTGCTAAGATAAATAGATTGAGCTCATTGTATTTAAGGCATATTTTCTAATCCTTTAATCAATTTGTCACTCTTCTCTGAACCCTCTCCAATTCATTAACATCCTTCTTGAATTGTCCACAAAACTTGTAATCTCATCAAATAAAGATATGAAATTAGTCTGCTGGGACCTATCGTACATAAACCCATGATCTGCATTAATTACATTACCCTCCTTTAATAATTAATCGAGTCCCATATCAGTCACTCCATTATCTTTCCCAGGACCCATGTCAGACCAAAGGCCTATAATTTATTCAGGTCATCCTGTTTACCCTTTTTAAATATTAGCCCAACATTAGCTTTCTTCCAGTCTTCTGGTACTCCAAGATTTATTGAAAATCAACATCAGCGGTCCAGCAAGCTCCTCAGCCACTTCTTTTAAAACTCTTCAGTGCAAGTTATCTTGACCTACTGATTTAAATACGTCTAATTTTGGTTGCTGTTTAATATCCTCCTGACACACCAGAGGACTAGAAAGAGTGTTATCATCCTCTGTCTTTTCCCAAATACAGAACAAATATTTATTGAACAATTCTGCCTTTTCTGCATAATTGTTGATTACTCTACCATTTCCATTTAGTGATGGACCAATATCATTATTAGGATACTTTCAGTCCAACACCACAGTATTACTGTTTTGACTATTTAAGTTTTGACAAGAATATCAAAAGCACAGATAGGTTTTTTTATACTTGACGTATTGATAGAAATATTATACAATTGAAAAAAGTAAAATGGAGAAATAACTTGTAGGATCATACTGTCCATTTTCCAAGGATGTTGTAATAACTCGGGAGCAAACCAACTCAAAAATTCAGATCCAGGAGGCTGTGATGGAATGCACCCCTGGATTCACACCCAAAACACTACTATAATAATCTTTTCACAGAAAATGCCTTGTAAAGTATCATTTAAAAACTAGTAAGTTGCTGGTCAGTAATATCATGGTGAAATGCATGTAGCAACATTATACGCAAAGGTATGAACATAAGCTGAAATCATGACTAACGTGTGTTTACCACACAAGTCTGAGGAATGGGTAAATCTGTTTCTCAAAAGACAAAAGGACAAGTTGATGCCTCTAGCCAGGTGCCATCAAAGCTGATGGGCCATCACCTATCATGTAGCCATTCTTTGGTAAGGAAGGGGGACAGGAACAAACAGATTCTGCATCTTAGCAAACAATGGCATGAAACCTCTTTCCTACAAGACTCCAAGTCTCCTTTCCTAGAGCTGGAAAGAGCTTTATCTACATGTCTCTCTCTGGAAAATACACTTCAAAAAGGTGACAACTATAAAAGTGAAGGGCAAAACCACCTCAAGTTCTCTCTCCCTTGTCCATCTCTCTATTTCACCTCAGGCAAAAGAAGCCAGCCATTGGACCTTGAAAGCAGATCTTGACTTGAAATTGGGTCAGCAATACTAGCAGAAATATGTGGTAAGAATTTCAACTTAAACCAAGGCTTGTTTGTTAAGTTTAGTAATAGCATTTTATCTTTACTTTTCTTGTAACCACTTCTAACTTTAATGTCTTAGTACTTGTATTCACTTAAAACCTCTCTCTTTGTAGTTAAATAAACTTGTTTTATTCTCTAATCAAAACTAATCTAGTGTAGTGAACTGTGGCAGTAACTCCATTTGAAGTGGCAAACTGTTGTATCTTGATCCCCTTAGATTGGCAACAGGCCTAATATGTCTGCACTGTCCCATGCTAAACATACGTTTTTTGGGGAAAATCCCGCACTAGGAGAGTGTTAGGATCACTCTGCAAGTGATAACCAAAGCTGGTGGAAGCCAGAGCATGACAGATGCATACTGAGAGGCTGCTGGACCACGGCTGTAGCTATACACAGACACTCAGACCACGTCTACACTACAAACTTACATCGGTATAACAATACTGCTCAGGAGCATGAAAAATCCACACCCCTGAGAAACACAGTGATACCAACCTAACCCCCAGTGTATACAGCACTACGCAGACGGTTTACACAGCTTCTCCTGTCGACATAGCTACCACCTCTCGCAGAAGTAGATTCACTATGCTGACAGAAGCTCTCCCATCAGCATAGTAGTGTCTTCACTGAAGTTTGACAGCATTTTAAGTGTAGACATGCCCTCAGAGTATGACCCGCATGCTGGCAAGTAGCTTTCTTAAATTGGTTAACCAACAACTATGTTTACATATTTGACCCAGTTTTCTACCACTCCTCTTTCCTTAGCCCTCTTCCTGAAAGAGGGCCCTGGAGTGTGCAACCAAATGCTTTCAACAAAAGAGCCACCTGTTGGCACTGCCAAAGGAGTAGCACCAATGTCCACTGCAAAGAGACCTGTCAATTTAGAGTCAAAGAGCCAGCAGCGGGGACCGGAGCGATGCCTGTCTCCCCTGGTCAGCATAGTATCAATTACCAGAATGTGTTTTGTCACCATCTGAATAGCCAGGAGATAATGCCTCGATAAAACAGTCAGTAGTCTGCTAGAGAGATGATTCTAACAAGCTCCACTCCAGTTGATAAGTTTTAACTTCATGTAAAGGTCTTATAAACCTCATTCTTGGCCATTACCTATCATTTAATTTTTTTTTCACCGTTACACTACCTACATTATTTTTTCTCATGCTTTGAAAAAATGGCAAAATTAGTACTTCACTGTTCCTTGCTTACCATTGCATGAGAGATCAATTACTTGGATCAGCTGGCAGAAATTTTCTTGCGTTGAGGTTAGTCACTGGATCAATATAACATTGTCCCTCAACTTGAACTGTGCTCTGAATTCAGAAGTAAGAGCATGTGTCAAGCATTCCATGAAAGCTTTAAGTATCAGCCTGAAGGAGTGAGCCTCTCTCATTTATAGATTGCAAAGGAACAGACCTCTAGGTAAGACAAATAAAGTGAAGACATATTCTGATGATAAACAAGTATATGTTGGTTGAGCTCCCCTTGGGAAAACCAAGGGGTTCGTTTGTCACCATATGCAACCTCATTAGGGTGAATGTCAGCTTTGCACAGATTTGTTGAAATTCACCCAGGAAAATAGGTTGCCCCACAAAGTCCCCCAGTGCAGCAGAACTGTCATGGTTACACTACGTGTGAATGGGTAACTGTTCAGTGAGCGCACAGAGGACACTGTACCTCCCGCATGTCACAGAACTGGGTTCCACACTAACTATGCATAGGCCATTACAGAAAGGGGCTTAAGGAATGGGCCAAGGAATGGAAAAAGTCTATGGTTACATGTATCCAGTGGACACGGCAAGGAATGTAACTAGACCAGTGTGCAGGAATAGCAGGGTCTGGTACAGCAACTGCAAAGAGGGCATGTATCTGTTCTGGCCACAGGTTGGAGGTACAGAAGAAACATCCCAATTCAACCCACACAGTGCCTCTGTTTCCCCATTTTCCAGATGGGAATAATAATATTGACCTTCCTGTGTAAAACACTGATATTTATAAATGAGAAACACTAAATATTGTTGGCTTTTTGATTTGTGCTTTAAAAGGAAATTACCAAAACTAGGACTAATGGAAATGTTTTTGTGACTGTTTTTGTCTGATTTCCAGTAACAACAATTCCCTGTTGTGGATTTAAACCCCTCACTGTGTTTGCAAAGCTTTTTGTGGGCAGGAGGAAATGTGGTTTATCTAGGGGCCTGATCCAGTAAAGTATTACTCATGTAGCTGTTACTCACATGAGTGGCCTCATGAAAAGAAGTGGGAGAACTTCATGTCAAGTGAAATTTTGCCTGAGCCCATGTATTTGTAAAGTGCTGTGTAAATTTACAGAGCTGTATGTGTTTCACTGTAATAAACAAGACACTGGAACATTATAAGCGTGCATGAGAATCTGAAGGTGAACTTGACTGTGCTACTTTAATTGTCCAAGCTAATCCAGTGTAAAATATAAACAACATGAAGGTTGAATAGTTTATAGAACTTTTAAAGTGCTTTGTATTGTTAATACAAGAGGATGGTAGTAAAGGGAATGTGAGTTTTTTAAATAATTATTTTGAGTCTTAGTGTCCTGATTTAAAAAGAAACATTTACTTTGATTTCTAAATTGCGATATTATATTTTACATTCATATGAGACCTTTACAGATGAAGCCCAGTCTGAACATTGAATATTTCAAGCATTTTGCATAAGAGAAAAAGATTCTTCCTATCCAAAATTCCCCTGCTCTTTCCAAACTATTGCACAGTATTCTCTGTGCTGTTGGCCTAGCTGGCTGCTGACTTTCTTCCTCAAAGGTGGCTGCATTTCAGTGGTGCATTTATATGTATAGTTTGCAAAGCATGTATTGATCCTTGTAGAAGGAGGCTTGTAGGAATGAACAGATAGGTACTGCAGACGTCACCTGAAGACAGACCATTCCTAAGATGGTACTAGCAGTGGGACATTGTGAGCTCTTAGTGGGATAAGGGTTGCCGTGAAAAGTATGGAGGTGATGGCACACATCCGCATATTACCTCGATACTGGTGCTGCACATGACAAAATTCATTCCACACATGAATGCAAAAATTAGCAGAAACACTGGTGGGAATTATGGAGGCGCAACAGTAATTGCGATGCTTACAGTTGGGCAACTTTGTGAGAGCACCTTGAAAAAAAAAATCAGTTCTAAAGTCTATATGCCTATGTCTCTTGAAAACTGCTATAACTGTTAAGGGACCAGAGTATGTGTCAGGGCTTTGGAGCTATGTTCCAGTGCCACTCCAGCTCCAGGCAAAAACCTGCAGCTCCACTGCTCCAGAGCTTCTCCGAGCTCCAGCTTCAGCTCAGCGCTCTGCTCCAAAGCCCTGGTATATGTTAGTGGTGCACGTCTTAGGTCATTTGGTCAAGGAGCTCCCAAGTTACAGCACTCCAAAATCACCTACTTTTAATTCTCAAATATTTGGAACCATTTGTCCTTGGACTGCCCCTAAGCTCAAATACTAAACACTATCTAGAACCAATTTAGAAAACAAAATATTTCAAGTTATTGCAGATTTATCTTTTGGAAGGGAAGGGTGAGTGCCAGTTTGAGGAATTTCAGCACTCCACCAGTAATCATCTAGTGCCAAATCCCATCCTGGGACAGGCTGGGGGGGGGGCATTATTGTGCACATGATATAAAGTCTAATATGGTAGTGTGCCACTGGGCTGATATGAGGAGGACTTGGTACCATGGTAAAAATTACACAAGAAGAGCTGGATCAATTCTGTGCTGGGAGATGCTCACTGAATTCCTACCAGGTTCACTAGGCATGACAGACTGAGTTTGTGATGTCAAACAAGAACAGGCACGTTCAGTACATGTAATCTTTCTATAGGGTGTCCTCATTCAGCTGACAGCACCCACTATGCTACACGGAGCAAGTAGCCTGTGCTACAGAAAGGATGTACAGAGTCCCTCCCCTCACAAAATTAGGCCCAACATAATTCAATATTGGACCTCATTCTGACAAACAAGGAAGTTAGGTGCTGAGCTAAGACCAGCAATTACTTAGGCACCAGTGATCGCAATCAAGGTACATTTACTTTGTGCAAAGAGAACACAGCACTGACCAATAATATGTATATTTGGAACTCCAAAAGAGCCAGGTTTTCATGTTTAAAACAACTGTCAGCATAAATGGGAACATTAAATTTAAAGTGGGAAGTGTTAATGAAAACTGGTAGCTGTTTAAGGACATCCTGCTAGGTACCTAAACAGCCATGATTCCATAGACATGAAAAAAAGTTACACTAGACAAAAAGCCATTGTGGTTAAAAGTAGATGTAAAAGCACTAATAAAATAAGTAAGAATGGAAGAGAGGGGAAGTAAAATGCAGTGAATATAAGTTACAAATTAAAAATGTAGGTGACTTAAGGGAAGCTAAAGGATTCCCTTAATGAAATATTAATGTCCACAAGGGTTAAAAACAGTCAGAAGAAATTTTTATCAAAATTAAACAAGAAAAACCCCGTGTCAGGTATAGGTCCGTTCCCAGATGCAGACAGTAAAACTGTAAATACTAACGTAGAAGAGGCTGAAGTATTCAATAGATATTACTGGTCTATATCTGAAACAAACCAGAAGGATATGTCCATCCCATATGGTATTGCGGATGGAACAGAAAGTTTACCATATGTAACAAAGGATGATGTGATGCAACATCTGTTAAACACTTTCAATTCCACAGGCCAGATAACTTACACCCAAGAGTCTTACAAGAACTAGCTGAGGAGCTCTCTGAATCACTAAGGTTAATTTTTAACAAATCTTGGATATTTGGCAAAATTGCAAAGGATTGGATTTTTTTTAATATGCATAAAAAAAAAAACAAAAGAGGAGAGAGAGAGGGAGAATGTGCACAAAAGGGACGACCCATGGAACTACAGACCAGTTAGCTTGACGCCAATCCTGGGTAAGATAATGGAATGGTTAACTCAGGACTTTCAAAGCATTAGAGGCTAAAAATATAATTAATGCCAGTCAGAAGGCAGATTTTGCCAAACAAGCCTGGGTGGTTGTTGGTTTGTTTTGGTTTGTTGGAGGTCAAGCTGATAAAAGGCAACTATGTTGATATAGTACACTTGGATTTCTCCTAGGCATTTGACTTAGTTCCACAAGACATTTTGATTAAAAAACTTGCATTATATGGAACTAACAGGGCTTACACATTAGCTGGATTAAAATTGGCTCAGTTACAGATCTCAAAATATTGTTGCTAATGGAGAAAACATCAAGGAGCAGGACATATCTAGCAGGATCTCTCAGGGATCAGTGCTTGGTCCAACACTATTCAGTTGGTTTTTTTTAAATTAATCCAGATAATTAAATGAAATCTGTGCTGGTAATATTTGCAGATGACAAAGATTGGTGGTATTAAATAACAAGGAGGACAGATGGGTTACTGATAGAGTGATCCAACAAAACATGTTTTAACATAGTAAAATATCTGGAAACAAAGAATGCAATCTGCATCTATCCAGACGGGAGACTGGCTTGGAAAGCTGTGACTCAGAGAAGGGATTTGAGGTGATTACCTACAACGACCCCTAACATGAGCACTCACTGCAATGCTGTGGCAAAAAAGGCTAATGCAGTCCTTGAATGTATAAGGAGGAGATATAAAGTAGAAGTAGGGAAGAGATCTTGCCTCTATACTACTTATTGGTTAGACCAATGCTAGAGTACTGTGCTCAGTTCATTTGAAAAAGGATGTCAAAATACCAGCAAGATTCTGAAAGAGGATCCCAAAAATGATCCAGCGGATGAAAAACAAACCTTACACTGTGAGGCTTAAAGAACTAAATTTACCACAGAGAAGGTTCAGGAGGTGGCCTCATCTCTGTGTATAGGTACTTACACATGGAAAAAGATATGTGATAGGGTGGGAGTTTTCAACCCTGCTGACAAAAGCATAACAGCTTCCAGCCATTGGATTCTGAAGCTCAACAAACTCAGCCTTGAAACAAGATGCAATCTCCTAACAGTAAACAAAATTCCACATTAGAACAGCTTACCAGGGAAGGTGGTAGATTCAACACCCCTTGGAGCCATTAGGTGTAACTAGATATCTTTCCAAAAGCATGCTTGAATTCAGCTTATGAGATAAATTCTACAGTGTGTGTGTGAAAAAGAGAGAGAAAGAGAGAAGTTTAGACTGGTTAGTCTTGATGGTCCCATCCAGCCTTGGTATCTGTGAATCACACTGTTCATTCCCTTCCTTCACAGGCCATGGGAAGAAAAGGAAGCTATGTGCTGCGCTGAACATACTCATAACACTTGTAACTCTGCATTAAGACAATAACTATGATCAAATCTCATGCTTCAGATAGATGCTTGCAGGGGTTAGGAAAGATTCCCCCGCCATATGGACAATCGGCCTGATATATTCTGGGGTCTGTTTCCCCTGCCTTCCTCTAAAGCATCAGAAATTGGCCACAGCTGGTAATGGGACATGGAACGGACTAGTGCTCTGAGTTCGTACATATAATCCTATTTCTTAGATGCCTGGCTGGTGCATCTTGCTCACATACTCAAGGTCCAACTGATCACCAGATTTTGTCTTGGGAAGGAATTCCGCCCCCTCTCCCCCAGATCAGATTGGCAGGGATCTTGGGAGGACCTTCACCATCCCCTTCCTCT
Source organism: Gopherus evgoodei (assembly GCF_007399415.2). NCBI lineage: Eukaryota > Metazoa > Chordata > Testudines > Testudinidae > Gopherus > Gopherus evgoodei. Next base: position 112,308,721 of record NC_044329.1, read on the forward strand.
ACAGCAGTGTTTTTCAACGTTCGAGTCACGACCAAGTATTGGGTCGCAACATGTAAGGCACTGGGTCACCTTGCTCAGCACCCAGGGACGCTAGTGGCTCTGGATAGCATCACTGACTGGGACATTAAAAGTCCCATCAGTGGTGCTGCCCAGCTAAGGCAGGCTAGTGCCCACCTGTTCCAGTACCTTGCTGCACCCCAGAAGCGACCAGCAGCGGGTCCAGCTTCTAGACAGGAGGGCCACGGGGCTCCGAGTGCTGCCCCGACCCCGAGCACCAGCTCCACACTCCCATTGGCTGGGAGCTGGGGGGAAGGCGGTGCCTGTGGAAAGAGCCACAAGAGCCAATTGCACACCTCCGCCTAGGAGCCAGACCTGTTGCTAGCCACTTCCAGGGTGCAGCGCGGGCTGCAGTGCCAGGATAGGTGGGAAGCCTGCCTCTGCACTCAGCTGCGCTGCTGACCAGGAGCCACTGGAGGTAAGGCTGCACCCCAACCCTGTGTCCCAATTCCCTGTCCCAGCCCTGAGCCTCCCCAAAACTGGAACCACTTCCTGCACCCCAAACACCTCATCCCTGGCCCCACCCCAGAGCCTGCAGCCCCAGCCCAGAGCCTTGACCCCCTCTTGCACCCCAACCCCCTTCCCCAGTCCAGAGCTCCCTCCCACACCCTGAACCCCTCATTCCCAGACCCATCCTGCAATCCTCACCCCCGCACACCAACCCTCTGTCCCAGCCCTGAGCCCCTCCCACACCCCAAACCCCTCAGCTCCATTGGATCGCAGGCATCAACAGTTTTCTTCAACTAGATCCCCAGGAAAAAAGTTTGAAAACCACTGCTCTACAGCATGGATCCCCTGCTAGGATCACCTAGGCATATTTCACCTAATCAATTCCCTGACGTGGCAGGGGCTTCGGTCATTGGTAGCATCTCTCCTATTCTCTGCACCTTTCACTGTACTCCATATCACTCTATGGCAAGCACAACATAAGAGTTAAATTCACTAGAATCATGATCTCTGAAGAGAGCACAGATGCATCAGTCATCAGGATTACAGTGAATTTCATGCTGCTGGTAGCACAAAGAATGGAGCAGAATGGCAAGGGAGATGAACATCACACCACAAAAAGTTGAAGAGTCATTCAGTCAATCATTCAGTCAGGACAAAAACATTGGTTATAGAAGATGGAGAAATAGTATAGAGAATTACTTAAAGGAACAGCATATTTAGGGTGTCAAGTCAAGTACTTAAGTTAGTAAATGCAACCTTAATTCTACTCTTTCATGTGTATGCTGTATAGTCATTAATTACTTGGTAAGAGCACACACTGAATAATAAGGATAAAAAGAATACTGAATGCCTGGGCAACCTTACTTTTGGCATTTCTTAAATTTCAAGTCTTTTGACTTTGCAACCTTAACTTCCTTTTAACAGGTTTTTGTATGTGGTTCCCTAGGGTTTTGTGGGGTGTGTTTTGTTTTGTTTTGAACATAAGTTAAACTTCATACTTTTTCTTTCAAAGAATAAGTTGTGAGAGTATTTGGGAGGAAAAAAAATCAACTACATGCACCACACACACACACACACACACACTTAGATTCTAAGGGGAACCTGAGGCTTGCCTGGACTTAGGAAAACTTGCATTTTTACATCAGTATCTGTTAGTGCTCCTTTGGGGATCAATAAGATACCATTTGTAATGTTCCTGGTAACATCTTTTGTACTAACAGATAAGAGTAGAAAAAGAGTTATCAGTCTGTGAGATCAGTAAGATGCATCTTAAGCAGGATCTTTTTCTGCGTTATTTGTACAGCTGCTACTTCATCCTGCATTTATCTCATGTGTCTAGGCATTATAGGGATATGAAACCTGCTCAGAAAGCAGGCCCTTTAGAAGCTATTCTGCTAGGCTGTGTCCTGTAGCAACCAACAGCATCATGCATTCACACGTTGAATTCCTGGAGACCCGGGATGTCACATGTTCAGCCTTTTAAGTCAGCACAAGAAGTTAAGCATTTGTCATTACTACATAAAGAATCATGTTGGAATTAAAAACGTCAGTCATTTTAGCATACCACACACAAATCTAAATGAACAAAAGACAAAAATGTGCAAAAAAATGAAGGAAATTCAGAGCCTAGGCTAACATCTTGTCATGCACCACGTACAGTACAGACAACAGATAGCATAAGCAAATTAAAATTAGATTGTGATTTGTTTGGGTAGGAACCATGTCTTTCAACAGGTTCTGGAAAGCCTCAACACTTTTTGATGCTGTTAAAAATAAATAAATTAAAAAAAGGAAGGAAGGATGAGGTTACACAGAATTCTCAGACTGACAGGCTTTGCCACTGCATTCATTTTAAAACCTCACTCGGCTTGTTCCTTCCATTCAGAATGGAAGCACTTCCTCACAAGTTATTAATAGCAGTAGCTATTAATATTTATATTGTAATAGCACCCAAAAGCCCCAATCAGCCCTGAAGCACCATCTGTGCTGGTTGCTGAGCACACACAAAAAGATACTTTAGATTGTAAGACTTTCTGGGCAGAAATTATCTTCTAACCTACTCGAATACCAGACAAGTTAAAAACAAACTGAATAAAAGCATTCCTGCTGTCTGAATGATGTTATAAGGGAGAGCTGGGTACTTATAGCTCTCAGACTCAGTCATCAGACAAGATGCGATAAGAAATCAAGAGAGGAGGAAGTGAAGAGTACCCTGTACTACGGAAATAGCATAGTGAAAAAAACAGTTGCAGACCAAAGTTATATGCAAAGGAACATTAAATAATCAGCATGGATTTGAGTAACTGCTTTCATAACTTAAAAATAAGGACAAGATTTTTTTCAGTTGGATGGACGAGACATCCTTCAAGATGACAGATAACTGGTAAGTACTGACGGTAGTGGAGAAAGGGAAAATGAGGATTGATGTAAGGAAGAAATAAGGAGATGCTGGATAGAGAACGTAAAAATCCAGAGATGGAAAGAAGAGCCCACTAAAGACATTCAAAAGCACCTGGAGAGAGAGAGAGAGAGATCACCTTGCTTTACCTGTTTGCCACAAGCCAAAAAAGATGAAAAAATACACAGTGAGCAACACTTCATCCCAGAACAGATGCAAATAATTCCAAAGGTCAATTAGTTTGGACAATATAATTAAGGATCTCATTCCACAAAAAAATAATAAAACCTAAAAATGGCAAGCCTATCATTGATATATTAGATGCATGAAATTTGTTCTTCTACCCATTGATAATCTAAAGCCACGAAGAGGATCTGTAAATAGTTACAGATTTAACCTCTACAATATGCTGAAGCTCCAACAATTGATTGGGTTTATTCCCATCACTCTACTACCGTCAAACTTGAAACACACAAAACCAAAACCACATCATCATGTAACAACTACTTCATGAGCATTTAAAGAGGGACTGGCAAGAGTTCCTATACTTACTTGTGTCCTCCCATCTGAGAAGGTGCAGCTTCCATGCAGAATAATAAAGAAATCCAAGTACCAGAAAGAGACAAAGGGCTAGCAGCAGGTTACGCATAAACACCAACAATCCCATCTTCATATGACATCTGCTCCTCTACATGACCTGGAGGAGAAAAACAGTTTGAACCTTGAACGATCTAGCTTGCAATTCATTCAAGAGCAAGTGCACTATAAACATAGACTCAGACTCTAGGGCTGGAAGGGACCTCGAGAGGTCATTGAGTCCAGTCCCCTGCCCTCATGGCAGGACCAAATACTGTCTAGACCATCCCTGATAGACATTTATCTAACCTACTCTTAAATATCTCCAGAGGTGGAGATTCCACAACCTCCCTAGGCAATTTATTCCAGTGTTTAACTACCCTGACAGTTAGGAACTTTTTCCTAATGTCCAACCTAAATCTCCCTTGCTGCAGTTTAAGCCCATTGCTTCTTGTTCTATCATTAGAGGCTAAGGTGAACAAGTTTTCTCCCTCCTCCTGATGACACCCTTTTAGTTACCTAAAAACTGCTATCATGTCCCCTCTCAGTCTTCTCTTTTCCAAACTAAATAAACCCAATTCTTTCAGCCTTCCTTCATAGGTTTAATCATTCTTGTTGCTCTTCTCTGGACCCTCTCCAATTTCTCCACATCCCTCTTGAAATGCAGTGCCCAGAACTGGACACAATACTCCAGTTGAGGCCTACCCAGCGCAGAGTAGAGCAGAAGAATGACTTCTCGTGTCTTGTTTACAACACACCTGTTAATGCATCCCAGAACCACGTTTGTTTTTTTTGCAACAGTATCACACTGTTGACTCATATTTAGCTTGTGGTCCACTATGACCCCTAGATCTCTTTCTGCCATATTCCTTCCTAGACACTCTCTTCCCATTCAGTATGTGTGAAACTGATTGTTCCTTCCTAAGTGGGGCACTTTGCATTTGTCTTTATTGAACTTCATCCGGTTTATCTCAGACCATTTCTCCAATTTGTCCAGATCATTTTGAATTATGACCCCGTCCTCCAAAGCAGTTGCAATCCCTCCCAGTTTGGTATCATCTGCAAACTTAATAAGCGTACTTTCTATGCCAACATCTAAGTCGTTGATGAAGATAGTGAACAGAGCCGGTCCCAAAACAGACCCCTGCGGAACCCCACTTGTTATACCTTTCCAGCAGGATCGGGAGCCATTAATAACTACTCTCTGAGTACGGTTATCCAGCCAGTTATGCACCCACCTTATGGTAGCCCCATCTAAATTGTATTTGCCTAGTTTATCGATAAGGATATCATGCGAAACAGTATCAAATGCCTTACTAAAGTCTAGGTATACCACATCCACCGCTTCTCCGTTATCCACAAGACTCCTTATCCTATTAAAGAAAGCTATCAGATTAGTTTGACACGATTGACATGAGAAAGTCAAGAAACAAGTCAATGTTCTGAGCAATGTAAAACTCATACAAGTTATCCAAATATGATGCCAGTGAAACTATCATTAACATAACTTTGGTCTCAGTCAGTGACAATCATTCTAAAGAGCCATTAGGACACTGACATTAGGTGAGACTAGATGATCACATTGGTCCCTTCTGACCCTAAAGTCTATGAATCTATAATAACAAGAAGCCTGCTCAGTTCACTTTCAATTCACTGTGTGTGCGCGCAGCCAGCTGACCTCATAAAATACAGTGTCAGCCTATCATAGCTAAGCAGACCCTAAACAAGCTTCTTCCAAGGGAGGCAGCATAGAAAAGTGTCAGTGTCATTAGAAAAACATAACATTCAGAGCATGCAAGAATTCCTGAGAAGTAATAAATACGGTGTTTGGAATTATAGATTTCAGTTCCCTCAACTCCCCCCATAGTCCTGTTACAGGTCCTTAATTAGCAAAGTGGAAGAAAACTCACTTGCGTGCTTAAATTTTACATCTACTACTCTCACCAGTAGGAGACAGCATAAAACACCATCTCAAGACTTCAACCAATGTCATCCTCAAAGGTGTTAATTAGTTAATTTGTACAACAGACTGCATTAAAACACTCTATACCAACATGCTACTTAAATTAAAAGAAAACTTGAAGTAACTGGGGAGATTGAAGGGCTTAGGATATTAGTTTCCTAGAAGTGAAGAACTCCATATACTATTGCCAGTCTAATCAGAGTAACAATGACCAAAAATCATTATGCAAAGACTGTGTGGTAGGTAACCTGTATGAAAGGAATTGGCTGGAAAAGTGTACACAATACCGAAAGCCATCATCACAACTGGTACCTTTCCTGAGAGTGTCAGCAGATGGGATTAAGACTCAGAAGAACATAAACACTGAACTTTCCATTCTTTCCTACAGATGAGCCCTGTATATGGGACTGAAACACATGAGCAAGGGTTAGAGAGGTTGAAGTGTTCTCCCACTGGTTTTTGAATGTTATGATTCCTGATGTCAGATTTGTGTCCATTTATTCTTTTGTGTAGAGACTGTCCAGTTTGGCCAATGTACATGGCAGAGGGGCACTGCTGGCACATGATATATGCCAAAACCAGTGGGAGAACACTTCAACTTCTCTAACCACTCAGTGACAGACTTGAAGGTGGCAATTTTGCAACAAAAAAACTTCAAAAACAAACTCCAAAGAGAGACTGCTGAACTCAAATTAATATGCAAACTAGATGCAATTAATTTAGGTTTAAACAGAGACTGGGAATGGTTGGGTCATTACACTAATTGAATCTATTTCCCTATGTTAAGTTCTCCTCACACCTTCTATGGGTCATTTCAATTATCACTTCAAAAGGTTTTTTTTCTCCTGCTGATGATAGTTCATCTCAACTGATTAGACTCTCCCTGTTGGTTTGCGTACTTCCACCTTTTCATGTTCTCTGTATGTATAAATATCTCCTGTCTGTGTGTTCCATTCTGTGCATCCGAAGAAGTGAGCTGTAGCCCACGAAAGCTTATGCTGAAATAAATTTGTTAATCTCTAAGGTGCCACAAGTACTCCTGTTCTTTTTGCAATATAGGAAAGTTCACAAAATAGCTTATTGGGGAAGGAAAATGCACTAGTGTCCTGTGTGGTGAAGATGAGAAGGGTGCCAGCTAGAGGAAGAAAATGGTTGATTTCTTAAGTATAACTCTCAGCGATGACAATTAAAGATTTACTCAGTACCAGTGGACAGATTAAAAAAGCTGTAACCCATTCAAGGAAGGAAGGAAGTACAACTCCACAATGTGGACCGGTTATATTAGTATAAAAATGCTTTTACTGAAAGAGCCTATACCTTTACAGGAAGGTGAATAAAGAACAGGGGCACAACCCCGTAGTGTGAAATCTGTTACCTCAGTATAACTATTTCAGTTTTTAAAAAATAACACACCCATAATCACAGTAGTTACACCAATACAAAAACTATATTTAAACCAGGCCTAAGCAAAAAGAGGAATGGGGATCTTTAAGTATATCTGAAATCTACCAGCCACAGGCTGATACGAATAATAAAAGCCCCACAAGCAGGCTCCTAAGGCATCCTAGTAGAAATCCCTCCACTCCTCCAAGCAGCTAGGGGAGGGGATAGTAGACTTCTCACCCACGTGGTATTCCTCGATCTTGCTGGTGGGAATCCCAACCTTGTCTTTCATGTCTACTTCTAAATGGTGCCTGGTTTGGGTCCCCCCTCCCCCAAGCCTTGTTCTAAACTATCTGTTTCAAACACAGCAAAAGTTCACACCAAGGAAGTCTACCATTAACATCCCCTCAGCCTGAGGAGATTCTACAAAACCCCAGTGAATGGTTCCAAGAATATGTTGTTGTAGGACTAGAGGGACAAGCTTAGCACAAGTAGTTATAAAACTGGCTTCAATACAGAAATAAAACCTCCTCCAAGCACAGACCCCAAGTAATCACCCCACACTGGAACCCACACAGGGTATCAAACAACTATAACCCATCTGAATGGGGACCCTATCCTGAAAGAAATCTTTCCTGAATCCCCTCTTCTGGTCTTCAAACAACCCCCCAACCTCATCGACAGAAGCAAGTTCTCCACAGACCAGGGCACACCATCTAAAAGCAGTACCAGACCCTGCCAGAACAACAGATGCAAAACATGCAGACATCTCCACTGCTTCAATGATCAAGGCACTCCCCAACATATCTTTAGAGATCCAAGGATCTTATGCATGCCTATCACAACATGTGGTTACCACATACAGTGTACTAAGTGCCCCAAGAACAACTATGGGAGTGAAACCACACAATCACTACACTCTCAATGAACTTGAACAGGAAAACAATAAAAGACAAATACCACATCACCTGTGTGTGAACACTTTTCTCAAAACTATTACTCTATATCTCATCTATCAGTCCTCATCCTCAAAGGACACATGCACAACACTTTCAAAAGACAAGCCTGGGAGCTTAAATTCACAGCTTGCTAAACACTAACAATCATGGTCTTAAAAAGACACTGGAATTATGGCTTATTACAACTATCTGTAACCTACTCCCCCGGTTTCTGTCCTATGAGCACAGGGGAGTTAACAGGCCACTTGAATAGTCTCTTTATACTTACTACTTACAGTAAACTAGTTGTTTGGTCTTATAATTAGCTGTGACACTCTTAGACCTTGTCTCCATTAAAGGGTGGATTATTCACATCCCTGAGAGACGTAAATCATATGGACCTAAGCTGCACAGAACAATGGAAGTTACTGTAGAACTGACAGAATTCCCATACCCTGCCTCCCATATTCATGTGCATTTGCAACCAGAAGGTCTGTGTTCTGCAATATCATATAAAGGTCATCCACCAGGAAGGCTTCCTGAAGATGCCTACTTTGCTTTTGAGTAGCGTTCATCACTGCAGGTTCATTTTCAATCCACCCTGCCGCCTCTGTGCGGAGAAAAATCCTCAGTATCCCAGCCAACAATCAGCTATAACCCCAAAGGCACACTTGGGCATCTCTAAAGGAAATAGCACTCTGCTCCACAACCATGAGTAACATTCATAGCCCAGGAGCAGTTCAGCATGCATTATTACTACTTGCCGCACTGGAAGAAAAATGTTACATTTGCCCTGTGAGTAGAAGGGTAACATTAAGAAGTACTACAGGCAATGCAGTTATCTAAGGGGAAAGCAGCCCATAATACTGTTGTTCCCTTATGCACACTTCTGAATAAGATTAAGCAAAGAGTTGCATACTGCTTGGTTCAGTCTTTTGACCATCTAATACTGCGTGACACAGAAAGAAGGCAGTAGCTTTACAGTTTCTAGCACTGTGACAGGGTTTAGCAGTGTCGCTTCCACAATGACCATCAGAATCCCCCAGATCATTTTGAAATGTTAAAATTAAAAGGATGATCAAAGAAACTTCTCCATTTCTGCAGCTTAGGGAGCCCTAATCACAATTAAATTAGTCTGGCAAAGAAGATGCCTACAGAGAGACATCTGGGACCTCTGGAGGGAAAATAAAAACAGCAGCTACCCCAAGCCTCTTCTACATCACTTGAACCACTACAGGACAGATAGCACCTTCTTCACCAAGACAATTCAAGACAAGGGAAAAGGGGGAGGTAGCCACATTACAGCAAGGTCATGCTCCAGGCAATGGCCAAGGAGGAGATTATGATCTTGTGTCTTCGACCACTAAGTAAAGCAACCCCTCCATTCTCCTCATAGGTTCCTTCATCAGATGGAATCATAGAAGTCAGACACACTGTAGCTGTGGAGGACACCAAGAGTTCTTTTCTTTTCCATTACTAAGACTCTGAAGCCCACACCAGCATTAAGTGAGCAGCCTGCCTCCACACAGAAACAGTTCTGAGCATTTATCAGTGTAAGGATTTTCCACCTACGGCGTCAATACAAATGACAATACCCATACCTGGACTGTTTCACTGAGATCAAAATCAATCGTGAAAAAAAAAATGTACCATCTTCATTACGGTGCGGGGGGGCACTGAGGCGGGGATGCTGGGGGCGCTGAGAGGGGTGATGCTAGAGGGGCACTGAATAGTGTGGGGAGGCCGCTGAGGGGGAACAAGGGATGTGCGGACACAGGGGGGAAGCGCTAAGGGGGGGACGCTGAGACCAATAGGAGCCGTTGAGGCCGGACGGCGGGGGGCGGATAAGGGATGCGGGAGCGCTGAGGGGTGTGGAGGGCACTGAGGAGGGACAAGAGAAGCGGGGTCACTGAGGGGCGTGGGGGGCGCTGAGGGGTGGACTCTGAGGCGGGACAAGGGACGCAGGGGCACTGGGGTGGGGGGCACTGAGACAGATAGGAGCCGTTGAGGCCGGGCGGCAGATAAGGGATGAGGGGCGCTGAGGGGTCGGGGGGCGCAGAGGCGGGACAAAGGACGCGGAGGCACTAAGGGGGGGGCACTGAGGCGGGACAAAGGGGCGCTGAGGGTTGGGGGGGGGCTGAGCCGGGACAAGGGATGCAGGGGCGCTGAGACCAATAGGAGCCGTTGAGGCCAGGCGGCAGATAAGGGATGCGGGGGCGCTGAGGCAGGACAATGGACGCGGGAATGCTGAGGGGCGTGGAGGGCTCTGAGGCGAGACAAGGGACGTGGGGCCGCTGAGGGGGGCGCTGAGGTGGGACAAGGGAAGTGGGGGCGCTGAGGCTGGTGCTGAGACGGGACAAGGGACGCAGGGACACTGAGGGGGATAAGGGACGTGGGGGTGCTGAAGGGTGTGGGGGGGCTGAGGCGAGATAAGGGACGTGGGGGCGCTGATGGGGGACAAGGGAAGTGCGGGCACTGACGGGGGACGCTGAGGCAAAACAAGGGATGGGGGGCTGAGGGATGGGGGGGCACCGAGGGGGGACAAGGGACGTGGGGGCGCTGAGGTGGGACAAGGGACGTGGGGGCGCTGAGGCGGGGCGCAGAGGCGAGACAAGGGGGCGCTGGGGGATGGGGAGCACTGAGGCGGGACAAGAGATGCGCGGGCGCTGAGGGGTGTGGGAGGGTGCCGAGGGGGGATAAGGGATGTGGGGCACTGAGGGGTTGTGGGGTGCTGAGGGAGGACAAGGGACGCAGGGCACTGAGGGGTTGGGGGGCTGAGGAGGGACAAGGGACACTGGGCACTAGAGGGGTTGGGGGGCTGAGGGGGAACAAGGGACACTGAGAGGTGTGTTGGGGTCGCTGAGGGATGAGGGGGCACTGAGGCAGGACAAGGAACGTAGGGGCGCTGAGGGGGCGCTGAGGCGGGACAAGGGACGCGGGGGCGCTGACGCAGGACAAGGGACGTGGGGGCGCTGGGGAGTGTGGGGGGTGCTGAGGGAGGACAAGGGACGCGGGGCGCTGAGGGGTATGGAGGGGTGCTGAGGGAGGACAAGGGACGCGGGGCGCTGAGGGGGGCGCTGAGGGAGGACAAGGGACGCGGGGCACTGAGGGGTGGGGGGGCGCTGAGGGAGGACAAGGGACGCGGGGCACTGAGGGGTGGGGGGGGCTGAGGCGGGACAAGGGACGCGGGGCACTGAGGGGTGGGGGGGCGCTGAGGGAGGACAAGGGACGCGGGGCGCTGGGGGGGGGGCGCTGAGGGAGGACAAGGGACGCGGGGCGCTGGGGGGGGCGCTGAGGGGGTACAAGAGACGCGGGGCGCTGGGGGGGGCGCTGAGGGAGGACAAGGGACGCGGGGCGCTGAGGGGGGGGCGCTGAGGGGGGACAAGGGACGCGGGGCGCTGAGGGGTGGGGGGCGCTGAGGGGGGACAAGGGACGCGGGGCGCTGAGGGGTTTGGGGGGCGCTGAGGGGTGGGGGGCGCTCGACGGGCCCGGCCCCCCACACACCGCCCGCCGCTGTCCGACCCAGCCCGCCGCCCCCCGCCCGGCGGCGGCCCCTCCTCTCACCGGCGCGGCGCGCAGGCCCCCGCGCCCCTCGGGCGGACGCCCCCAGGCCCGGTAGCGGCAGCAGGGGGTGCCGGGCCGGCCGGTGCTGCAGGCTGCTCTGAGGGGCGGGGCGGCCCCCAGCCAATCCCAGCGCGCGGATCATCCTGCGCCCGAGTGGGGGGGCGGATGGACACGGCGCTGCCCAATCCAACGGGGCGGTGGTCTTCCCGCTGCCCAATCAGAGAGGGGGAGGCGCGGGCCCGACAGTCCCTCCCCGGGACGCCAGGGGGACACCGAGGCACCTCCCCTCACGGGGGTGGCGAGAGCTGGTCCCGCCTCGCTCACGCACCCGGCGGGACTCGAACCCGGGGCTCGGTGCCAGGGAGCAGTCCCACCCCCTCCCCCTCCCCCGCACAACGCCACCCCACACACACCACAACCCCCTTTCTCTTCACAATGCCTCCCCACACACACACACTACACAGCACCCTCCCACACACACAACCCCCCACCACTGCACAGTGCCCTCCCCCACACAACCCCCCACCACTGCACAGTGCCCTCCCCCCCACACACACACTACACAGTGCCCTCCCCCACACACACAACCCCCCACCACTGCACAGCACCCTCCCCCACACACACACACCACAACGCCTCCCCACACACACACACACTACACATCACTCCCCTCCACTAGACAACAGCCCCCCACACCCACACCACAACCCCCCATCACTGCACAATGCCTCCCCCAACACACGCTACACAGCACACCCTCCTCCACTGCACATCCCCCTGCCCCACACTGGTCACCCCCCAGGGCCCACCACCCCCGCTGGCCAGAGGAACCTGTCCAAGCCCTGGGGCTCTGTGACAGTGAGTGAGGGCCAGAGACCCAGCCACCTCCGCCAGCCTTGCACACTGCACTCCTGGCTGCTGATACCACATCGCAAGCCCTGGCATCAGCCCGGCCCCACGTGGAAAAATCTAACGCCGAGCCCTGGCGCTGTCTCCATCCCAGCCCCCCGGGAGGGAGCCCTGCTGGCAGTGCAGGGGCTGTGGTAGGAGCCCCTGACAGCCATTCATCCCCAGGCACTTACAGAGAGGGGAACAGCTGTCACCCCACAGTCCCAGCTCTGCTCCAGTTCAGTCTCAGTCTCAGGGAGCAGCCTGGCAGTAGCGACTCGCTGCAGGCAGTGCTCCAGGGCACTGCACCTGGGCCAGTCAGGCAGTGCTGGGAGAAGGGGGAGGCATGCAGATCAGAGCAACAAAAATGCCCAAGCCGTGGAGGGGCTGGATTAGAAGAACTAAAAACCCAGTCATCCTTCAGGGTGCTGAGAACCTTCAGCGAAGAGGTAGATTCCTCCACTGCCTTTGGCCACACTAGGAATGGAGTTCCCTCAGCGACCGCAGGATTGAGCATTAACAGTACAACTTGGCTTTAAGCATAAAATACATGGGAAGTGAGCACACTAAGATCCTGATCTGGCAATTAACTCCACAGAGATGGACGCTGATGCTAGCAGAGAACCCTGTCACTGGGGGCAAAAAGTCCATTCCTACATAGAGCTCCTTGCAGAATTAGGGCTTAAGAAGGTATATGAATGTAAGTGGGCACAAGGGGGAGAGTAACAAGGTGCTAAAGAAAAATTATGGGGTATCAGGAAAATCTTTATCAGATGAGGTAGTGTAGGGAACAATCCTGCATCGTGCAGACTGTATGGGACCCACGAGGATTGCCCCATCTCTAATGCCTATGCTGCACTGGTAACGAAATCAAAGAAGAGCTCCATGAACCTAAGAATTAGGGCCTATGTAAAAAACATGAAACTTCCCCCTCTATGTTCCTAAATCCACCTAAAATTATTGATTTAGTCTGGACATTTCCTTAAGGTGGCTGCAGAATGGAAACAAGACAAGACTGTTCTGCTCCAGTGCATCAGATCCATACTAAGGATGAGATATGCTCACTAAGTGAAAGCCAGCAGGCCACGCAGATTCAGAGAGCTCAGACAAGTCACTCACTGGGGAAGTAATAACAGCAACGGAACCAGTCAGGTCCCAGGGATAGAAAAGAGGCTGTAGAAGCTCTTCAAGGGAGCAGAACAGTGCATTCAAAGGGAGCAGTAAACAAAGTATAACCACTTTTCCCAGGCCTGCCATAGACAAGCCCAAAATAACTCATCGTGGTTTTTCTTTGATGAAGGGTTCCAGGTTTATACCACCGTTAAATTCTCTGTTTATCACAGAATAAGTACAGCATCAGCAATAGCAGCACGAGCTTCCTACACATCCCCCACAACATGTCCTGCGTGGAGCACTGGTGGGGTGACCAGTCATCAGGTACCATTCATTCTCTCTCTCTTCGAGGAGCCTGTCAACAGCATTGTTGACTGTGACAGCGTTTTCTGGCTGTGGATCACAGTTCCCAAACAGCTCAAAAAACAAAAGCCCCCAAATTGATGCCAACACCTGCAAATAATATTAGCCTGGTAAACTGCCTAGCAAAATACATGGAAAGATCTAATCCACTAACTGAACTCTACCTGTGTCATGGTATCTTTCCCCAATCTGAACCTTAGAGTCCAAAAGTTGGGATACCAGCATGAATTCCTCTAAGCTTAATTACCTGCTTAGATCTGATAAGCTGCCACCAATCAGGAATTCCAGTGCCTGATCCACTCTGGTCCCCCCCAAAACCTTCCCTGGGGACCCCCAAACCCAGACCCCCTGGAACTTAACACAAGGAAAGTAAACCCCTTTCCTCATCATTGCCTCTCCCAGACCTCCCCTCCCTGGGTTACCCTGGAAGATCACCATGATTCAAACTCCTTGAATCTTAAAACAAAGGGATTCCCCCTTCTCCCCTCCCTTCCCCTTCCCTGTTAAGCACAGACTCAATTCCCTTGAGCCTCAAGAAGGGGAAAAAAATCAAACAGGTCTTAAAAACAAAACTTATAATAAAAAAAAGAAAGAAAAAGGTAAAAGTTATCTCTGTAATTTAGATGGTAAAAGTTACAGGGTCTGTCAGCTTATAGAAACTGGAGAAAAAGCCTCCTTCAGCAGAAATACAATTTAAAATATTTCCAGCCAAATACACATTTGCAAATACAGAAAACAATCAAAAGACTATAATCACCATTCTTACTAAATACTCACTATTCTGAATATATAAGAGACTGTAGCAGGGAGATTGGCAAGAAACCTGGTTGCACGTCTAGTCCCTTCCAGGACCCAGAGAGAACAAAGCCAAACCCAAAAAACACAAACAAAGGCTTCCCTCCACCAAGATTTGAAAGTATCTTGTTTCCTGATTGGTCCTCTGGTCAGGTGTTTGGTTCCCTGTTTGTTAACCCTTTACAGGTAAAAGAGACATTAACCCTTAACTATCTGTTTATGACAACCTGGTGCTAATCAAATGCATGCATCCCCCATCTTCCTCCTGCATACTACCGCCTGAGCTTCACCTGTGACGAAGTCATCATTCAGACATTCCTGACTCCATCCTTGAAAAACTCTACTGGGTCTCTGGTCATTGTAGGATTCAGTTCAAACCCGTTCTCCCTGCTTTAAAAATCCTCCACAGTCTTCTTTCTTGCTCTCTTATTCGCCCACTCCAAGCTCCTGTGTAGCACTGACCCTCTCTCTCTTTTTCAGCACAACTCTTCATTCTGGGTTTAAGAGCCTTTTTCTCTGCAGCTTCTGCCATCCAGTGCCGGTGCTTCCATTTAGGCGACGGCCACCAGGATTTGCGGGGGCGGCATTTTGCCACCCTTGGCGGTAATTCGGCGGCAGGGGGTCCTTCCGCGCTCTGGGTCTTCGGTGGCAATTCTGCGGCGGGTATTTCACTCGCTCCGGGACCCACCGCTGAAGTGCCCCGAAGACCAGGAGCACGGAAGGACGCCCCCCAGCCGCCAAATTGCCACCGACCGGGAGTGCAGAAGGACCCCCGCCTAGGGTGCCAAAAACCCTGGCGCCGCCCCTGCTGCCATCTCCACACCCCATCAGCTCTTCATCTGTTTTCATCTATCCAGATTTTTAAACCTCACTGACTTTGCAGCAAAAAAATTTTGCAACTGTATTATCTAATTCTGCGAAGGATTTTGGGATATCCAAATGGCACTTGTATTATATTGTACTTGCTTTAGGACAAATGGGTGTCAGACAGGTCTGACACCCAAAAATGACAACGTGCCCCACAGTTGTCATGCAGAGGACAGGTCACTGATACAGACCGATCTGGATCACTTGGTGAGCTGAGTACAAGCAAACAATATGCATTTATAGTGATGATTGAACTCTGAGTCTAACAAAGAGAAGGTTAAGGGATGACTTGATTACAGCCTACAAGCACTTACATGGGGAACAAATATTGGATACTGGAGTCTTCAATCTAGCAGGGAAAGGTCTAACATGATCCAATGGCAGACAGGGAATAAGGCATACATTTTTGACAGGGAGGGTAACTAACCATTGGAACAATTTACCAAGAGTTGTGGTGGATTCTCCATCACTGACAATTTTTAAATCAAGACCGGATGGATGTTTTATAAAAGATTTGCTCTAGGAATTATTTGGGGGCAGGTCTCTGGCCTCTGTTATACAGGGGATCAGACTAGATGATCACAATGGTCCCATCTGGCCTTGGAACCTGTAAATGTATTAATTTTAATATGGCCAAATGTAAAATTATACATCTAGGAACAAAGAATGTCGGCCATACTTACAGGATCGGGGCCTCTATTCTGGGAAGCAGTGACTCTGAAAAAAAGCTTTAGGAGTCATGGTGGATAATCAGCTGAACATGAGCTTCCACTGTGATGCTGCGACCAAAAGGGCTAATGGGATCCTGGGATGTATAAATGGGAATCTCAAGTAGGAGTAGGTAGTATCTGACTGCTACTGGAATACTGTGTCCAGTTCTGGTGTCAACATTTTAAGAAAGATGTTGAATAATTAGAAGAGCTATAAGAATGATTAAGGGACTGGAAAACTTCTCCTGTGTGAGAGACTCCAGGATCTCAATCTGTTAAGTTTAACCAAAAGAAGGCTAAGGGCTGACTTGATCACAGTCTATAAATACTCACATAGGAAACAAAACTGCGATAATGAGCTCTTCAGTTTAGCAGACAAAGGTGTAACAAGATCCAATGGATGGAAGTTGAAAACTAGAAATAAGGCACATTTTTTTAATCTGATTAATTATCCATTGGACCAATTTACCAAGGATAGTTGTGGATCGTTCCATCATTGGCAATTTTAAAATCAAGATTAGATTTTTTCTAACATGTCTGCTCTAGGTCAGCGGGAACTAATTCAGTGAAGTTCTCTGGTCTGTGTTATACAGGGGGTCAGACTAGATTGCCACAGCTGAGTGCAGCCCATACAAGGGGTCAGAGTTTGGCTTGGGCAGCCTAGAGACACGTTTTCGGAGGATGATGTTTATCCAAAAAAAAAAAAGAAAAGAAACCCACAAACACGAAAAGGGATCATAACCGAAAGAAAATGCAATCAGCGAACTCCAGCTGGGCATGCCCTGCAGTGTCTATGGACAAGGACAGGGAAAGTCTCTTGGCCTCTTTCATAGCTTTTCTGTAAACCCCAAATAATCCTCATACAGACACCAGGTTCCAATTTTCCGGGGTGGTGCTCAACCCCCGGTCAGCCCCAGGCCCCGTCCCCCCTCTACCCCTTCCCCCACTCACCCACCCACCCTGCCTCTTCCTGCCCCCTCCCCCAAGCACACCCTGTCCCCCCTTCTCCCAGTACCTCCTGCACACTCCGGAACAGCAGATCGGGTGGGCGGGAGGTGCTGGGAGGGGAGGGGGAGTTGATCGGTGGAGCTGCCAGCGCTGGTGGGCAAAGGCTCTGGAAGGAGAAGAGGGGGCTGCCGGTGGGTGCTGAGCACCCACTAATTTTTTTCTGTTGGTGCTCCAGCCCTGGAGCAGCCCTGGAGTCGGCACCTAGGTCGAGTGGGTTATCCCTTACCATCTCCTCTCCAATCTAGGACAATGCTCCTTCAACCCAGTACAATATTGCAAACTAGTGTGATAGAAACGGGATGAAATTTAATTGTGCAAAGCACAAGGTCATGCATTTAGGGAGTAACAACGAGAATTTTTGCTATAAGCTGGGGATGTATCAGCTGGAAGTGATAGAGGAGGCGAAAGACCTGGGTGTACTGATTGATCACAAAATGTGATGCAGCCATGAAAAAAGCTAGAGCAATGCTAGGATGCATCAGTCAAGGTATTTCTTGTAGAGACAGGGAAGTGTTACCATGATATAATGCTAAACAAGGCACTGGTGTGACCTCATCTGAATACCATATGCAATTCTGGTCTTCCATGTTTAAGAAAGAGGAATTGAAACTGGAACAGGTGCAGAGAAAACTAGAGCTACTACATGGAGTGGAAAACCTGCCTTATGAGAGGAGACTCAAAGAGCTTGGGTTGTTTAGCCGAACCAAACGAAGGCTTGGAGGAGATAATTGCTACCTATGAATACACTGAGGGATAACTTAAATACCATGGAGAAAGGAGTTATTTAAGTGCCAGTGTGGACACAAGAACAAATGGATATAAACTGGCCATCAGCAAGTTTGAGCTTGAAATTAGGCAAAGGTTTCTAACCAACAGAAGAGAGAGGTTCTGGAACAGCCTCCCAAGGGGAGCAGTGGGGTGAAAAAAATTAACTGGCTTCAGGACTGAGCTTGATAAGTTTATGGAGCGGGTGGTATGATGGGACTGCCTACAATGGCAGGTAGCCAATCTACGACTGATAGTGGAACACTGACAGACCCCGGTCATTGGCTGGATTGAACCGAGGATCTCTGGAGCGAAATGCATGAGCCTGTACTGCATGAGCTAAAAGCCATGCGGCTATTCACCTAGGCTGTACCAGACTCAATCTCCGAGTGGTCTCGGTGCCACTAGATGGGACAGAACACCACAGTCAGGAGGTGTGTGGGTTACACTAGTAGCAAATATTTCCAGTGGCTGCTGATGGGACACTAGATGGGGAGGGCTCTGTGTTACTACAGAGAATTCTTTCCCAGGTGTCCAGCTAGTGGGTCTTGCCCACATGCTCAGGGTCTAACTGATCACCATATTTGGGGTTGGGAAGGAATTTTCTCCCAGCTCAGATTGGCAGAGACTGAGGGGGTTGGAGGGGTTCGCCTTCCTCTGCAGCATAGGGCACAGATCACTTGCAGGTTTTCTCTGTAACTTGAAGTCTTTAAACTATGACTTGAGGACTTCAGTAACGCAGGAAAGAGGTTGGGGTCAATTACAGGGGGGAGTGGGTGAGGTTCTGTGCAATGAGCCTTGTGCAGGGGGTTAGACTAGATGTTCATGATGGTCTCTTCTGACCTTAAAGTCTAGGAGTCTATAAAATTAAACCACATGGTCTCCAGGCAGAGCAGATGACCTGGTTTTGACAAAGGGCCAGAGAAGCAAGAATCTAGATAGTTAAGACAATAATGACAAGGTTCTGGCTTGTTAGTCAGCCTCTGGTTTGTCCCTCTGAAAACACTACTTCACATTATCAGGTGTCAGCCCACACTGCTTCACAGTATCAGGTGAAAGCACCCAAACTGAAAATCTGAGGAGGCAAGCACTGTGCACCCATGGAAAACAGGTACTGCCATCCCTCTGCAGGCAGCTGTCTAATCACCATGAGATGAATTAGGGCAATGATTAGTGGAGTAATTTAGCCCATATACCAGGGCTTTAGTATGAACATGCCCCTGCATAGCTTACACATTCTCAAGCAGATGTCAAGCTGGATGTTGCGAGAAGATGGACAGCTGGGGAATAATTAAATCTGATTAAATCTCAACATATTGCCCTCCCTCTTTTCCAGAATTCTGTGGAGTTCTTCAGTTCAAAGTGACCAAGTGAAAGGGCAGGGATTGTCAATCAGTCCTAGCCTACGAAAATGTTCCTGCCATTCCTACAGAGGAGTCTGTAAACTCCTTGGGGTAGGGATTGCACCTGCCCTTGTGCTTGTCCAGTACCTACCCTGGCAAACCAAACCATTGAGCCAGACTGAGGACTCTTGGCCAGCACCACAATATGGTATGTACAAGCGTTAACTCAGAAGATGCAGTAGGCTGCCTGTAAGAGCAGCATATCAGCAGGGCAGGAGCATGTTTCCTTTGCTAGGAGAATGTAAAAGCCAGTTACATTTGTGTCTCTCTTCTCTGCAGTAAATTGTCCCAGAATGAAAATGTCGCTTCCTGCCTGTTCATGCTGGTTGCCAAACATATAAATCACTCTGCTGGATTCCCTCTCACCTGGGCCATTCTGCATCACAGAAGCTCTCTTTGCCAACACTTTAACTGAAGCCTCACACCCTAACTTAGGTGTTAATGAATCAGATAGCTATCACGGAATTTGATATAGCTCCCCATGCACAGGCAATGCAAATCCCCATGATTGGATACAAATTGTGATTAATTGCTAGTGACTGCATTAACAATTCTTAGATAATCTGGGCTAAAACATGCTGGTATTATTGTTTATATGTCTGTCTACAGGACCCAGCCCAGGGAGAGAGACTCACACTAGCTTTGTCTGCACTACCATGCTAAAAATAGCAGTGCAGACATTGAGGCATGGGCAGCCACCCAAGCCCAAGCTGCCCAACCCTCCCCTCCCACCAGTCTGAGCTCAAGTGGCTAGACAAAGATGCCACTCATGTCACAATGTCCACGCTGCTATTTTTAGTTTGCTAGCTTGAGTGAAGCTAGCACGGCTGTTCACCTGGGCGGCCCACTCGCAGCTGTAGTGTAGACATACCCTTTATTACCCTGTCCTTCCCCCTGCCCCTCTCATTGCTGTCTCAGGTCACACTGGCTCAATGGGACCCTGCTCTGGTGGAGGCCACTAGACACTATTGCAATAAAAATACAGTAATACAAATGGGTTCCATATGAATGACAAGTTATAATGATCAAAACTTAGGTGAGAAATTCTGCCACCTGCAGTTGCTACAGGGAAGAAAGTCCCTGTTACTATTGCCCCACCTGGTAAATACCTGGAATTTGAACCAACCAGCTAAGAATGGGAGTGTCTTGCCAGACTGTGCTTGCCAGAATCCTTCATAGATTCAGAAATTTTAGAGCCAGAAGGGAACATTAGATTGTCTACTCTGACTTCCCGAGTAACGCAGGCTATTAAATTTCAACCAGTTATGCCTGTATTGATCATAAGAATTCACATTTTGATTAAATCATATCTTCCAGAAAAGCACTCAGTCTTAATTTTAAGACACCAAGAGATGGAGAATCTACCTCTTCTCTTGGTAGTTTGTTCCAGTGATTAATCACCCACACTATTAAAAATGTGTGCCTTGTTTCTAAGTTGAAGTTATCTAGCTTCAGTTTCCAGCCATTGGTTCTTGGTATCACTTACTCCAGTAGTGCTATTTAGTGCCCCATATTGTCTCCCTGTGAAGGTACTTACACACTGTAAGCAAATCATCTCAATCTTAATTTTGATCAGCTAAACCAATTGAGCTCTTTAAGTCTCTCACTGTCAGGCATTTTCTCCAACTCTCCAGTCATTCTGTGGCTCTTTCCTTCACCCTCTCCAATTTTTTGACATCTTTTTAAAATGTGGACACCAGCACTGGCCACAGTATTTCAGGACAGGTCTCACCCATGGCTTATAAAAAGGTAAAATAACTTCCCTGCTCCTACTCATAACTGATAAAACTGAGCAACTGTACCAGACTGAGGTGTCAATAGAGGAGGTTGTGGAACAAACTGATGACTTATTACTGTTTAATTTACCAGGACCAGATGGTATCACCCAAGAGTTCTGAAGGAACTCCGCTGTGAAATTGCAGAACTACTAACTATGCTGCATAACGTATCACTTAAATCAGGCTCTGTACCAGATAACTGGAGTGTAGCTAATGTGATGCTGTTTTTAAAAAAAGGCTCCAGAAGTGATCTGGCAACTACAGGCCAGGACGCCTAACTCCATTACCGGGCAAATTGAGTGAAACTGTAGTAAACAAAAGAATTATCAGAGACACAGGTGAACATGATATGTTGTGGAAGAGTCAACACAGCTTTTGTAAAGGGAAATCATGCCTCACCAATCTACTAGAATTCTTTGAAGGTGTCAACAGGCATGTGGACAAGGGTGATCCAGCGGATATAGTGTATTTGGACTTTCAGAAAGCCTTTGACAATGGCCCTCACCAAAGGCTGTTAAGCAAAGTTAGTAGTCATGGGATAAGAGGGAAGGGCCTTTCATGGATCAGTAACTGGATAAAAAGATAGGAAACAAAGAGTGGGAATAAATGGTCAGTTCTCAGAATGGAGAGGTAAATAGCAGGGTCCTCCAAGGATGTGTACTGGGACCAGTGCTGTTCAACATATTCATAAAAGATCTGGAAAAGCGGGGATAAACAGTAAGGTGGCAAAGTTTGCAGACGATACAAAACTACTCAAGATAGTTAAGTCTGAAGCTGACTGCAAAGAGTTAGAAAGGGATCTCACAAAACTGGGTGACTAGGCAACAAAATGTCTGATGAAATTCAATGTTGATAAATGCAAAATAATGCACATTGGAAAACATAATCCCAACTATATGTATAAAACGATGGGGTCTAAATTCTTGAGTGATAACAGCTAAAGATCTTGGAGTCATCATGGATGTTTTTACAGAACTATCCACTCACTGTGCAGTGGCAGTCAAAAAAGCAAACAGAATGTTAGGAATTGTGTAGACTGCCATTAATTATATGCCTAACCTTTAATTCTTTATCAATTTAACCCTGTATTAGCTTTTCCATTATTTTGCCCAGCACTGATGTTAGGCTAACTGGCCTTACCCAAGTCATCCTACTTGCACTATTCCAGTCTTCTGAAATTTCCCCATTATTCCAAGATGTATTAAAAATTATCAGTGGGCCAGAGAACTCCTCTGCCAACTCTTTTAGAACTCTTGGATGCAAGTTGCACAGGCCTGCTGATTTTACAATGTTTATCCCTAGCAGACATTGTTTAAAATTCTCCTTAGTTACTAATGGACTGGAAAGTACTTCCTTATTCTCATATGATACAAGTACATCATCCTTCCAAACAGAAAGCAGAAGTATTTATTGAACACTTTTCTGCACCACTGTAGACAATATTACCATCTCCATCTAGAAATAGACATATACCATTGTTAAAATTTCTTTATTTCCTAATACACTTAAACTCCTTACTGTCCTCATCCCTGCCACCCATGGATTTTTCCTGATGTCTTTAGCTTCCCCTATCAGTTTTCTACACTTAATTACTTCAAATGTATATATTGATTTCTATTTCCCTCCCCCTTCATTTGTTATATATTGCATTTTTGTTTCTGAAGTGCTGCCTTCACTTTGCCACTGAACCAGGATGGGTTTTAAACCAAAGTTGTCCTCTTTCCTGAGTGTGGAATTGGGGTTTTTTGCCCTCTAATAAACTCATCTTAAAGAAGTCCCAATTTTCTTTCACATTTTTCTAACTAAATTTTACCTCCCAATCAATTGCATTAATACTTTTCCTCAGCTTTGGGAAATTAGCCTTTTTGAAGCATCAAACATATATATTACTGTCTGGGATTGTTTTCCGTTTGCCCTTATTGAACATAATCATGTCATGATCACTGGTCTCTGGTCAGCTACCCCTTTCCAGCCCATTGATTAATTAATCTTTATCCATCATGATGTTGGTGGCAATACCTTCTGTATTAGAAAATCATCTATACATTTTAGAAAGCTGTTTTACTGCTAGCTGCATGAAACCTCCCATCTGTGTCTGCCAAATTGAAACACTCATAACAATGATATTATTCTTTCCACACATTACGTATAGATGCTTAAGGAGCAACTTCAGTTCTCTGGTTTGAGTCAGTGGTCGGTAGCAGCCCCCCACCCATACACCTGCCTAGGCTTGGTTTGTGAGCATACAGCTGCCTAAGCATTCAGTATCCTCTGGTTCTGAGTTATCGATAATTCAGAAACAAGTTGTGGTGTAATGCAGAGTACCACCACACACACCCCTTTTACCCCTACTTTCCTTTGCTACTGTCAGTAGAAATAACATTACAGCTTCTTTTCCAGCATCTACTCAGGATCTCAACAGACTTTGCAAACATTAACTCACTGAACCTCAACACCCCCTGGAGGGTGGGGAAAGTGAGACTCAAAGAACTGCCAATTACTGTAGGGCAAGCCAGTGACAGAGACATACTATAAGTCAGTGTTTGTCAAACTATTGTACTGGTGACTCCTTTCACATAGCAAGCCTCTGAATGTGACTACCCCCCCCCCCATAAATGAAAAACACTTTATATATTTAACACCATTATAAATGCTGGAGGAAAAGCAGGGTTTGGGGTGGAGGCTGACAGCTCACGACCCCCATGCAATAACTTGGTGTCCCCCGAGGGGTTCCAACCCTCCGTTTGAGAACCCCTTCTGTAAGTGAAACTTTGCACACTGCAAGCTTAGCACGTGCTGAATCCAGGTCATTGAGCTGGATGGCTCAGGGGATGGTAATGGGATATGGAGCTCTTTCCTTCTAAGTGGAAATACAAATCAGATCTAAATCAGCAGTAACAACTTTTGGTCACTATCTGACAGCTGATCAACAACCTGTGTCAGATGAGCTGGTGATCTTAGTACAGTTCCCAGTAGGCGCGAGTAGGTTAATTCTCTGCCCTGCGCTTTAATCTTTGGTGTCTGACACTATCACTAACATGTGCACACTATCGCCTAGAAACGGATCTGGAGGGTGAGGCTCTTTGCCAGGGCATCACAAGGAACAAAGCCCTTCTATTTCCTGCACTGTATCTGCTCTGCAGAGCACTTTGGTTACGCAAGTGTGGTCTCCCTCTGCAGATATCGTGGGCTCTCCCATCTCCTAGACATACATCTGGTATCTCAGAAGAGAAGTGAGACTTTCAAAATCTACTAAATGACACAAACAAGAATGAGAGAGGAAAACTCTATGGCCAGTAGCGCTAGGACATTCCACGAGAATTCAGACCACCAGCATGGGGGTGGACATGAGACAACTAGAGCAGTGGCTCTCAACCTTTCCAGACGACTGTACCCCTTTCAGGAGTCTGATGCGTCTTGCGTGCCCCAAGTTGCACCTCACTTAAAAACTACTTGCTTACAAAAATCAGACATAAAAATACAAGTGTCACAGCACACTAGTACTGAAAAATTGCTGAGTTTCTCATTTTTACCAAATCATTATAAAATAAATCAACTGGAATATAACTATTGCCCTTATATTTCATAGAGCAGTATAAACAAGTCATTGTCTGTATGACATTTTAGTTTGTACTGACTTACTTAGTTAGTGCTTTTTATGTAGCCTGTTGTAAAACTAGGCATATATCTAGATGAGTTGATGTACCCCTGGAAGACCTCTGTGTACCCCCAGGGGTACATGTACCCCTGGTTGAGAACCCCTGAACTAGAGGACATGTTGGCAGAGAGACTGCAATAGCTGTTCCTTTTCATACCTCTTTCTGATGATCACTTTCACATGTTGCTGCCAATTTCTCCAATTCAGGCGTGTCATGGTATAAATCCCCACTCTGAACCTTAGCGTCCAAAAGATGGGGTACCAGCATGAATTCCTCTAAGCTCAATTACCAGCTTAGAACCTGTAGCGCTGCCACCAACCAGGAATTCCAGTGCCTGGTACACTCTGATCCCCCCAAAACCTTGCCCGGGGACCCCCAAGACCCAGACCCTCTGGATCTTAACACAAGGAAAGGAAACCCTTTCCCTCACCGTTGCCTCTCCCAGGCTTCCCCTCCCTGGGTTACCCTGGAAGATCACTGTGATTCAAACTCCTTGAATCTTAAAACAGAGAGGAAAATCCACCTTCCCCCCTCCTTCTCTCTCCCCCTCCCAGACTCTCCCTGAGAGAGAAAGTAATCCTAACACAGGGAGAAATTAACCTTTCTCTCCCCCTTCCCTCCTTTCTCCCCACCAGTTCCCTGGTGGATCCAGACCCAGTCCCCTGGGGTCTCACCAGAATTAAAAAAAAAACCAATCAGGTTCTTAAACAAGAAAAGCTTTTAATTAAAGAAAGAAAAAACAGTAAAAATTATCTTTGTAAATTTAAGATGGAATATATTACAGGGTCTTTCAGCGATAGACACTGGGAATACCCTCCCAGCCTAAGTATACAAGTACAAAGTAAAATCCTTTCAGCAAAATACAAATTTGAACTCCTTCCAGTCAAATACATATTTGCAAATAAAGAAAACAAGCATAAGCCTAACTCTCCTTATCACCTAGTACTTGCTATTTTGAATCTATAAGAACCTGTATCAGGGAGATTGGAGTGAAACCTGGTTGCACGTCTGGTCACTCTCAGAACCCAGAAAGAACAACAGCCAAACACTAACAGCACACACACAAACTTCCCTCCCTCAAGATTTGAAAGTATCCTGTCCCCTGATTAGTCCTCTGGTAAGGTGACAGCCAGGCTCACTAATCTTGTTAACCCTTTACAGGCAAAAGAGATATGAAGTACTTCTGTTCTATTAACCCCTACTATCTGTTATGACACGCCCCCCAAATTGCTGACAGTGTGGAACCACACTGGCAGTGATTTCTCCCTAGAACTTTAGAATAAACAGATCAATAAACAAATGCACCCTTACATATGCTACTAATTATGTACAACTACAAGACTCTTCGCATTGTAAGGACAATTTTTACCCAGTTGATTCTGGGAAACTGTGACGGGAGAGTGCATCAATTCCTTTCTGTTGCCGCTGCAGACGTTCCCGGGTTGTGGAGAGGTTCACCTCTTCCATGCCACCATCACTTTTCCCTTCATCGTAGACACCGTTAGGCCACTCAGCATCATCTCCTCCCTGGGCTGTAAACTGACAAACCTGTAAGTCTCGGGAATAAAAGGGCTTGAGAGAATTAATGTGGTACACTCCGGACTTTAGGGAGGAATTGGGAAATGCAATGAGGCAGTTAACAGCTCCCAGGCGCTCTTGGACCGTGAATGGCCCTTCTCATGATGCTTCCATCTTATGGGCCTGTTGCGCCTTCAAGACCATAACCTGGTCTCCTACCTCGAAGGAACGCTCTCTGATATGTCTATCATACCAGGCCTTTTGCTCTTTTTGAGCATCCTTTAGGTTTTCTTTAGCAAGGGCTAAAGAGTGTCGAAGGGTGTTTTGTAGGTTGCTTACAAAGTCCAGAACGTTAATTCCTGGAGAGGGTGTAAACCCCTCCCATTGCTGCTTCACCAGCTGTAATGGCCCTTTAACCTTGTGGCCATACACAAGCTCAAACGGTGAAAACCCTAAACTGGGATGTGGTACAGACCTGTAGGCAAAGAGCAACTGCTGCAACACTAGGTCCCAGTCATTGGAGTATTCATTCTTTAATTTATGTTAGAAGAGCTGAGAGGCGGTGGGGTGCTTCGTGCCGCTGCCCAAGCTTTCTGAAGGTTGTCATCTGCTTCCTGCTCAGTTTGGAACTGTTTCCTGGAGGCTGTAGACAGCAGTTCTTCCTTAGACTGTGGACTTGGACTTGGTCCTTCGGGAAGCGATGTAGGTGATGGGGTTGTTTTCGTGGCTGGTGAACCGCTCTCCGCCGGTGCACCAGGGAGTATTTCAGGCTCTGGCTGAGCCTCTTGGGTATGGTTGTTTGCTGCTTCTGCCAGTTCAGGTTTGCTGGCACCCTCTGGCGCTGGGGTTGAAGATGCATTTGCAAGTGCTGGCGTCAGTGCTGGCAATGGTTCTGGTGTTGGTTGCGTTTCCACGTCCGGGTCTGGGACTGGAGGTACTGTGGCTGTTGCAGTCGTTGGCAGGGGATCCAGGTCCACTACCTCTGTCTGGGTCTCTGCTAACACAGATGGGGCCCCTGTGGATGGTTCAGGAACAGGGATGGGTCTGAAGCCTTGCCAGGTTTGGCTGCGTGTAACCATTCCCATCCTCTTGGCCCACTTTACCTGGTTGCTTAGAGTTCAGAACATGAGAAGCTAGCATGAAACTTCCAAAGCTTAATTACCAGCTTAGATCTGATAGCGCTGCCACCAATCAGGAATTTTAGGGCCTGATACCCTCTAGTCCCCCCAAAACCTTCCCTGGGGAACCCCCAAGACTCAGATGCCCTGAGTCTCACCACAACGGGAAATAACCCATTTCCCTTCTCCCTCTTCCCCTCCAGGTGTTCCCTCCCTGGGTTCCTGGAGAGATATACAGATTCAAGCTCCTAACCCTATAGTACCCGGACAAGCCTAAGAAGGATTGAACCTGTTTCTTTGACTTTGGGACAGGCCACTTTTGGATAGCATCCACCTTGGCCTGTAGGGGGTTATGGTTCCTCGACCCACCTGGTGTCCCAGGTAAGTTACCAAGAACTGCCCCTCCAGTTCCCGGCAGCCCCAGAGCTGATCTCCCCTCCTCTCCTGGGCGATTTCTGTTTCCCAGCTGGTGAAGTGCAAAGGCTGAAGCGATCCCTTTTGCACCTGTGTCATAAACAGATAGCTAAGGGTTAATGTCTCTTTCACCTGGAAAGGGGTAACAAACAACACCTGACCAGAGGACCAATCAGGAAACAAGACTTTTTCAAATCTGGGTGGAGGGAAGTTTCGGGTGTGAGTTCTTTGTTCTTTGTCTTGATTCGGTGACCCTCTCGGCTCTGAGAGTGATTTTTCTATCTCCAGGCTTTCTAATCTTCTGTTTCCAAGTTGTAAGTACAAGGATAATAAGACAATAGGTTTATATTGTTTTATTTTGTATTTACATGTGTGTAGTTGCTGGAGTGTGTTAAATTGTATTCTTTTTGGATAAGGCTGTTTATTCATTTTTTCCTTTAAGCAATTGACCCTGTATATTGTCACCTTGATACAGAGACCATTTTATGTCCTTTTTCTTTCTTTTTATATAAAGCTTTCTTTTTAAGACCTGTTTGAGCATTTTTCACTGGTTAAGGCTAAGAAACGAAGGGAGGGGGAAAATCTCTTTGTGTTAGATTTACTAAGCCTGACTTTGAATACCCTCTGGGTGAGGGGAGAGAGAGATTTGATCTCTTGGTATTTGTGTTTCAAGGACTTGAAGCAGGGAATCTCCTAGAGTACCCAGGGCGGGAAAATCTGGGAGGAGGTAAAGAGGGTGGAATCCCTTTGTTTAGATTCAAGGAGCTTGAATCTGTATATCTCTCCAAGAACCCAGGGAGGGAACACCTGGAGGGGAAGAGGGAGAAGGGAAGTGTGTTATTTCACTTTGTGGTGAGATTCAGGGCATCTGAGTCTTGGGGGTTCCCCAGGGAAGGTTTCGGGGAGACCAGAGTGAGCCAGACACTGGAATTCTGGCTGGTGGCAGCGATATCAGATCCAAGCTGGTAATTAAGTTTGGAGGTTTCATGCTAGCTTCTCATGCTCTGAACTCTAAGGTTCAGATCTGAGTAGGAAAATTATGAAAGATGTACCCTAAGAAGACAGTGTGGGGGGGGGGGATAAACACCATATGTTTTTCTATGTTGAAGTCCATCTCTTAACGACTTCAGATCAAGTTCCCTTCAGTTATTTGGCGTCCAAGAGGTTTCTTTCTAACAGCCTAGCCAGCAAATGAACCACAGGGACTGGAAGCGAAGCTGGGTTTTCCTTAAGCATTACCACTTGTCATCAGGAGTCTGCAGCTGGAGCTCAGTTAGTTACACTGATGATGTGTAAGCCTCAAAAGAATCCAGCTCCTTCTCCTGTAGCTCTAGTGTCTCTGCAAGGCTGATAGCAGTAGGATCGGATTGTCATCACTAAATTGAACAGCTCCGAGTCTGACAGGGTTACACACAAACAGGCTGGGAAAGGCGGCTTTTTACAAATGAGACAAAGCGTTGAGAAAAAGGATACAAGGAAAGCCCTATGGTCAGGCCACTGGCACATACCATGTTAGTTCTGATGGGGGGTGGCACTGCAATATTGAGCGGAAGTGGGGTGAGGAAGAAAGGGCCATTGAAGGCAAGGGAGGGAGGGAGAGGAGGACTGGGAGGAAGATGGGGCGGGGCAGTGAGGCTGGCTGTGGATGGTCGAGGACGGGGAGGAGAGGAAGGAGGCTGGGGCAAAAACCCATCTGCAGATGGTAAAGACTGGTCCAAAATGTATCTGCATCCCTAGAAAAGGTAACACAAAAGTAACTGCTTACAAATATGACAGGGTGGTATGGAGGGATAATTTAAGGTGGCACAAAGAGGTATAACCTGGAGGGGTGGGGTGAAATATCTAAATAAATGTCCTGACACTGATATGAATCAGGCAGTGAATCTTCTCCCCAGGAAAGGGGGAGGGGGGGGGCATCACCTGCAGGCATTTCAATCCAGACTGGCCAGAACCCTAGAAAATACCAGAGGGAACAGTCTTGGAGGGACGGGCTGGGTGGTCAAACAGGCACTTTTCACCTTTGGCTGCTAGGAGTCAAGAATGTGGCCATGGCTGAGCTGACACCTGTGTGTTATAGCAGCTCTTGTAAAGCCTACTCGGGTTACACCTGCCATGCAGTCCCCGTTGTAGCCCCCTGGAGATCAGTCTAACTTTCACCAGGGGTGCGATGGCATTTCCCACGCTGGGTTCTCTCTGGAAAGTGGCTTCTTTTGAAAGTTCAAACAAAATCTGGAGAGCAGGTTTTGAGTTTAAAAGCAAACGGCTCCCGTGGTAAAGAAACGGTAACCACTTCATTTAAAATGGGCCAAAAGCAAACACAGATGAAGTTGGAGGCTTGCCTTGGCCATGTTCCTGGAGGAAGAGAATGCTGGTGCCTGCGGGCATGTGCACAGGGAAGGAGCTCCTGGCCTGGCCATGGGGAAGTGCCCACTCCTCTACTTTTAAATAGATTGGTTGGATTAAAACAAAATTCTGAGCTCTGAAATCTACATGCTGAGGACATCTCGGGAAAAGGGAAGTAAGCTTGTGGCTCTGACTATAATCATAGTCTGGCAAGCAGCCCCCTGCTGTGATTTAACTGAGCTTCTGACATACTCTCCTTGCCAAGCACAATCTTCACAGCTGGTCAAAGTTCCTCTTAACCTGCTCACTGCTTGCCTTCCTTGAGCTGCATTGGCCTTGCACACGGTCAGTCACACAGAACTGACGTTCAGTTGCTGCTGGGGAGCAAGGATGGTCTGATTCTGTAGGACTTCAGATCCTTCGCTGGGAAGATAATATCCAGCTTGCTCTTCACCTTTACCCCATCCCCCTGTCCAGCCTCCCTCTTCTCCTGGATGTCCCACCACCTCAAACATCTTTCCCCTCTCATCCTCTCAGCCCCAACCTGGCAAACCAGGGGTCATTTGTCACTCCTCCCACCCCTTGCACACTTCTGGAACGGACTCTGCCCACCAATAGCACCGGCCCGCGGGGCTCCCAGCTGTCGCCCCAATTTGCGGTACCCTAATGATGGCTCTGGCTATACCCACATAAAAGTGCATTTGCCAGTTGTTAGCCAGTGGTCTAACTCACCGGGCCTTGCACTCTCCAGCCACAGGATTCCAGTCTGTTTTCTTCAGGGATTCAGGTTTATTTCTTCAAAAGAACCCAAGTTCGACACATCAGTCATTGCCCTTCCCCTAGCCCAGGCGTTTCTGGTCTCTGCAGGCCGGCACTCTGCAGGCCATCTGCCTTGGCGTCAAGGCTAAACCCCAGCTCCCTTGTCCTTCCTACGCTGCTTCCTGCAGGGCACACACCTGGCAGCCACAGGGACTCCTTCAAGACCCTTCCTACACTCTACAGCCATCCCACTCGCCTGTGCTGCTTGCTAATTTTTATGAGCACGAGGTGAGTTCAAGCTATCACCCCATCTCTGTCTCACCCCATCAGCTGATCAGTCATAGGTGGGGTGTCCAAACAGTTCCCGTAAAGGGCCATTGCACAGATGTCACCAGTGTCACTTATTTTACACCCAAACTGCCACAAGCTGTTCCCACAGAACCCTTCTATCACTGGTATAAGCTGTTCTCTGCACAGAGGGGTTGTCGGGATCGCTATACTTGCAAACCTTGTCCAGTGTCGACCTGGTGTGTCCCCCTGGAATAGCTGGGGCTGGGGCTCTCACTGCAACACAAGACGGGATTGCTGGGTTGTTGGAGGAGAGACCCGGATCCAGGGGGTGTATGTGGCATGGTGGCCACAACAACTCACGAGTGGTGCTCTCCTCCCTCACCAGGGGAGGGTGCCACTGCTGTTCCATCACCCACCATGTCAGGTTAGTTTGCCGCTCGCACTGCGCTGGTCATTACCAGCCGAGTGCCCGGCAGAAGCCAGCTCCAAAGACACACTGCACAGTACAGGAATGTGCCTCCCCTGCTAATTCCCCTCTGACATCTGCCTTCTGGACTGGGCCTCACCAAGTGGAATTCTCCATGGTCCACAGCATACCAAGTGGGGGAGGGATGCTAACGAGCTGCACCTGGCACAGTAGGGCACTTAGAAGGGAAGGTTTCTTGGTCTCAGCAGTGCAGTGAGGACATGCAGATTAGTGCCAGTGATTACCATTCCCCTGGGGAGTGAGTGGAAGCTGATCTCTGAGGAAGCAGTGTCTGCTCAGGGACTATCACTGTCCCAGGACAGTGGGGAGATCAGTGGCCCTGCAGCCACTCAAACAATCAGCACCCACTCACTACACATTTGACTGCCCAGCAGCCACACGTTTTGGGGAGCACTCAGGTATCAACAGCCTGGGAAAGAGGGAACCCCAAACTCTACCAGTTCCCCCCAGCTCTGTACATGGCCAGAAGTGAGAGAGAGGCTCCATTCAAGGTCAGTGGCACAGCTAGTTAGACAAGTCTTGCTAACGCAGGCAATAACCGAGCCCATGGCGGGAGGGATAGCTCAGTGGTTTGAGCGCTGGCCTGCCAAGCCCAGGGTTGTGAGCTCAATCCTTAAGGGGGCCACTTAGGGATCTGGGGCAAAACCAGTACTTGGTCCTGCTAGTGAAGGCAGGGGGATGACTCAATGACCTTTCAGGGTCCCTTCCAGCTCTGTGAGATAATATATGGATAATCTATCTAATGTCCATGCCACACATCCATGGGATAGGATCTTGCCCAGGATCACCTGGTGTAACACACACGTGAAGGGGGCAGAATTAAGTTTGCTGGGAAGGCAAAGGTCAAAACAATAAGATACAGAATCAAAACATTATAGTCATCTCCACCAACAGCCTTACACTGTCAACCAACAGACACTGCACTGGGAAAGAACTGAAACCTTCAGCCACCTGAAATACTCCTTCCTCACAAAAGCCACTTCTCGCTTGTAGTCCAGTGTGCGCAGATGAAAATTCCAGATCCAACGTGAGAATTAACATAAGGATTCATGGATGTTAAGACCCAAACTAATTTTACGTACAGCAGGAGGTAGGAAGCCTACCAAACCACCAGCGGGGCCACTGGACGATCGAGGTGCTAAAGGAGCAGCCAAGGAAGACAAGGCCATTGCAGAGACGCTAAATGAATTCTCTGCATTGATCTTCACTGCAGAGGATATGAGGGAGATGCCCACACCTGAGCCGTTCCTTTTAGGTGACAAATCTGAGGAAGTGTCCCAGATTGAGGTGTCAATATAGGAAATTTTGAAACAAAATGATACATTAAACAGTAACAAGTTACCAGGGCCAGATGGTATCACCCAAGAGTTCCGAAGGAACTCAAATATGAAATTGTTGTACTGTTAGCTGTCTCATATAACCTATTGCTTCAATCAGCCTGTATACCAGATGACTGGAGTGTAGCTAATGTGATGCTGATTTTTGAAAAGGCACCAGAGGCAATCCTGGCAATTACAGGCCCATAAGCCTAACTTCAGTACCAGGCAAATTGGTTAAAACTACAGTAAAGAACAGAATTATCAGACACACAGATGAATAGGATATGTTGGGGAAGAGTTAATGTGGCTTTTGTAAAGGAAATCACGCCTCACCAATCTACTAGAATTATTTGAGGGGTCAGCAAATGTGGACAAGGTGGATCCAGTGGACATAGGGTACTTGGACTTTCACAAAGCCTTGGACAAGGTTCCTCACCAAAGGCTCTTATGCTAAGTAAGCAGTTGAGGGATAAGAGGGAAGGTCCTCTCATGGATCAGTAACTGGTAAAAGACAGGTAACAAAGGGCAGGAAGAAATGGCCAGTTTTCAGAACAGAGAGAGGTAAATAGGGGGGTCCCCCAAGGATCCATACTGGGACCGGTGCTGTTCAACATATTCATAAACGATCTGGAAAAGGGAGCAAACAATGAGGAGGCAAAGTTTGCAGCCAGTACAAAAGCCCAGAGCAGATTGTGTAGTTACCAAGCGATCTCACAAATCTGGGCAACAGAGCAACAAGGCGGCAGATAAAATTCAAAGTGGATAAGGGCAAAATAATGCCCAGGGGAAAACATAATCCCAACTATACATGAAGGGGAATAAATTAGATGTTACCACTCAAGAAAGATCTTGGAGTCATTGTGGATAGTTCTCTGAAAACAACCGCTCAGTGTGCAGCAGCAGCCAAAAATGTTAGGAACCTTTAGGAAATGGATAGATAATGAGACAGAAAATAGCATATTGCCTCTATATAAATCCACAGTACGCCCACATCTTGAATACTGCATGCAGTTCTGGTTGCCCTATGTCAGAAGAGACACATTAGCGTGACCCTTCTGCCAGTCAGAGTTGGCAGCAACAAGGGATGGGTTCAGTATCCAGGGGCTCCTTTTGAACAATACAATGCAAAACCGGCTCGAACCTCCACCCAGTGATCTGGGACAATTACATACCACCCCTGGGCACCTCTAAGAAGCAACATTTCCCCTCTCACAAGCACAGAGTTTGAGTGTAGCAAAAAACCACCTTTAATAAAAGGAGGGAAATAATGGCATTAATTTGGGGAAACACCACAAACAGTGTTGATAAACTATGAGTAAAAGACCCACCACCAAGTAAGTTGGGCACTGTCTATCTGTTTCCCCTCAGGTTCTTAAGTCCAGCAACCCAAAAGTCCCTTTAATGTGCACCCCACTCACAGTTGCTGTCCTTGGTCAGTGCAGCCCCAGAGATCTGGGTGGAGGGAGCAGGGTAAGGAGGCACCCTACTCTCTCCACTGCTCGGGCACTCACTCACCAGGCCTCTCCGCCAGCCACCCTGCGGGCCACTCGTCATGCCAAGAGTATTACTTCTGCCTCAATAACAAGGAGATTGGGGATCCCATTCCAGCCAAATGTGACCATTTGGGCAAGCAATCCCATCATGCTGAGCACCTAGGCAGGGTAGGTGAGTCCATGGAAACAAGATCAACTCCTGAAGTCCTTTTCCACAGCTCATCACTAGCTGTCAAGAGAGAGTTCATTCAGACTCTGCTTACATTAGAATTTGAAAAAGTACAGAGAAGGGCAATACAAAAGATCAGGGTATGGAACAGCTTCCATATGAGGAGAGATTTAAAAGACTGGGACTGTTCAGTTTAGAAAAGAGATGATTAAGCGGGGGGATATGATAGAGGTCTATAAAATAATGACTGGTGTGGAGAAAGTGAATAAGGAAATGTTATTTACACCTTCACATAACACAAGAACCAGGCAGCAAGTTTAAAACAAACAAAAGGAAGTATTTCTTCACACAATGCAGAGTCAACCTGTGGAACTCCTTGCCAGGGGATGTTGTGAAGGCAAGACTACAACAGGGTTCTAAAAAGAACTAGATAAATTCATGGATGATAGGTTCATCAATGGCTATTAGCCAGCATGACCAGGAATGGAATCCCATGCTGTAGGTGTCCCTAAACCTCTGACTGGACGATTGTTCTGTTCATTCTCTCTGAAGATCTGGCACTGGCCGCTGTCGGAGACAAGATACTGAACTTTATGGACCATTGGTCTGACCCCATGTGACCATTCTAATGTTTTCAAGGAACCACTATTTTAATCTAGTCTGGCCTCTTGCAAAGCACAGGCCATCGAACCTGATCCAGTGATTCCTTCGCTGATCTCAGAAATTTGTAATGGAGCAACAGCATAGGTTTTAGAAACAGTCTTGATTTAAAGACAAAATGGCAGAGAATCCACCCTGTCCATCGGCCAGTCATTCCAATGATTACTTGCTCTCACTGTTAAATATTTGGGCTTTATTTCCCATCTGAATCTGGCTATCTTCCATGTCCCGCCATTGGATCTTGTTTGGCCTTGTCTGCTAGATTAAGGGACTCTCTCTCAGATGTAGTAGAAAGAGAGCCTGAGACTTGAGGCCGAGTATAAGGGCCTGGTGTAAGGCCCACGGGACAAACTAAAGTCAGGTCCTTCCCTGTTACAAAGCAGATGCCTGCTTTCAGGATCACTGTCCAATACATGAACTTGGCAAGAGCAGGGTTGGCCTTGCAGACAAGCCCTCCTAGGCGCTAAGTATTCACGCGAACACATTCCAGAAGGGTGGCACCAGAACACCCCGAATGAAGGTTATGGTGTGTAAACACTCCCCGAAGATGATACAGGGACACACTGACCACTTTAGAGATAAGGTCAGGATGCCAGCGTGCTGGATAGAGATGTTTTGATCGAACCAACATGTACAAGGCGAAGGGTGGTAACTAAGCACACCAGCGGGGCAATGCGTAACTTGTTTGTGTTGAGGTAGAAAGAGGAGTGTCCGAGGGGGTGTCTTTGTCTGGCCAAGGGGGGAATGGAAAGTCCCAGCATTCACGGAGCTGCATTCATTGTCACATGTGCATGTGTAGACATTGATCCGGGGATCTATGAGTGTGCTGCATGGGCAACAAAGCCGGCCGAGTGCCTTTGTTACAGAAACCGAGTCTGTGGTCTTTGGGGCAGCTGGATCGGAGCCTGCTGTGTGGGCTCTCTGGCCACAGCCAGTGCAGCACGCAGCGAGAACACACACAGTCAGCAACTGACAACAACAGACTTTGGTCAAGCCACCATTGAACCTTCTCTTGAATATAATAAATAGATTCAGCTTCTTTCATCTCTCACTGCAAAGCAGGTTTTCCAGACATGAAATCATCCTCATAGCTCTTCTTTGAATCTCTTCCAATTTTTCAATATTGTCAGGCACAACAGGACTGTCTAACACAAGGGTAAAGCTTGTCTGTGTGGCAGACAGTGCTTTCTTGGGGCCTGTCCCAGATCATGGAATGAGCTCCCCCAGACCTGAAGAAGCTCCTCAAAACTCCCCACCTACTGATTCCTGTGCCAGGCACTTCTCCAACCAGCCTTCACAAATATAAACACAGAGCAGCATGTACGTCTAATTGATAACATTCCACGTTACACATAGAGAGGGAGAGAGAGAGAGGGAGCAAATTCCCATGTTACACATAGAATTCTGCCCATGGGGAGAGAAGGGACATGTCACATCTGGCACATGCAAATCACGTCTCAGAGCAGTCTTGGATAGTGCTTAAATACCGCAGTGAACAGGGCTGGGCTCTATAGAATATCCCCTCCCCAGAAATATACCTGATCCCTGAAGGGCAGCAATATAGTCCCTGCTGTGAACAAAAATCCACTCCACTTAGCTCATTTCTGAGCTCCAAGGCTGTCATAAACAGTCAGTTAAGGGTTAAAGTCTCTTTTACCTGTAAAGGGTTAGGAAGCTCAGTGAACCTGGCTGACACCTGACCAGAGGACCAATGGGGGGACAAGATACTTTCAAACATCAGTGGAGGAAAGTCTTTGTGCTCTTTGTTTTGTTCGTTGTTTGCTCTTGGGACAAAGAGGGACCGGATGTACAGACCAGGCTCTCCAGGTCTTTCTAAATCGGTCTTTCATGTTTCAGAATTGTGAGTATAGCCAGGCAAGGCGGATTAGTCTTGTGTTTGTTTTCTTTCAACTTGTGAATGTTTTTCCTTTTGCTGGAAGGATTTTTACCTCTGTTTGCTGTAACCTTGAATCTAAGGCTGGGGGGGGGAGGTCTCTCTAGTCTATATGAATCTGAATACCCTGTAAAACATTTTCCATCCTGATTTTACAGAGATAATTTTTACTTTTTCTTTCTTTAATTAAAAGCTTTCCTTTTTTAAGAACCTGATTGATTTTTTTCCTTGTTTTAAGACCCAAGGGGATTGGGTCTGAACTCACCAGGGATTGGTGGAGGGAAAGGAGTGGGGGGGAAAGTTAATTCCTCTTTGTTTTAAGATCCAAGGAGTTTGGATCAGTGTAACCTCTCACGGTAACACAGGGAGGGAAAAGTCTGGGGGGGGGGGAGGAAGGGAGATGGTTTATTTCTCCTTATTTTAAGACCCAAAGGGTTTGGGTCTTGGGTTCCCCAGGGAAGGTTTTTGGGGGAACAGGAATTGTGCCAAACACCATATTTTTGGCTGGTGGCAGCGTACCAAATTTAAGCTGGTAATTAAGCTTAAAAGTGATCATGCAGATCCCCACTTTTTGAACGCTAAAGTTCAAAGTGGGGGAAAAACCCTGACAAAGGCACCCTGAGAAAGTTTCTCAAGTCCTACCTCTGCTCCGCTGTCCTCAGCACCACACAGGTTCCTCTGTCACCAGGACTATGCATGTAGCAGGGGGACAGAATTTGCTCCCTTTCTCTCACCTTGATATCTAAACTCTGTGTCCAGCATTGCATCCTTGCCCACTGCACCCCCAGGTGGTCAGCCCCATCCTGGAATAGAACACAGTGCCTGGGCAGCATACTCTACGCCAAGGAAAGAAAATGGACATGGCTGCTTCTCCTAATAGCATGACTCTCTCTGAGCTATCTGTACACTGCCAATGGGCATGTGGCACATTGACCCGTGTTAGGAGATGGAAAGCATAGCCGATGGAGTGATGTCTGGGCCTTTAACGTCCTTTGAACAGATCCAGTAACCATCTCACCTGGCCTGATTTCTTGCACTGCCTCTGCACCCTTTCTGTCTCCCTCTGGTTTATTACAGGATGAACTGGCATTTGTAAAATGGGGATTGTTCCAAACTGCACACGGGCCCTCCGGAGCAAACAGTTTCCCTGGAGGCCTTTGGTACTAACGTCTCCCCATCAGGCCTACATGCCCTAAGGACAGGCCTTGGTTATTGTGCCCACAATCGAGGAGAGCTGGCAATGACTGCCGACAGCTGCCCAGACTATCCATATTCCTCCAACTTCAGAGGCAGCCAGGAGGGAAGTGCTTGGACTTTACCCAACCCCCAGAGGGGAATTTAATATTTGCATGGGTCTGAGGCCTGGAAGCCTTCCCAGGACAAACAGCCCCCTAAGGAGTGTCCGAGAACTCCTCACTTTGACTACGTGCCCTTGGCTATTGGTAGCATGCGATTAGCCACATGTAAATCACATGGTACAGTGTCTGCTCACTGCATGACTCTTTAAAAAGGAGAATGCCAAACAGTTTCACACAAGCACTTCCGAGAAAACAGTCACCAGTGACGGACTCTGTGAAACCTCGGGGATTCACAAACACTCCCTCCAAGCTGCAGCCACCATGAGCAGCAAACCCCACATCCCCACAACTAGCAGCAGCAAGAACTCACCACATTTCACCCCAACAATATTTGCAAACCACTGTGTGTGTTATGTGATCAGCTCTAATTAATACCAGACACCATAAGACACACACAAACCACACGCATTATACAGCTGGATTTCCCTCTGACTCATTGGCACCAGAAACCTTCCATAACGATCGAACAGACACTGCACCGTTGGGCATTTCTGCCGCGCAAACATATGTGCAGTAGAGCTACGGCAGATAACGTTGCTATTACCGCAGGAGCGTCCCTTCTTGTGCCCAAACTGTCATGTCCCAGCCTCACCTGGACTCCAGAGCTTCCCTCTTGGCAACAGGCAGCCAACCTCCGTTTGTAATCCTGGTGCACGGGCGGTGAAAGGGGCTCAGAGAGAGAGAGATTGTCATTTCATCTCCTGTTCATCAGCACAGGCAAACCTAAAAATAGCCCCAGGCGTGGGCTGACTGAAGTCATGCTGCTGTATCTGTTACCCTGGCAGCTGAGCGAGAGAGTGAGCGAGAAAGAAATTGCTAATCCAAGGCAGAAAGCTTATCCCACCGACCCTCTGGAGCCCAGCAAGAGCTGCAGCTACAGGAACTGCCCAGCTGCAGGTGCAAACGGGATTGCTTCAGCCTTTGCACTTCACCAGCTGGGAAACAGAAATCGCCCAGGAGAGGAGGGGAGATCAGCTCTGGGGCTGCCAGGAACTGGAGGGGCAGTTCATGGGGATCTTTGCACCCACCCAGGCCCCTCCTGCACCAGCACTCCTGCTGTGGGGTGCACTTGCACGACAGCGAAGGTGAGTGTGCACAAGGCATGCGTGTACTCAGCCAGCAGCCCCTGGCTCTCCCACCTCACACTTTGAGTAAGGAGAGTGCAGGACTCCCTGCATTACTGTGACTGCGACCCGAGGGGGCCTGCATTTCCATCCCGCTCTGCCCCATGCGCCCTGGGGGCTGCTGTCAGCAAGGCGCTGCCTGCTGGTCTCATGGACCCAGGGGCTCCAGGACCCAGCAGGAC
The DNA here is from genome assembly GCF_007399415.2 of Gopherus evgoodei. Lineage (NCBI taxonomy): Eukaryota > Metazoa > Chordata > Testudines > Testudinidae > Gopherus > Gopherus evgoodei. Next base: position 112,348,528 of record NC_044329.1, read on the forward strand.
AATCCAAGAGGTGACTGCTGGCTTCAGTCCCCAGGATGTCACCCAGCTCACACCTGTTCTGACTCTCTTGGCAAGTGGAAGCCATGTGGCTGGCGGCTCCATTCGAAGCTTCTGACAGGCAGGTCCTACTTGTGCCCCCAGAAGCTGCCAGCCAGTGCCCGCTGTTGTCTCTCCTGCAGCAGAGAGCCCTAGTGTCAGCTGGGCACGGTGCTGCCCTCTGGAAGCCAGGCAGCCAGCTGGGCAGGCTCTGTTGCAGGTTCCGGCTAGTGCAGACAGGCAGCGTCTGCAGCCTGCGTGTGGCTGCCAGAAGCAGGCAGCAGACAGAGGAACCACTTTCTCTTTCCTGCCACAGCTGCTGTCAGCACAGCTCCAGCAATGGTGCATTCAGTGCCAGCGTGAGGTGCTGGGAGGACAGCCGGGGAGAAGGCGACCGGGGGTCAGTTCCAGAGCCAAGGCAGGGCAAGTCCCCTCCACATGCAGCTTCTCCCCTGTCCTGGGGGCCCTGCCCTAGGACAAGAGAGGTTCATTCAGTCCTCACCGCTGTGCTGAGGCTGCCAACCAGGCAGGGGTGGCTCCAGGCCCCAGCACGCCAAGCGCGAGCATGGGGCAGCATGCCGTGGGGGGGCGCTCTGCCGGTCACCGGGAGGACAGCAGGCGGCTCTGGTGGACCTCCTGCAGGCGTGCCTGCGGAGGGTCTGCTGGTCCCGTGGCTTCAGTGGAGCCGCGGGACCAGTGGACCCCCCGCAGGCACGCCTGCAGGAGGTCCACCGAAGCCGCAGGACCAGTGGACCGCGGGACCAGTGTACCCTCCACAGGCATGCCTGCGGGAGGTCCACCGGAGCTGCGGGATCGGTGGACCGCGGGACCAGTGGACCCTCCACAGGCACGCCTGCGGGAGGTCCACCGGAGCCGTGGGACCGGTGACCAGCAGAGCGCCCCCCGCGGCATGCCACCGTGCTTGGGGCGGCGAAATGTCTAGAGCCGCCCCTGCAACCATGGCCAGCCTAGTGCCAGTCTCTTGGCACTGCACAGCCATCAGTCAGAAACGACCTGGCCCATACATGGATCCGCTGCACAGGGAGGCCAAGTTCCATCCCATTAGCAACCACATTCTCTGCCTGTAACCAACCGTCTCATCTTCCTCATTCTACACATGGTCAACAAAGGAGCCGTCATGGCCTAGCTGAGTGTGGTGCAGACCCTTCCCGACAGCTCATGGCCTCCCACCCTGCACTCCTTGAAGCAGGCTCCCTTCCAGGTGGTGCCTGGCATGCTTCTGTGCACTAGAAATAAACAATGGTGTGACATCATGAGCATCACGCTGCCCAAGCCTGCCAGCTGCTGGTGTGGGGGGTCCGTCTGCCTGGGGCCACACATGCCTCTGGCACAGGGTTGCCTGTGCCCAGCATGTCTCAGCAGGGGCTGAGGCCATGAGGGTTTGCATCAGTTGCTGCAGAGGCAGTTGTGAGGAGGGCAGAAGGGGCCAGCAGTGGCTTGGGACAGCCCAGGTGCCAGATGAGTGGATGACAGGTGGCACAATTACATTGGGGCAGGAGGAGCAGCAGAGCCTGGAGAGCATTTGGAGCAGCAGGGCACAATTACTCTGAAATAGTCATCATGCTGTCGTCAAGCACTGGACTCAGAAGCAAAAGGAGCCAGGAAACCCCCAGGCAGGAGCATTAAGTGACGTGGGCTCCAAGCCGTGCACCAGAGCAAGAGGGGCAGGGGGGCAGACCTGTCTGTTCAACTCCACAAGGACCACTTGTGAAACGCAGGCAGCAGAGACAGCGCTAGGGAACCTGCATCTCGGGCAGCCGCATGGCACTCACACTCCATACCTTCCACGGGCCCCTATCGACCCCGGCCCCAGCTCGTTTACTCCCCAGCCAGAGGATCTTTACTCACAAATGGCTCAGAATGACGGCTTTACATTTCCTCTCAACGGCAGCACCTCCAGCACAGCCACCCGCACAGCCACAACCACAGCACAAACCCACACCACAGACGATCCATGCCCCTGTTAACCATGGCGAGGCTCCTGCCCCAGACACAGAGTCCCACAAACACAATTCAGAGCAAACCCACCACCTGGGAGCCAGCCACAGGCCCAGCCAACCAAAACCAAAACTTATGCCCAAAGCATGATGATCACTATCTGCCCACAACCCCAGGCCTCACCCCCTAGCACCAATAAGCTGCCGGCCATCGCAGTACTTCCCAGGGATTTACAAAACCAGCGGCAGCGGCAGCAGCTCTGTCTCCTTCCCAGCTCGCTGGAGAAATGGCTCCGTTACTTGCATGGCGTAGTTAGCGGAAAAAGTAATTAGGCCCCCATCATAGCCCAGTGCAACTAGACTTCCCAGCCTCACACCCCCATCAGAAGCCAGCTCAGAGCCTCCACTAAATCACTGTTCCCTATGTTCAAATTAAACTGTCCCCAACGGCCACCCATGCGAACATGACCCTGATCAGCCATGGCCCCAAAGTCACCAGCAACCAAACTAGCCCCTGAATATCCTTGAGCTGGTTCAATGCAACCTCAGAACATCGCTAACCTTAGCCACAAAACACAACCCCAGAGAAATCCCACCTCTCACAGCGAACGACTTCCTCCTGCGCAATCTTCACAGCACAATTCCCAGAGCAGAGCATCCCCCACAGCCAAGAGACCTGTCTGCACCAGCAAGCTGCTAACTCTCGAGGGGTCGCGCTCTTCCACGCATTCGGCAACGCTGTCCTGGGCTCTGTCAGGAGGGACCTTCCCTAGGGCCTCAGCTGGGTGCAGGACATGCACCCCCCCACACACACACAGCGAGAGCCCTTCTGCTGCCTTTGCCCTGATGACGAGACCGAATAACTCACCAGAACACAAGAGCGGACTGGACTCCGAGCCCAACCCAAGCTACCCCTTCCGCCATGCTGTCCCAAAGGAGGGGACATTCCCCCCTCCAATCTCTGAGGCTTTCAAATTAATTGGCACATGGCGGCCACCCCGGCCTGCGAGTTCCCTGGCGTTTGGGACGCCCACTGGGGCCTGCCCATGGCAGCAACTTGGGAGCTGATGCTTGGCAAGCAGGACGCGTTGTCTCTGGCAGACGAGAGGAAGTTTGTGGCCAATTAAACTGGAGCAGGGGCATCCCCAGGGCAACAGGCTGGTGCCTGAGCAGCAAGAATTGCTAACATCCGGCTGTGCCGGCACCTCCTTGGGGAGGGGCACCGGGCCCGGGGGAACAGGCTGTTGGTACACACAGCATCTGCCCTGCCCCAAGGGCTTTGCAGCTGGAGAGCAATTAGTGTGATTAGAAGCAAATGGAGTCAAATGTTTCCTCAGCAGGCCGAGCTCCGGCTGGCCCCAGAGCTGTCACAGGCAGGCTCTGGCAGGGGCTGGCAGCACCAGCGAACAACGCTGCTGCCCTGAGGGCCCCCAGATTGGCAGGACGGCTCCCAGTCCCTTCAGCTGCTGCTCCAAGTCTGCTCGGAGCTCCTCCACCCCTGCTGTGGCTCCCAGACAGCAGGCATGGGAGCGCCCCTGGAGCCAGCAGGTCCCACAGCGACCCAGAGACCCTGAGAAAGGAGCCAGATCCCCACCCTGGGAAAGGCTCAGTCCCAAGTGCTCTTCTGGTCCCTGGCTCACGGGCGGAGTTTGACCCTGGGCTGCCTGGCTGCTGACAGCAATGGACAGAGCCGCCCAGGGGCAGGGCCTTCCCCGGCACGGCTGGTAGATTCCAGCTCAGCGGCTGGCCAGCAACGCACACAGTGGGAAACACTAGACACTTGGCCCCTAGTGCAGGGAGGGACAGGGGGAGCAGTGCAGACGTCTCGCTCCCCCACACCCCATGCTTGGGCCCAGAGCCTGGCACCTGCAGCATCGCCCCGTCACCAGCACCAGGAGCCCATGCAGCTGGGCCTCAGCAGCCACCTCGGAGCCACTCACCACACCCACGCTGCCATGGCCACTCATCATCACCCCCAGTTCCCAGACAGGCAGCCGGGGCGGCTCTAGGTATTCTGTCGCCCCAAGCACAGCAGGCAGGCTGCCTTCGGCAGTTTGCCTGCGGAGGGTCCGCTGGTCCTGCGGCTTCAGGGGACCTTGGCATGCTGGGGCCTGGATCCACCCCTGCAGGCAGCTGCCCAAGTGGGGGGCATCCAGAGCCCCAGGCTCTGAATGTGCCGATGGCAGGAGCAGCCCCTGCTGGCATCCAGCAGGACAGGGCGACTATGGGCCCTGCCGACAGGGCAGCCAAAGGAGTCCAGGGGCTTCAGCAGGGATAGGCAGGGGCTTCCTGCCCCTTCGGCTCATCCCCTCGGAACAGGATCCCCACTCCCCAGGCCTCCTGCCCTCGCTGCCCTGGGGTGAGACAGAGGGGCCCTGCCAGGGGCAAGCCCAGCTGTGGGATGGCCAGAGTTCCCTCCTCCCCTGCTGCTCCGAAGGGAGCAGCCCCCCACAGTCCCAGGCGAGGGGAACTGAGTCACACCGCACTGCTGAACCCCACTATTGAACAGGTTCAGCTGCCAGCCTGGTGGGCACAGACAGGCAACAAATTCTGCGCTTTGGTGTCCTCCAGGGCAGCTGTGTCCCCCACTCCCAACCTGGCACTCCATGGACCCAGCTGACGCCCTGCCTCCACCAGTGCACCACTGCCACCCCCAGCACAGCACCCCCCCACCCATCCAATCAATCCCCTAGCATCACCCCCACCCCCAGCACAGCACTCCACCCAGCCCATGCTCTGCCCCCCACAACCAAGCACCCCACCCCACCACCAGCCCCAGCACAGCACCTCCAAACCCCAGCCTATGCCCTGTCACCCCCCACACCCTATGCCCCTAGCCTATGTGCTGGTACCGCACCCGGTGCAGGATTTCATGACCCCAGCCTATACCTTGGCACCCTCCACCCCCCAGCCTGTGCCCTGCCACACAGACTCACACACGCACCCTGGCACCCCATGTTGTTACCCCTGTACGGCACCCTATACCCTGGTGCCTGATGCCCATGGCCCAAGCCCCACATTACTATTATGTTCGGTAATTACGTGTGTGGGGTTGGGGGGTCAGGGAGCAAGGTGGGGCCCTGTTCTTAAAGAAAGAAACCGAATGGAGGACCTGGCCCCACTGCCCAGCCCCAGGCGTCTCTGGGGTTAGCTTCAGAGCCCCGCGTCACCCATCCCCGCTGCTCACTGGGGGCTCCTGCTCCCCCACCCCCTGACATTTCAGCTGCCTCCCGGCGGGGGCGGAGAGGTGACCATACAGGGGCTGGGCTGTGTGGCTCATAGCCCCTGCTGCACGGGGGTTGGGGTCAGCTCCCCTGGGCTCCCCTCAACAGCCCCCAGGACAGACAGTTCTGGCCCGGCAGTCGTGTGTAGGGCAGGAGAGCAACCAGCTTTCACACAATAGCAACCAGCACCTCCCCCAGACCCAGGGGAGAGGATCACAATGGAGCAGCTGGCAAGACCTGATTGTCAGAGCCAAGAGTCAGCACAGCCGGGACCCAGGACAGGCCCAGCACCACGAGCCTCAGCCTGACACTGAGCCATCTGCACCCCCTACCCTCGGCAGGGCTCCCGGGACAGGAAGCCTCCCACACCCCAGGACAGGCAGCCTCGCTGACGGGTGAGCCGCGGAGGGAGGCCCTGGCAGGGGCCATGTGCTGTGCAGCACCTGGCACGGCAGGGGGGAATCCAATAAAGAGCTGGGCCAGCCCCTAAAGTCACATGTCCGTTACATTGGGGGCGGGTGGGAAACGCTTCCCCAGCAGCTACAGGGCCTCTAGCAGCATGTTAGAGCCACTCACAGCTTATGGGCAGCAAAGACCAGGCCAGCCACCCTGACTGCCTGTGTCACCGGCCCCCAGCACCCGTCCTCCAAACCCAGCGCCCGGGATCAGGCCAGGGGAGACCAGGCTAGTCCATGCCACGTATGGGGCACAGATCCTGGGAGGAGCCGGGCAGGTGGGAAGTTGCTAGCACAGTTCATGCCAAGGCTGCAGCCCCTTGGATGGAGGGACAGATAGAGGCACACACCCCGCGTCACGCACTCTTACCTGGACAGCTGCTCCCCACGGCGAGCTCCTGCTGGGTTCACGCAGTGCCAGCACCTGCTCCCACCCCAGCATCAGCAGCGGCTTCTTCGCTCCCTGACCTCTTCCTGGGGCCCTGGACAGCAGAGCCTGGCACGACTAGCTATGGGCATGGGCAGCACGGAGCAGAGGCACCACGGGCCCTGGGAGGGGAGGCTCTGATGGGCGGCCAAGCTCTGCTGACCTGAACTTTGCATCTCTCCACCTCAGGCCCAGGTAGCTCAGAGACAGCACCTGCCCCTCCCCCAGCTAACGGGAAACGGGCGTTTCAGCTCGCAGAGCGGCACACAAAGAGCTATTGAGAGCAGGGGCCGCGCTGGGCCTGGCGCTGGGCCTCTGCTCCGAGCCACAGGACAGAGCAGGGCTGCCAGGCCAGCGAGTGCCTGACAGGAGCTGCCCCCAGCTCCTTCGCGCCTGCCTTTTGTGCTGGCTCAGGCCAACTCCCGTCCGTCACACTTGCTCACCAGCAGCGCCTGCCCTGCAAACAGCACGTTTTATTATTATGTGGGACACACTCCCCAAGTCCCACCTCCAGCCGTGCATTTCCCTCCTCGTCCCATTCCTTCATCCCCTGCCCTGGGTGCCTCTCAACTCTACCAACACCTTTCGATCCCAACTCCCAGCCCTGGATTCCCTGTCGCTCACCGCAGCTCTGCCGGTGCCCCTCACTCCCGACCTGCAGACCCTGCTATCCCAGCCCCGGGGTCCCCCCACCTCTGCTGGTGCCCCTCACTCTCGACCCGCAGCCCCCTGCTATCCCAGCCACAGGATCCCCCCAGCTCTGACAGTGCCCTCACTTCCAACACTCAGCCCCCTGCTAGCCCAGCCCCAGGATCCCCCCAGCTCTGACAGTGCCCCTCACTTCCAGTCCTCAGCCCCCTGCTAGCCATGGGCTCCCCTCAGCTCTACCGGTGACCCTCACTCTCAACCTGCAGTCCCCTGCTACCCCAGCCCCAGGATCCCCTGAACTCTGCCAGTGCCCCTCACTCCTGACCCACAGCCCCCTGCTACCCCCACCTCTGCTGGTGCCCCTTACTCCCAACCCGCAGCCCCCTGCTACCCCAGCCCCTGCTACCCCAGCCCTGGGCGCTCCCATACCCCCCACAACTCTGCCAGTACCCCTCACTCCCAATCCACAGCCCCCCACTACCTCAGCCCCAGGCTTCTCTGAGCTCTGCCGGTGCCCCTCACTCCTGACCCACAGCCCCCCGCTACCCCAGCCCCGGGCTCCCCCGAACTCTGCCGGTGCCCCTCACTCCCTACCCGCAGCCCCCCACTATCCCAGCCCTGGACTCCCTCTCACCCGTGCACAACTCTGCCGGTGTCCCTCGATCCCGACCCACAGCCCCTGCTAGCCCAGCCCTGGGCTCCCCTCAGCTCTGCCGGTGCTCCACAGTCCCGACCTGCAGCCCCCTCCTACAGCAGCCTTAGGCTCCCCCCTCACCCTGCATGGCTCTGCTGGTGCCCCGGAGTCCTGACCCACAGCCCCCACTGCCAGGTGCTAATATCACGCTAGAATTCACAGCTAGGTTGGGGGAGTTTATCAGGGATCTCTGACATGCCAGGCACCATCACAGACATCTCTGGTGCCAGCCTGTCCCACCCCACTAATCCCGTGAGATGGGCCTTCCTTGTCAAAGGCCACCTGGCCAGCTCAACACAACCCCTGGCCCTGCACTCAGACAGACAGACCATTTTCCTCACTCAGCCCGGCATGTCTGTGCCCAGCCTAAAGGAAACAAGCCCCTCTCAGCTCTGATGGATTCAGCCTCTCACCATGGGGGCCATGGCTGACTCAGCACCATTGCAGAGACAGGAATGGATGCCCAGGTTGAGCTGTCCAGACTGGGGGGCTCACACAGCAGAGCCAGGGACTGAACCCACATTCCTGGAGCCCCACTCTGGTACCTTAACCCTGCAGCGACCATCTCTCATCCCCCGCAATGCATGGCACAGACACTTCTGCCCCCAGGCGCTGGCACAGAAATAACCACGGCAAACACAGACCTGCACAGCCTCCAGGGCTTGTGTGCAGGGCCCTGGCTAGGGCGCAGGGCCCTGTGTTTCCTAGTGGGTTCGGTCAGTACCAGGTCCAACACCCTCTTCCCCCAGACGGGGCAGCTCCCCCTCCCAGCCTGGGGGGCCAGGAAGCTCCTCCAGCTGGTGCCAAGCCTAGCCTGCTGCACCCACCTCACTCAGCATCTGCCTTGGCCACTGGTTTCTCCCAGTGTCAGGCTGAGTCACTTGGACTAATGGGTCCTGTGACCGTCCCAGTGCGGGAGGGGTGAATGGCTGCCCAGCCTGCCACACTGAGACGACACAAGGGACAGCAAGTGCCTCCCGCCCAGCGGCTGTGACCACTGACAGTCTCCGCAACAGGCCCGTGATGGGCCAGATGAAGCACCTGGGTCCCAGCCTCAGCACCTCTTTTCTGATGCCTGTGTCCTGTGGATCATGCTGCGTGGCCAGGAGGAAATCAGCACCTCAGGGTGCTTCAGAGCCAGCATGAACCCTGCCAGGCATGCAGATCTGCAGTCGAGCTGCTCCTGGTCAGGAACGGTGCCTCTGTTCGGACACCAACTCCCCAGACACATGCAGCCTGCAGCGAAAGAACAAAGCCAGTCAGACCCAGCAGTGACGGTGGGGATGGGAGTCAGGACACCGAGGCTTTATCCCCAGCTCTGGGACGGCAATGGGGTCTAGAGGGCCCAGGCTCCTGAGGGTCTTTTCCTGGCTCTAGGGAAGGACGGGAGTCTAGTGGGATAGTCCTAACTTTGCCAATCACCGAGTGACCTGTATCGTATCAGGGCTCAAGGTCTGCCTCAGTTTCCCCTTTGCATCACGGGGGTCAGGCTGCAGCCAGCCCCTGTGAGAGAAGGATCCATATTGCACAGCCCTGGGAATGGGGGGACGGGGCCTGTCGTGCACTGCTTGGCTAGAACCTCGTCCCCAGCTTGCTCCCCACCCACGCAGGGGGGTTGTCTCCACTGACTGCTTTCCTGTTCCCCCAGCAGGAAGAGAGCGCTACTGTGCTGTGGCTGCATGGCGGGGAGCACAAGCGGGGCCTTGTGTCTGCTCCTCGTGCAGGGAGAGAGGCACACGGCTCCTGGGCCTGCCACACCCAGGAGAGGGACTGGACAAATACAGGCCAGGCCCTGGGAACCTGGGAGGGGAGACCCAGCATGTTACCTCCCCTCCCGCCACCAACCGGACTGTGACTGCACAGGAGAATCCAAGCTCCAGGGAAGCTGCTCAGGCTCAGAGGGAGCCAAGCGGGGGGGGGGGCCTGAAGGCAAGGGCCCCCCCTCAAGGTGGCACATCAGCCTGTCACTAGGGCAGCTGGGCAAGCTCTGCACTCGCCAGCGGGCAGGGTTCCAGGACCATTGCTCTGCCTCCTGCTTCGAGTCCCAGCCCCCGAGCGTCTCCTCCTTCCCCACAGGACACAGATGACATTTTTGGCTACAAATATCGAGTTTGCAAAGGCAATAGAAACCCAGGAGGGACTCGGTGGCTGCAGACTCACTAGAGCATTTTACAATGTGCAGTGGAGCAAAGCCCAGAGAGGGTTTGTACATGTCAAAGTCCAGGTCTTCGAGTCTGACCCTGTGTATAGCACAGGCTCCAGGACAGAACGTCCCCAGAACAACTCCCAGCCAGATCTATAGGAAAACATCCAACCAGGACTTTAAAGTAGCCGGTTCGACACCTTCTCGATTCCTCTCCAATTTATCAAAATCCTTCTTGAAGCACCAGAACTGGTCACAGGATCCCAGCAGCCATTGCACCAGGCCAAATACAGAGGTGAAATAACCTCACTGCTCCTTCACGAGGAGAGGCCCCTGGTTATGCCCCTTCTGTCCCCCTCCCCTTGGGAGAGCAGCTTTGGTTTGGGCCGGAGCATCTCAATGCCACTGAGAGACTGGGCCTGGCCAATGCCGAGCAGAGAACTGGCTGTGCTGCCTGTGGCTCCCAGGGTGGGGCAGAGCTGAGAAAACAGGTGGGCTCTGCCAGACGGGTCCCGTTCCCCTGCCCACCATCGCCAGTGCATCACCCACCTACCCTGTGCTGCTAGGGAACAGCAGGGCAGCAAGAAAAACCCAGGCCAAGCATACTCCCGCTGGAGGCTGCTCAGCATGGCAGGAGCGTGGAGCGCATCAGCGAAGAAAGGCTGCCTTGGGCCAAAGGGCAGCAGCAAGGAGCAGGGTGAGAAGGCAGGAGAACAGTCTTCTCAGAGTTCCCAGCGAGGTGGCAGAGGGCAGACCAGTGTCACAAGGGCCAGGAGCAGCGTGAGGCCGGTTGGAGTACGAGCTAATCCAGAGAAGCGCTAGGTGAAACAGGCATTTCCAAGGGAGTTGCTAGGAGCTGCAGCAGGAGGGGGCAGGTGAATATGGGAATTTGTCCACCACCAGAACACTCCCACTCACTGAACATCCAGGCTTTTTCCTCGCTGCAAACTTTGGCATAGGTACCTGGGAGCGTTGGCTGACAATGTGCTGCCTGCATCTCAGCAGCAATGCAATGCATTGCTCCCCCTGCACCTACTATTCCTTCTCCTCTGTGCTTTGGCAGGGCTTGGTATTTCCATGGCTGGGGGGCTGGAGAAGAGCCGTCATGTCTCTCTCTGGGGCACAGTGTCCCTCCTCCAGCTCCCCTGAGAGATGTTGCAGCCGCCTGGCTCCTAGAGATCGTCTAGGATAGTGGTTTTCAAACTGTGGATCGTGAAATGTCAGGCACTGGTCATGGCGGCTCTCGGCAGTGCTCCGGGGCTAAGGCAGGCTAGTCCCTACGTGTCCTGGCTCTGCGCTGTGCCCCAGAAGTGGCCAGCTGGTCCAGCTCCTAGGTAGGGGAGCCACGAGGCTCAGCGCACTGCCCCCGCCCCGAGCACTGGCTCTGCACTCCCATTGGCCGGGAACTGACCAATGGGAGCTGGGGGGATGGTGCCTGCAGGCGAGAACCATGCAGAGACACTTGCGCACATCTGGCTAGGAGCCGGACCTGCTGCTGGCCACTTCCGGGGCGCAGTGCGGTCCACAGTGCCAAGACAGGCGGGAAGCCTGCCTCTGCAGCCAGCTGCACCACCTGAGGTAAGCCTGTGCCTCAATCTCCTGCCCCAGCCCTGAGCCCCCCCCAAATCCAGAGAACCTTCCTGTACCTCAAACCCCTCATCCATGACCCAGCCGAACATGCTCCAGGGAAAAGGAAGTGACCCACCAGAAGGAGACAGACAGGAGACCGGGCGTACTACAGAGACTTGGCCTCCTAGCCAGCCCCCTTGGACACCAGCTGTTCTGCATTGTTTACATCTGTGACCAAGGGGGAGACATGTATTAAAAGCAAAGAGATTTCCCACCCCAGAGCCATCTGACTGCACGAGCTTGTCATCTCCTCCATAGCCCACTGCCCTGCATTGTGGTACTGACCTTTCCTCCAGCCTCTCCAGGCTCCTCTCCAGGCGCCGTGTGGCACATACAGCCCCGTACACTCAGCTCCGGGACGGGCGGAACCTGCCCTTGCCTTTGCACAGGGCCAGGCTTGTAGCCAGTCCAGCAAGCCCTAGGCAGCTGAGATAGGGGTCTTCATACAGAGAACTCCAGATCAAGGCTGACCCGCTGCCAGGCCACTTTGCTTTGCTGGAAGCGGCGACATGAGAGCCATGAAGCAGCTGAACAAGGTCCATATCTCTGTCCTCAGTGCAGTCCAGACCTTGCAGCTCTGATGCGACTCAGCTCCACCTTCCCACTATCTAACCAGAAACAAACTTAGCTAAGGACCAATGTGCTCAGCAGCCTTCTTCCTGCCAGCCCCAGGCAGCATTCAGCTGCCACAGGCCAGGCACACAGCGCAGTGCGTTAACCCTTTCTGGTCCCACCCTCTCTTTGCGATTCACTGGCTCTTCCTAGCTCAGAGCTCTAGAGATGGGACAGCAAAACACTCCAGCATGCCCAGCACCACAGCATCCAAGACAGGCTGCAGGAGTCCTGCCTGCTCTGGCTCACGACAGGTGTTTGAACAGCAATTTGGCCACGTCGCAGCGCAGTGGCTACGAACGACACGTCCAGCTGTTCCACGGCCCTCACCAGTGACAGGAAGTTGCTGAGAAACCAAGCGAGACAGGAGCAGTGAAGTGACTGATCCTGCTGGAGGAATAAAAGTAGTAAAAAGAGCCAGTTTGAAAGTTATCCATTAACGGCAGGGTCAATCGGGCAGCAGAGCTGCAAGGTTGAAGACAGAGTCGGGCAATTCAAAGGTTACACAAGAGACAGACGTTTGTATGTCCAGAAAGCTCAGTGAAGCTCAAACCCTTCTAAGTCTGTCCCCCAGGACCCTGCACACCAGAGCATGGAACCGTACCCCTGCTACGAGCTAGAAAGTCAAATAAGGACTTGACAGGAGACTTCTTTACATTCTGAAACTGTTTGCAGATGTGGTCTGTGAAAGGGGCAAAAGTTTAACCTTTCCACGCTGGAACAGCCTGGCAGTTAAACACTTGGGGATTTGCCCAGCACCAGAGAGGGGGAACCAAACATTATGTTCACGGATGCAGCAAAGGATGGTGCCTCTGGACTGCAGCTTTCTAATGCTCAGTTCACCCTGGTGTAAATATTGTACCTGTACAGCAGATCACACAATGCATCCGCTATTACTGAACAACCAACCAGAGAGATGTGACAACAGTAGTTTCCCCAGGAATTGAAATTGGGATGGTGGTGGTGGTGTTCGAATTTACAGAGGGGGTGTCAGGGCCGATGAGATATATAAAAGAGATATGAATAAAGTAAATGTTTTGTTAGGATAATGCAAATTTAACATAAGGATAAAGCAAGTTACACCAATACACATAACAGGTCTAGATTTCTAAAAAATATATAATTTTTTTAAAAAGTATTTAAATTTAAATTGACTTTTGAAAAGTAAGCCATCATGGGATAAGAGGGCAGTCCTCTCATGGATCAGTAACTGGTTAAAATACGGGAAACAAAGTGTAGGAATAAATGGTCAGTTTTCAGAATGGAGAGAGATAAATAGTGGTATCCCTGAGGGGTCGGTACTGGGACCAGTACTGTTCAACATACTCATAAATGATCTGGAAAAATGGGTCAACAGTGGGGTGGCAAAATTTGCAGATGATACAAAACTATTCAAGATAGTTAAGTCCCAGGCAGACTGCGAAGAGTTACAAAGGGATCTCACAAAACTGGGTGGCTGGGCAACAAAACGGCAGATGAAATTGAGTGTTGATAAATGCAAAGTAATGCACATTGGAAAATAATCTCAACTATACATACAAAATGAAGGAGTCTGAATTAGCTCTTACCACTCAAGAAAGATCTTGGCGTCGTTGTGGATAGTTCTCTGAAATCATCCAATCAATGTGGAGCGGCAGTCAAAAAAGCAAACAGCATGTTGGGAATCGTTAAGAAAGGGATAGATAATAAGACCAAAAATATCATATTGCCTCTATATAAATCCATGGTACGTGTACACCTTGAATACTGTGTGCAGATCTGGTCACCCCATCCCAAAAGAGAGATACTGGAAATGGAAAAGGTACAGAGATGGGCAGCTAAAATGATCAGGGGTATGAAACAGGAGGAGAGATTAAAATGACTGGGAATTTTCAGCTTAGAAAAGTGACAGCTAAACGGGGATATGATAGAGGTCTATAAAATCTTCACTGGTGTGAAGAAAGTGAATAAGGAACTTTATTTAATCCTTCACATAACAAGAACTAGCAATCACCCAATGAAATCAATAGGCAGCAGGCTTTAAAAAAACAAAAGGAAGTACTTCTTCACACAATATAAAGTCAACCCAGGGAACTCTTTGCCAGGGAATGCTGTGAAGACCAAAACTATAACAGGATGAAAAAAAAAACCTAGGTAAATTCCTGCAGAATAGATCCCTCAGTGGTTATTAGCCAGGATGGGGAGGGATGCAACACCATGCTCTGAGTGTCCCTAGCTTGTTTGCCAGAAGCTGGGAATGGCCAACAGGGGATGGATCATTTAATGATTCCCTGTTCTGTTCATTCCCTCTGAAGTACCTGGCCTTGACCACTGTTGGAAGACAGGATACTGGGCTATATGGACCATTGGTCTGACCCAGTATGACCATTCTTATGTAAAAACTAATTATAATAATAAAAATGTTTATTACTATAATTTTATTATTTATAATTTATTATTATTATTTTAGTACAAATGTTTGCTCCCCAACATAATGACCTCTCAAGAGAGCAATGATGTGAGATAACAACCTTGGCAAATAATGCATTTTAGACATCTTGGCCTACTAGGAAACATATTTATATTAAGTTTCCATTCCCAGTCACAAATCTAGCATTCTGGAGCAAAGTCACTAAAATATAGTCCAACAAACAAATGTTTATTTAACGTGCCCCTCACTTTTCCCTCCACCGCACCCTACTCACCGGTGTTGTCTTTGGTCAGTGGAGACACAGAGGTGCATTCACATGAGTGAAGGCACCTTGCTTATTCCTCCAGCTGCTCACTGTTCGCTCTGGCCACAGCTGTTTGTTGTGCCACTGTTCACTCCACCGCTCTGTTGCCAATGGCCCTGCACCGTCACCTTTTGCTGCCACCTGCCCCTGTGACCTCTGCGAGTTGGTCTCTTCAGGTTCCCCCAGCTCTCAGTGATTTCAGCTGAGCTCTCAGTGGGGGAACCTCGCTGCTAGTGCCGTCTGGGCCGTCTCTGCCACAAAAACTGTCCCCACAGCAGGGCTAAGCACTTAGACGGGATTATCAGGGATTTCAGCTGCAGTGGTCACTTAACAGAACAAAAGACTCTCTATGGCACCTAATCAGCTCTGTCTTTAAACAGTGGAGAGGGACAGGTTCCCCACCCTCTCTCTTGATGTCCTCAATCAGCACAGGCCAAGTACAGTTCTACTGCCCTTTACCCATACAAGAACATTTCATTCCCCCACACTCCCATCCCCAGCCCCTGTATTCAAGTGACTTGTAACCCAACCCCAGCCAAAATCTATCACTTGGGCAACACAGCTCTGTTTGCTGGATACCTAGGTAGATTACGTATGAATATAAATACAATCTGGTCCTGAAGCCTTTCACCCCAGCCCCCAGCTCATCACTAGCTGTCAGGGGGAGCTCATTTAGACTTTGCTTACAAGTCATCATTTGAAATTATTAGATTGGCCAACATCACTGAAATGAATGCACTGACATTGTCATAAAAAACTACGGCTCTATAAGGAAGCTAGTCTATGTTCCTACTTTTCAAATCTAGTATCCTTTTTCAGATACATGTATTTTATCATACACTGTATATGCTTTTAAAGTGTGTATTAATGTTTTAATTTCAATTCAAATTTCCAGTCACTAAATTGGCATGTTTCAGAGTAGCAACCGTGTTAGTTTGTAGCCACAAAAAGAACAGGAGTACTTGTGGCACCTTAGAGACTAACACATTTATTTGAGCATAAACTTTCGTGGGCTACAGCCCACGTCATCGGATGCCTGGAATGGAACATATAGTGAGGCGATATATATACAGACCAGAGAACATGAAAAGGTGGGAGTTGCCCAACCAACTCTAAGAGACGAATTAATTAAGATGAGCTATTGTCAGCAGGAGAAAAAGAAAACGTTTGTAGTGATAAGCAAGATGACCCATTTAAGACAGTTTGACAAGAAGCTGTGAGGATACTTAACATGGGGCAATAGAGTCAATGTGTGTAATGGTGCAGCCATTCCCAGTCTCTATTTAAGCCTAAATTGATTGTATCTAGTTTGCATATTATTTCAAGTTCAACAGTTGCTTGTTGGAGTCTGTTTTTGAAGCTTTTCTGTTGCAAAATTGCCACCTTTAAATCTGTTACTGAATAGCCAGAGAGGTTAAAGTAGGCTCCTGCTGGTTTTTGAATGTTATAATGCTTGATGTCTGATTTATGTCCATTTATTCTTTTGCGTAGAGACTGTCCGGTTTGGCCAATGTACATGGCAGAGGGGCATTGCTGGCACATGATGGCATATATCACGTTGGTAGATGTGCAGGTGAATGAGCCCCTGATGGCGTGGCTGGTGTGATTAGGTCCTATGATCGTGTCCCCTGAATAGACATGTGGACAGAGTTGGCATCAGGCTTTGTTGCAAGGATAGGCTCCTGGGTTAGTGTTTTTGTTGTGTGGTGTGTAGTTTTTGGTGAGTATTTGCTTCAGGTTGGGGGGCTGTCTGTAAGCAAGGACTGGCCTGTCTCCCAAGATCTGTGAGAGTGAGGGATCGTCTTTCAGGCTAGGTTGTAGATCTTTGATGATGCGCCGGAGAGGTTTTAGATGGGGGCTGCAGGTGACAGCTAGTGGTGTTCTGTTAGTTTCTCTGTTGGGCCTGTCCTGTAGTAGGTGACTTCTGGGTACTCTTCTCTTCAGCAGCTGGGTGTTGTAAGAACACTTGATAGAGATCCTGTAGGTGTCTGTCTCTGTCTGAGGGGTTGGAGCAAATGTGGTTGTATCTTAGAGCTTGGCTGTAGACCAGGGGTCGGCCACCTTTCAAAACTGCTGTGCTGAGTCTTCATTTATTCACTCTAATTTAAGGTTTCACGTGCAGGTCATACATTTTAATGTGTTTTAGAAGGTCTCTCTCTACAAGTCTATATATTATATAACTAAACTAGTGTATTGTAAAATAAACAAGATTTTCAAAATGTTTAAGAAGCTTCATTTAAAATTAAATTAAAATGTTGATCTTATGCCACCGACCCACTCAGCCCGCTGCTGGTCTGGGGTTCTGTTCACCTAGGCTGGCAGCGGGCTGAGTGGGGCCGGCTGCAGGGACCCCAGACCAGCTCAGACCACAGCCGGTCTGGGGTTCCATTCTCCGGCTCCTGCCAGCTAGGATCCCGGCTGCCGGACCAGCTCAGCCCGCTGCCAGTCTGGGGTCCCAGCCCTGCCCACATACAGTGGGGACCTACCTTCTCCCTGGTTCTGGCCCATTCTCTTCCTCTCTCTGCACTGAACTGAGGGTGAGAGTGGACCGAACACAGGGGTGGGGGTGAAGGGTCTGGCCAGGAGCTAAAATGAAGGAAGGGACTCAGGGTTGGGGCGGGAAGTTTGGGTGTGGGGGCAGTTACCTGGGCAGCTCCCATGTGGTCTGAGGGGCGCAGGTGGGAATGTGAGTGAGGGTGCAGGGGCTCCCGTTTGGTGCTCAGGGTGGAGGTGGGGATGTGCAGGGTGCATGGGATGTGGGGGGGGCTGGGGATGTGGCGGAGGGTGCAAGAGTCAGGGCAGAGGGCTGGGGGCATGTGGGGGGGGTGCAGGTGTCAGGGTAGGGAGGGCTGGGTATGTGTGAGGGTGCCATTCAGGGCTGGGGTCATGGGGGGGGGGTTCAAGGAGTCAACAGAGGGCTGGGTGGTACAGGGCTCAGGGCAGGGGTCTGGGGGTGTGGGGGGTGCAGGGCTCAGGGCAGAGGGATGGGGAGGGATGTGTGTGGGGAATCAGGGCTCAGGGCAGAGGGCTGGGTGACTGCACCTCCCAGAACCCCCAACCCCCCCCCCCCACTCCTTGTCCTGACTACCCCCTCCTGGGACCCCACCTCCTATCTAAGCCTTCCTGCCCCTTATCTCCTGACTGCCCCCCCAGGACCCTACCCCCTACCTGTCCCCTGACTGCCCTAACCCTTATCCACACCCCCACACCCAGACAGACCCCCTGGACTCCCAAGCCTATCTGATTGCTTCCTGCCCCCGACAGGATCCCCAGAACTCTGGACCCATACAACGCCCCCCACTTGCTCCCTGCCTGCCCCAACCCCTCTCCACACCCCTCCTTCCTGGCAGTCCCCCCAGAACTCCTGACTCATCCAACAACCCCCCAGCTCCTTGTCCCCTGACCACCCTCTCCAGAAACCTCCCCCACCCTAACTGCTCCCCCAGTACCCTCTTTGCTCCCTGTCCCCTGACTGCCCTGACCCCTATCCACCCCCCAAACAGACCCCAGGACTCATATGCCCCATCCACCCCCGCCCCCCGCTCCCTGACTGCCCCTTCCAGAGACCCCCACCCCTAACCACCCCCCCATCCTGCTCCCTTTCCATTGACTGCCCCCACCCCTTAGCCAACCCCCCTCCAGCCCCAGAGCCTGCCCCCTTGCCATGAGGCTCCTTGCTCATCCGGAGCCCTACCGCTGCTCCCCGGTGCACAGCCCTGCTTTGTCCCGCCCCTCAGAGCGCTGTGCACCCGGCAGCAGGGCTCTGGGTGAGCGGGGAGCATCTTTCCCTCCCCATGGAGCCAAATGCTGCCCCGTGGGAGCGCAGCCCCAGCCCCCTAGGGCTCTGGGGGAAGGTGGAGGAGGGGCCGGCGGCTTGCCGCATCGGCAGGATTTTTAATGACATGCGGAGTCCCAGCAGGCAGCCGCGTGCCATTAAAAATTGGCTCGCATGCCATCTTTGGCACGCGTGCCATAGGTTGCCGACCCCTGCTGTAGACAATGATATTGTGTGGTGTGTCCTGCATGGAAGCTGGAGGCATATAGGTAAGTACAGCAGTCAGTGGGTTTCCGGTATAGGGTGGTGTTTGTGTGACCATCGCTTATTTGCACTATAGTGTCAAGGAAATGGACACCTTGTGTGGATGGTCTAGGCCAGGGGTTGGCAACCTTTCAGAAGTGCTGGGCCGAGTCTTTATTCAGACACTCTAATTTAAGGTTTCACGTGCCAGTAATACATTTTAAGGGTCTTAGAAGGTCTCTTTCTATAAGTTTATAATATATAACTAAACTATTGTTGTATGTGAAGTAAATAAGGTTTTTTAAATGTTTAAGAAGCTTCATTTAAAATTAAATAAAATGCAGAGGCCCCTGGACCAGTGGCCAGGACCCAGGCAGTGTGAGTGACACTGAAAATCAGCTCGCGTGCCGCCTTTGGCACCCATGCCATAGGTTGCCTATCACTGCTCCAGGCTGAGGTTGATGGTGGGGTGGAAATTGTTGAAATCATGGTGGAATTCCTCAAGGGCTTCTTTTGCATGAGTCCAGATGAAGATGTCACCAGTGTAGAGTAGGGGTATTAGGGGACGAGAACTGAGGAAGTGGTGTTCTAAGCCAGCCATAAAAATGTTGGCATTCTATGGGGCCATGCAGGTACCCATAGCAGTGCCACTGACTTGAAGGTATTGTGACAGACCCAGGCCAGTGGGGTGCAGGAGTCTGGTAGAGGGCAAATATACTGGTCACTGGGTGAGTAGTTTTCTGTTCCCTGAGTGACCAGAGCAGGGGCTGCACTAGAGTAATCAGGAACCTGCTGGAACCAATTAAGGCAGACAGGCTGATTAGATGACCTGCAGCCAATCAAGGCAGGCTAATCAGGGCACCTGGGTTTAAAAAGGAGCTCACTCCAGTCAGGCAGGGGGGAGCCAGAGGAGATGAAGTGTGTGTGAGGAGCTGGGAGCAAGAGGCACAAGGAGCTGAGAGTGAGAGGCTGTGCTGCTGGAGGACTGAGGAGTACAAGCGTTATCAGACATCAGGAGGAAGGTCCTGTGGTGAGGATAAAGAAGGTGTTTGGAGGAGGCCATGGGGAAGTAGCCCAGGGAGCTGTAGCTGTCACACAGCTGTTACAAGAGGCACTATAGACAGCTGCAATCCACAGAGCCCTGGGCTGGAACCCGGAGTAGAGGGCAGGCCCAGATTCCCCCCAAACCTCCCAACTCCTGATCAGACACAGGAGGAATTGACTCAGACTGTGGGGAAGATCACTGTGGTGAGCAAAGCTGCCAATAAGCACAGGACCCACCAAGGTATACGAGGAACTTTGTCACAGTATATATTGTCCTCAAATGTGAAATAGTTGTGGGTGAGGACAAAGTCCAGTCACCTGATTTGGCATGTGACTAGTTCAAAAAACTGGGCAGGGGGGTGTAGGGAAATCACTGTGAGACAAGGTATGAATGTTCTCTACTTGTGGCAGCACCAGCCTTCTGTGGGAAGGATGTGAGTTGTGGCACTGTAGATGTTTGCCTCTACCTCCAGGGAAAGGCAGAGTAGGCTGTTCTGAATTTTGGGTAGTGTGCCGGCAAAGACAGAAGACAGAGTTGTGACTGGGAGCAATCCTGGCTGGGCATTTCCATACTCTGTTTCTTAGCTATCAGTTAGTAAGAAACAACGAGACTTTTATGAGCCCCTGCCCCCATTCTAATAGTCAGGGTCCACCTTAACTAGGTTGTGCTAGAACTGCCTTTGGTCTCCAGGAGTGTCATTTCCTCCCCTTCTCTCCCTTCCAACATTGCTTGATTATGGGTGTTGCAGGAGGAAACCGTGTGTAGTTACCCCTGCCTGCTGCAGTCTACCCCTAGGCTCCACTCTCCTCTGGGGCCTGCATGTTTCCCATTCGCCATCACACTTACCAGGTCAGAGGAAACCTGCAGCTATCTGTCCTATGCAGGGTTCACTTTGGGAACTCCAGTATTAACCCACTTACCCCTCACAAACTCAGAACCACAGAATACCAGGGTTGGCAGGGACCTCAGGTGATCTAGTCCAACCCCCTGCTCCGAGCAGGACCAATCCCCAACTAAATCATCCCAGCCAGGGCTTTGTCAAGCCTGATCTTAAAAACTTCTGAGGAAGGAGATTCCACCACGTCCCTAGGTAACCCATTCCAGTGCTTCGCCACTCTCCTAGTGAAATAGTTTTTCCTAATATCCAACCTAAACCTCCCCCACTGCAACTTGAGACCATTGCTCCTTGTTCTGGCATTTGCCACCCCTGAGAATAGCCTAGCTCCATCCTCTGTGGAACCCCCCTTCAGGTAATTGAAGGCTGCTATCAAATCCCCCCTCACTCTTCTCTTCTGCACACTAAACAATCCCTATTCCCTCAGCCTCTCCTTGTAAGTCATGTGCCCCGTCCCTTGATCATTTTCATTGCCCCCCCCGCTGGACTCTCTCCAATTTCTCCACATCCTTTCTGTAGTGGGAGGACCAAAACTGGACACGATACTCCAGGTTTGGCCTCACCAGTGCCAAATAGAGGGGAATAATCACTTCACTTGATCTGCTGGCAATGCTCTTACTTATACAGCCCAAAATGCCGTTGGCCTTCTTGGCAAGGAGGGCACACTGCTGACTCATATCCAGCTTCTTGTCCACTGTAACCCCTAGGTCCTTTTCCATAGAACTGCTGTCTAGTCGGTCCCCAGCCTGTAGCATGCATGGAATTCTCCCATCCAAAGTGCAGGACTCTGCACTTGTCCTTGTTGAACCTCATCAGATGTCTTTTGGCCCAATCCTCCAATTTGTCTAGGTCTTTCTGGACCCTATCCCTACCCTTCAGTTTATCTACCTCTGGCCCCAGTTTAATATCAGTAGTAAACTTGCTGAGAGTGCAATCCATCCCATCATCCAGATCATTAATGAAGATATTGAACAAAACTGGCCCCAGGACTGACCCTTGGGGCACTGGCTGATACCAGCTGCCAACTAGACATGGAGCCATTGATCACTACCCATTGAGCCCGACAATCTAGCCAGCTTTCTATCCACCGTAGAGTCCATTCATCCAGCCCATACGTCTTTAACTTGCTGGCAAGAATATTGTGGGAGACCGTATCAAAAGCTTTGATAAAGTCAAGGAATAACATGTCCACTGCTTTCCCCTCATCCACAGAGCCAGTTATCTCCTCCTAGAAGGCAATCAGGTTCATCAGCCTTGACTTGCCCTTGGTGAATCCATGTTGACTGTTCCTGATCAACTCTGCAAAGGCTGCTTTTTCTCACTCAATGCAAGGACCTGAAAGATATTGAAAAGGCCTCATTTTTAAAACTCTCTCCAGAATGCTACCTCCCATTTTTCTCAAGCTTAAAGTAGCATCTTCTCTGTCTTCAGAGCAATGTGAGCATTTCACAGTTTTGATAAAGTTTTGACATGGCTCTTCAGATAGTGGGACTAGTCCCAGTAGCACTTGGTACTTGAGTGCCTTCTGTTCAAGGATTTAATTGGTTTCCTAGATGTGCTTCAAATCCCACAGGAGCTGAGAGCAGGGTGCTCCCCCCCTTCTCTAGATCAGGGGTTCTCAATCTCTTTCTGAAGCCCCTCCCACCACACTATAAAAACTCCATGGCCCACCTGTGCCACAACTATGTTTCTGCATGCCTCTTCCACTGGAGGTGACTCACGAGCAGATTAATGTGGAGGCAGGCCTGGAGTCTACCTGAACAGCAATTGTAGACTAACTAAACTATTAAAAAATAATCACAGTTAATTGAGAGTAAAAAAGTCAATCGCAATTTTAATCGCACTGTTAAACAATAGAATACCATTCGTTAAAATATTTTTGGATGTTTTCTACATTTTCAAATATAGTGATTTCAATTAAAACACAGAACAGAGTACAGCACCCACTTTATATTATTAAAAATATTTCCACTGTAAAAAAACAGCATTTTTCAATGCACGTAATACAAGTGCTGTAGTGCAATCTCTATCATGAAAGTTGAACTTACATGTGAATTATGTAAAAAAAAATTTGAATTAAAAAATAAATGTAAAATTGTAGCGCTACAAGTCCACTCAGTCTACTTCTTGTTCAGCTGCTCAGACAAACAAGTTTGTTTACATTTGTAGGAGATAATGCTACCCGCTTCTTGTTCATAATGTCACCTGAAAGTGAGAACAGGCATTCTCATGGTACTCTTGTAGCCAGCGTCACTAGATATTTATGTGCCAGAGGCGCTAAATATTCATATGTCCCTTCACACTTCAACCACCATTGACAGGTTCTGCTTGCTAACAGTCGAAAGCAGAGCTGACTGACGCATGTTCGTTTTCATCATCTGAGTCAGATGCCAGCAGCAGAAGGTTGATTTTCTTTTTTTGGTGGTTTGGGTTCTGTGGTTTCTGCATCGGAGTGTTGCTCTTTTAAGACTTTGGAGAGCAAGCTCCACACCTCATCCCTCTCAGATTTTGGAAGGCACTTCAGATTCTCAAACCTTGGGTCAGTGCTGTAGCTATATTTAGAAATCTCACATTGGTACCTTCTTTGTATTTTGTCAAATCTGCAGCAAAAATGTTCTTAAAATGAACAACGTGCTGGGTCATCATCTGAAACTGCTATAACATGAAATGTAGGGCAGAATGCAGGTAAAATAGAGTTAGAGACATACGATTCTCCCCCAAGGAGTTCAGTTTAATTTAATCAATTAATTCAAATTTAATTAACGCATTATTATTTTAACAAGCATTATGAGCATGGAAGCATGTCCTCTGGAATGGTGGCCAGCATGAAGAGGCATATGAATGTTTAGCATATCTGGCATGTAAATACCTTGCAATGCCGGCTACAACAGTGCCATGCGAATGCCTGTTCTCACTTTCAGGTGACATTGTAAATAAGAAGTGGGCAGCATTCTCTTTATCTCCCGTAAATGTAAACAAACTTGCTTGTCTTAGCGATTGGCTGAATGAGAAGGACTGAGTGGATTTTAACGTTTTACATTGTTTTGTTTTTGAGTGCAGTTATGTAACAAAAAAAAATACATTTGTAAGTTGCACTTTCACAATAAAGAGATTGCACTACAGTACTTGTAGGAGGTGAACTGAAAAATACTGTTTCTTTTTATCATTTTTACAATGCAAATATTTGTAATAAAAATATCAAGTGAGCACTTGTATTGTTTCAATTGAAATCAATATTTGAAAATGTAGAATAGCCAAAATACATTTCAATTGGTCTTCTATTGTTTAACAGTGCAATTAAAATTTGAATAATCATTATTTTTTTAATTAATTGCACGAGTTAAATGCGATTAATTGCCAGCCCTAAATTTTTTTTTACAAATATCTGCTCTCTAAAAATAAGATAGTATTTTTCAATTCACCTCATACAAGTATAGTAGTCCAATTGCTATCATGAAAAACACAACTTACATGTTTTGATATTTTACATAATTGCACACAAATAAAATAATGCAAAACTTCAGAGCCTACAAGTCAAAGCATGAAGGGGCATACGAATGTTTAGCATATCTGGCAAGTAAATACCTTGCAATGCTAGCTACAACAGCGTCATGTGAACACCTGTTCTCACTTTCGGGTGATGTAAATAAAAAGCGGACAGCATTATCGCCTGTAAATGTAAACACACCTATTTGTCTTAGCGATTGGCTGAACAAGAAGTAGGACTGAGTGGACTTGTATGAAGTGAATTGAAAAACAGTTATTTTTTATTTTATAGTGCAAATATTTGTAATAAAATATATAGTGAGCACTGTACACTTTGTATTCTGTGTTTTAACTGAATATATTTGAAAATGTAGAAAAACATCCAAAATTTTAAAAATATTAAGTGTGATTAAAATTGTGATTAATGGCAACTATTTGTTTCAATACATTAGTTTGCTTTGCATTAATCATATCCATTAACTGCAATTCATTGACAGCCCTAAGACCAACCCATCCAAACCTGGCATAATTCCCAGACTGCTGGGAAATGGCACGATGAGCACAAAAGTGTGGCTGGCTGACCAGCTGCTGCTTTGCAAATGTCCTGAATAGGAACTGCGCTAGGAAAACGGCTGAAGCAGCTTGCGTTCTAGTCGAAAGAGCCAATAGTCTATGGGGTGGTGTGATGTTAGCAAACTGGCAGCACAAATGAATGCAAGAGGAAATCCTCTGAGTAGAAACCGGTTTACCTTTCACCGTCCATGACAGGTAACTGTGTTGAGGCTCTAGAGGGTCTGGTGCGGTCCAATTAGAAGACTAAAGCTCTCCTCATGTCCAACGAATGACACTTGTACTCACCTCTGTGTGGGGGAGGCTTCAGAGGAGTTGGAGGGACACACACACAAGACCTGGTGACCACAGGCAATGAAAGGCAACCCCCAAGGATCGGTGCCCCAGCCTTGTTCTGGAGCAAAATTCCATTCCTGCAGAGTCATGCTGCTACTACCAACACAACCATTGAAAAGACCCTTGAGGCAGATGATAGGTAACCTGTACTGAAAATAGTCTTTAGGGAATCCTGAGAGCTGAAGCCAGAAGACCCTCCTCATAACTACTGCTGTAGAAACTGAACTGCCAACACAGTTGCCTGTGACAATAGAAGCCTGCAGAGATGTCCTGGTGAGGAGTTAGCCTTCTGCAATAATTGCCTAGAACTGCTCTTGTCAGTAGATATTAAATAAGAGTTCAGCTTGGTACAATTTGTGTGGTTGCACTTCGTCATTAAAGCCTGGTAGTTGGCAATTCTCAACTGTAAAGCAGTTGAAGTTTGTTTGTTTCTTTAAACCTACGAGATCCCTTAAGATTTTTATCATAGAGCATAGATATCCTTTAAGCCGAGGGCAGCAAACCAGACACCCTGTTCCACAGAAGGAATGATGGAAGTTAGGATAACCTGTTTACTTCAGGTATTTAGTTCTTAGATCCAAAATAGGTCAAGCTGCCTTTTGCTTTGGGAATAAGGAAAATAGCAGAAATAAAAGCCTAGAGGTAGAGGAATTTCCTCTATGGCTCCTGCCAGGAGAGATTAGATCTCCTGCTGAAGAATGGCCTTATGAGAGTGGGAAAGAGGGTGAGAGAAACAAATTAAAGGGAATATCCCATGTCCACCGTGCTTTGGACCCAGGGATCTGATGTGATGCAAATCTAAGCAAAGAAGAAGGTAGGACAATCAGTTTGCAAAAATATGGGTAGGAACAAGGTGTTCTGCAAGTATGGGCACACTGCCCTTGACAAACCCATCAAAATGCAAGTTTTTAGACTGGGATGCTGGATGAAAGGAACCTGCTGTCGCAGATGAGTGGTCCCCTCATGTAATTCCTGCCCCTTCTTCTTGTCAGGTCTTGGGACAGAAAAATAAAGCTCTGATATCTGTGAGCTTACTAGGGCAAAAATTGCTTCCCATGTAGCCAATGTGTAAATTCCAAGCCTGTGCAGCCTGTCATCTGTCTCTTCAGAAAAGGACAATCCCTGAAATGGCAAATCCTGGATGCCTGCTGTACTTCAGGAAGGAGACCAGAGGACTGCTGCCATGAACACCTTATCATACATATGGTGGATGCCATGGATAGAGCTGGTGAGTCAGCCACATCCAAACTATCCTGAAGAGTTGTCCTTGCCACCAGCTTGCCCCTCCTCTACCATGAAAGTTTATTCTTTCCTGGAGTCTTCCAGTAGCCTGTCTTTCAACTTCATGATGTTTTCTCAGAGGACTATGTTGTAGCGACTTAGGAGAGCTTGTTAGCAATTCTTAGCTGTAGGTCTCCTGTCGAATAGTTTATGGCCAAACAAGTCCAGCCTTTGATTCTTTACTCTTTGGTGTCAACACTTGGTGCCCATGCATCTCTCACTCATTTGCTATCACCACCAAAGAGCCTGGAGGCGGGTGAGAGTAGAAGTGTTTGAAGCCCTTAGAAGGGGCATAGTATGTCCCCTGCCCATTTAGCCACGGGTGGGTGGGAAGAAGGGTTTTGCCAGTGTTTTCCAGAAACTGTGTTATTTGGAAGTGCCTCTCTGGAGGGCCCTGCACGAGGCTGTGGTATTTCCTACAGACCTCTTCCACTTTAACATCTAAAACCAAGGCCACCCTCTTAAGCAATTCTTGGTGAGTCTTGTAATCCTCTGGTGGTGGTGGGTCACTCATCACTTCTACAGCCTTGTCTGGTGATGAGAAAGAGGATGCACCAGGATGCTGAGGCAATGGCTGGTCCGACTCTTGCACGGAGGAGCTGTCTGAGCAATTTCCAGTTACGTGGTCCCGATACCGGGGGTTGGAGAACATGTGTGGTGCCGATCTCAGCGCACCTTTAAGGAAGCCCTCTCAGATGGACAAGATGTCCTAGCAGGGGAAGGGACACCCCACAGTACCCAGAAAGGCCATTGGTCTGGTGGTGGGCCCCCTGGTTGCACAGGCCATTGCCTTTTGTGATGTGGTAACTGCTGAGACATCCATGGACCCCCCCAGCTCAGATGGAGGATAAGCTTCCTGTCAGCTACACGACAAATCCTCTTACAAATCCAATGAAGAGGATTTGAGTCCTGGTGGAGCAGAACTCGTGCGGACAGGAGACAGGTAAGCCGAACCCTGAGATGGTGATACTGGGGATGTTAATGGTGGCTTGCCCCCCGGAATGGACCGGCCGCCTAGGTACAAGAACTGGCATTGGTACTGCATGCTCTCGTGGAGCTGGTGTGTGGACCACAGTTGCCAGCACCAACAGTAACCCTTCCTATGCTGCCAGGGACACTCGTACCAAGAGGTTACCAATTCTCTGGCAGCAGCATATGCTTCCAGCATTGTTGGTACCAGAATTGGGTCTGATGTACAGATACTTCAGGGGCTGTCCTCAATGAACCTGGCACAGGTTCCAGAGTTGACAAAGCCCCCTTTGTAGCAGGGGAGCACTCCAGAGAACACTTCCTCTCAGCATCCCTGCCACACTTCTTGCTTCTGGCTGGCCTCAGTATTAAAGATCTTGCTGGACAATGTACCGTGTCTTTGGTATTTAGAGACACAAAACACAGTGCCAGAGACATCTCAGGAGGCACACTCTGTACTCCTGGTACCATGCTTGGAGCCCACTCTGAATCCTACAGCGCTGATGGAGAGCAAAGTGCCACCTCCATAAGAAAATACAAGACTCATTGCTCCATCTTTTTTAGAGCAAGGCTTAAACCCTCTACAAATGTGATACTTGTCCTGATCGTTGGCTCTCCCAAACATTTTAGGCAGCTGGGGTATAGGTCACTGACTAACATCGGTCTGGTACACAACTGGCAAGCTTTGAACCCAGAAGATCCAGTCCTGAGAATTAAATTTGGTCCAAAGGGGATGTAAAAACTAAAACCTAACACTAATGACACACTATATCTAACCATGAAAAGAGAAACCGATTGTACATAGAATGAAGACAATTAGCTTGCGATAGCAAGACTCTAAGGGTACATCTACACTACAGGATTATTCTGATTTTACACAAATTGGTTTTGTAAAACAGATTGTATAAAGTTGAATGCATGCAGCCACACAAAGCACAGTAATTCGGTGGTGTGCATTCATGTACCGAGGCTAGCGTCGATTTCTGGAGTGTTGCACTGTGGGTAGGTATCCCACAGTTCCCGCAGTCTCCCCCGCCATTGGAATTCTGGGTTGAGATCCCACTGCATGATGGTGCAAAAACAGTGTCACGGGTGATTCTGGGTAAATGTCGTCACTCATTCCTTCCTCCGTGAAAACAACGGCAGACAATCATTTTGCACTCTTTTTCCCTGGATTGCCCTGGCAGACGCCATAGCATGGCAATCATGGAGCCCGTTTTGCCTTTTGTCACTGTATGTGTGCTGGATGCTGCTGACAGAGGCGGTAATGCAGCGCTACACAGCAGCATTCATTTGCCTTTGCATGACAGCAGAGATGGTTACCATCCCTATTGTACTGTCTGCCATGCCACTGTAAATTAGCAATGACATGACGGTTATCAGTCGTTCTGCCCTATCTTCTGCTGTCATGGGTGCTCCTGGCTGGCCTTCGCTGAGGTCGGCCAAGGGTGCAAAGACAAAAATGGGAATGAGTCCCCGGGGTCATTCCCTCCTTTATGTTTCATCTAAAAATAGAGTCAGTCTTGCCTAGAATATGAGGCAAGTGTACTAGAGAACCAGTGTACGAGAGAACCAGAGAGCACAGCCGCTCCGTGTCAGATCCTGCACAAATGATAAGCTACATGCCATTCTAGGGGGTGCCCCTGCAACAACCCCACCCGTTGCTTCCCTCGTCCCCCAATCCTCCTGGGCAACCGTGGCAGTGTCCTCCCATTTGTGTGAAGTAATAAAGAATGCAGGATAAGAAACACTGACTTTTTAGTAAGATTAAATGAGGGTGAGGCAGCCTCCAGCTGCTATGACAGTCCAGGTAGGACAGAATCTTTTCTTTGGACATGAAGGGCCGGGGTGGGGGCGGGGCTGATGGAGCTCAGCCCCCAGTTGCTATGATGAAGACAGTTACCAGCCGTTCTGTACCATGTGCTGGGAATGACCGGGAGTCATTCCTATTTTTACCGAGGCCAGCCAGGAGCACTCACAGGATGATGAGGATGGCTATCAGTCATTTTGTACTGTACTGTCTGCCACTGGGGAGGGGAGAAGAGAGGGTGCTGCTGTTCAGTGCCGCAGCATCGCATCTACCAGCAGCATGCAGTAGACATACGGTGACATTGAAAAAAGTCAAGAAACTATTTTTTTCCCTTTTCTTTCATGGGGGGGGGGGGTAAACTGACGAGCTATACCCTGAACCACCCCGGACAATGTGTTTGAACCTACAGGCATTGGGAGCTCAGCCAAGAATGCAAATGCTTTTTGGAGACTGCTGGGACTGTGGGGTAGCTGGAGTCCTCAGTACCCCCTCCCT
Source organism: Gopherus evgoodei (assembly GCF_007399415.2). NCBI lineage: Eukaryota > Metazoa > Chordata > Testudines > Testudinidae > Gopherus > Gopherus evgoodei. Next base: position 112,377,973 of record NC_044329.1, read on the forward strand.
CCCTCCATGAGCGTCCATTTGATTCTTTGGCTTTCTATTACGCCTGTCACGCAGCACTGTGTTGAGTCCCTGCTGTGGCCTCTGTCATAGCCTGGAGATTTTTTCAAATGCTTTGTCATTTCATCTTCTGTAACAGAGCTGGGATAGAACAGATTTATCTCCCCATACAGCGATCAGATCCAGTATCTCCCGTACGGTCCGTGTTAGAGCTCTTTTTGGATTTGGGACTGCATGGCCACCTGTGCTGATCAGAGCTCCACGCTGGGCAAACAGGAAATGAAATTCAGAAGTTCGCAGGCCTTTTCCTGTCTACCTGGCCAGTGCATCCGAGTTCAGATTGCTGTCCAGAGCGGTCACAATAGTGCACTGTGGGATACTGCCCGGAGGCCAATACCATCAATTTGCGGCCACACTAACCCTAATCCGACATGGCAATACTGATTTCAGCACTACTCCTCTCGTCAGGGAGAAGTACAGAAACCAGTTTAAAGAGCCCTTTATATCGATATAAAGGGCCTCGGTTTAACGCTGCTAAATTGGGTTTAAATGCGTAGTGTAGACCAGACCTTAGTACTTCAACAATGGTCATTGTTAAGAAGGAACTAACGGGGGGTTAGGGCACCTCTCCCCTCATACGAGCAGGCAGTGGTATGTAGCGACAGACACACTCGAGCCATCCCAACAGGTACCGCTGAGTGGAAAAATTCTCTGACAAATGCACATGAGGTGTGCACACATCTGCAATGGAATGGACACGGACACTCCCTCACTTGAAGAGCTGGGTTGTTTGTTCCAGCATTCAGAGCGTCTTTCTTGCTGGCTGGGCAGCACAGTGCCTAGGCACACTGCTCCTGAGGAAGGAGTCAGCTGAACAGCTTGGGCTGAGTGACTGGTTTCCTTTTGCTAAGGGGTGGAGATGGCTGGTAAGAAAAGAGGCTTTGGAGACCACAATAACCTACTGATATGTTAAATAAAACTAAGCACCTTACCAGCATATTGCATTCTGAAGCGGTTAGAACAGCAGCAGAATGAATCTTGTCTCATCATATTATCCTTCCAGGAGAAAAAAAACAAAAACCACCAGACAGTGGTGAACTCTTGAGGCACGCTCCATCCTCGTGGTGAACTGTTAGGGGTGCACAGCTTAAGTCCCTACCTTTAGTTTCTTTGATCATAGAAGGGCAGCAACCACCACTCATTCTTACTAAAGGTACTCAAGCTGTCATGTGACCACTGGACAGCCATGTAAGGAGAGGGTGTAATGGAGGATTTGGAGGTTAATAGGTAATAAAACTAGACAAAGGACTTAAAAGCCTTGTGAGGATTTCCAAGTAAAAGTGTTAAAGATTTAAATCAGTACAGAGATTGTCTGTTTTGAAGTTAATTATGTTTATTACTAGATCAAATTAAAAACAATACAGAGGCTGCTGGAGTCTTATTCCCTCCCATGTTCGCATTAAAAAAAACAACAAAGCACAGCAGTGGACAGGTCAGACAGCAGGAGCCCAAGTGGAGCATGGGAACTGTAGATACATATGGAAGCCTCAGGCTGGGTGGCCAGAGAAGGGTGACACACCTCTCATCCCAGGCATTCCTGATCACCCCAATACAGAACTCATTTAACCCCAGATCGGAGCTCTGTCTCATTCAGAAATTTGGAAGGATGATCTTTAGAAAATGGGTGTAACCACTGAAACTATTTTCCCTGCCTGTCATAAGGCCCTGCTAGTGGAGCAGGAGTTCTCCTAGAAGTCTGGACACAAAGAGGGGATCTACAATACGCAGTTAGCAAAAACAGGACACTTGCTTTCCAGTTCTAAAAAGGAAAAACTGCCAGCCTTGCCCAGGATTACATCCAGACAGCTCCACTCTAGAGTTTGCTAAGAGCCCAACCTGAACCAAAAATCAGACTTAGCATGAGAGGAAAGGGGATGCAGCCCATGATCTGCAATGCTACACCAAATGGAGCAAATGAATAGCTCTTACCCAGAGCTTCCCTATGGGATAGGTTAGCATCAACATTTGTGTTTTGAACACTTTTCTAGAACTAACTTCCTATTTTAAATATATTCCAAAAGCACCTGCCCAACTGGCATCCTAATGGCACTTGTCCTGAGATTGGAATGATGAAATATTGTGCGAAGGACCCACACACACCAGAATGTGTCAGAGCAATGGTCAGTTTTCTCACAAGGCAGGACAATGTAGGGACACAAGTTAAATATTGTACAGCTGCTATTTTAAGATCTATTTTCTGCCCCTTATATTTTAAGCACAATAATGGAGGTGCCCACAGAATCGGTCTAAATATGTAAGGATTTTACTTTGAGTCAAAAAAGGACATGGACTCCCTGGTGTGTTAAACATGAGGAATTCTGATCTCATTTCAATGTGTACACCTAGCTTGGTGCTGGAGTGCAGGTCTACGTCACCAGAAAGGGGGTCCAGTATAAACTGATCAGAAATGAGGTTTACATCCGTATATGTTTATTTAACAGTGGAGTTTATGAGACAACCTTTCTTTATCCAGTGATGCAGGAAACTCAGCAAGGGTGGCAGTGGTTTCCAAGACAGTGCAGACAGATGACAAGACCATCACTCTGAAGTCTGTTCACAGAGAACACTTTGGTCACATCAGGTCAGAGCTCCCTGAGCAGAACTAATATGAGCAGGGGAAACTCTCCTGAAAGTCACTCAGTACTGAGAGAGGCAGGTGACAAAGCTGGTGTAACTGACTTGGAACACTTGCAGGGCACAAGCCCAGCTGCCTTGACTAAATTGTCGTTTTAGGGTGGGAGCCTCCTTTGTGGATAGGTATTTATACCAGACATATAGTATCACCACCTGGAATGAAAAGTCAGTCCATGCAGGTAATATAGCAGATTGGGCAGGAAGCCTGTACATCATCCAGAGAGCTAAACTGTACCTTTTTGGGGGTGGGAAAGCAGAATAGATTTTCCAGTGATGAACAGGACAGCATTCAGTCTAGAGGGAATTAAAGTGAAACCCAGGTACATTAGAAGACTAGAGGGCAGATTCAGAGATGCTGGCAGCTTCCCTTCCTTTTGTAAGCCACAGAAATGGCATCAAAAGGAGTCGACTACTTGCAGCTCTAACTGATTCTCATTTTGTAAACTTGCACACTTGCAAATACTATGGCAATTTTACAATGTCCCAGTTTTACATGTTAACAATTCCAATGCTTACCAGAATGATTCATCAACATTTGAAACCAACCATGATGAATTAAGCTACTGGGAAAACGTACAAAGTGAAGGCCCCGTTCCTTCCAGGAATCTGCCCAAATGCTGATTATCAAGGGCTTCTCCCACACATTGTAAGAAAAGGACAAACAAGAGCAAGCCTGAGCACTAGAAATTTGTACTGTCACTAGTCACATCAGTATCCTGATCCTAGAAGAGTTTTGGTATAAACAGGATTATTTTTCAAAAAAGTTTGTTTATTACTTTGCTGATCAAGAGTCAAAAAGTCACTGCACAACACTACATTTTATTGCTAATCACAAGTCGATGCACCAGATTTCAAAATAATTTGGTTTATAGTGTTTATATAAACAAAGAAAAAACTGCTATAAATGGGGGTCTTGTGTGCACAAGGTCCCTTTACTACAGCGATGTGTCTGTCAGTGAAGAGAATTAAAAGAAAATAACTGAGTATATTTGTACGATTTTTTCTCAACAAAGGGAAACTGCCCAAGTCACTCCATGCAGCTGGAAGGCAGCCAGTCTGCCCACAATCTAAAATCCCTTTCCCAGAGGGTGGGAAAGCCACACATCCTTAAACAATTGCTGCTTTAACTTGTTTATGCTTTACCAGGAGCACGTCAGAACATCTTCAGGATACAAGCAATGCATGGCTCCTGAACAGACAGCTTTCCATTGTTGGGATAGTCAAGTCTATCCAATACAACTAAGAGTGTGTCCAATTAATGCTCTACACAGGATTTAAAAACAGATGCCCTACCAGCTCTGGCCAGACAGAAGAATGTGGCAATACTTCTGCTTCTGAGAGGCACTACACAATCCTTCATCAACAAGTACAGTTCAGTGCATCTTGTAACTGGGTCCTATACTCAGATCTAATTATCCTAGGTAATAGCCGGTGGCAGCATGGCCACAGACGAGGTGCTGGATTCTACAGACACTGCTGCCCTGTCATATCCAATACTGTAGTGTTTGGCTCTCCAGGAGGACCCTTTGGTCTTTATTGCCTTAAGTGAAGTGTACGCTCAAGTACTCTTTGGGGGCTGAATGAATATTCTTGTTAGAGGGCTGCACTGCAGGAGGCTCCAGACAGATTCTTATTTATATGTAGGCACAGACCATTACAACTGAACACAAGTAAGTCTCAAAATATCAAATCAGAACAAAAACTAAATGGAGGGTTAAATAGCTCGTCCAATAGGATTTGATTTTCACATTTCATCTCTTCACACAAACGCCTCCAATCCACTTGGCTCTGCACAGCCTAGGGCTCCACCCTCAGAGGGGAGATGCTGAGAAACAAGAAACTGAAGCTGCTCCAGACAAAAACACACAGATATAAATATAAAAAGGGGTTCAATGTTAAGCACCAGTAATACTGCCTGCTCGGTGCAGGTGTGGCCATTGGAGAGAGACTCCCAGAATCAGGAACGTTATTCAACAAAAACTACACACTTTGTATCCTCCTGCAGCTGCCAAGATGCCCGGGTGAAGTTCCCAGAAGAGTTTGCCACCTGTCAATTTTATCTCAGAGAAGAAGAAACAACGAGAGACTGTTTGAGGAGATAAGCTGTGGAAGGCAGGACTCCAAGCTGGCTTGCCAGATACTTGTTCGGTGCAGCCAACTTCAAGGGAGGAGCCTGCAGGCAGGCATCCGCTGTTGCAACACTGAACGGTTCCACCGTCCAACAATCTCCTTTCAGCTACGGCAGGGTACAGTATTGTAGCGTCCTTTTAAAAACAAAAACACAAAAAACAACCCATGGATTTGAAATGTCCAAGTTTGGCCTCTGTTGTACTGGAGTTTTAGAATCCACTGGGAGGTTGGCATCTCTCCTTCTCTACCATAGGCAGTGCTTACTCCATGATGGCCCGGTACAGTGCAGGTTCGATGTAGTCCTCCCGATAGCGCGAGTTGATCACTCTCTGTCTCTTCCGCTCTTGTTTGACCTCCTTCTCTGTGAAGATTTCTGTGAAGCGCATATCTGAAGCTACTGACTGCAAGAGTAAAGCAGGGTTAGACAGCCAAAGCGCCGCTCAGATTCACGCATTACCCCTCCCCCACACTGCAGAGAAATCGCGTGGGGCAGGGGGTGACGTGACTGTTATGCACAAGCCCACGTGACACTGCAGCATGGAGAGAGAAGCAGCTTAACAAACCTGCAGTCACTAGACCCACTGAAATGATTAATGGGCAAACACAATACTGAGGGCCAAAGGATTCTCGCTCAATGCCAAGTGTGAAGGAGAGCTAGAGGGTCAGTGCAATGATGTCTGCAGCATGCTCCACTCTACGGAGACAGGCAGATTTAAACACCCACTCAGCAGGAATGCCCCGCCCCACCCTTCTTGGACTCGGACACTCTGCATGCTTATTAACAAGTGTTGCACCTGAGCTAGGACAATCAGGTGGGTACACAGGACCTGCCTCTCAGGTCAGCAATGTGCCTGGGTTGTGAATGGTTGCGGAGCTAATGCCTTACTGGAGTGATGCAGGCCAAGGACACCAAGGCACTTTCTGGTGTACCTTACTATTTCAGAGATGCAGGATTTCACTAGTTAAGTCCCATAAACTGTCAGTTAGTGAACAATGAAGGGCTACAGACCTCAGCTAGAGGTGAGCTGAAGTAATGTATCTACAGAAAGATAGATCAGCTAAGGAACAGATAGCAAACATCAAACTTCCAGCACAAGTCTCGCCTTGCAATGCCCTTGCTGCTGTGCACATCAATGGATTTGCTCCCATGAAGGCAAGGCTACTCTCAGGTGAAGTCAAATGGACACCAAGGTGATGGAGCAGACTTTTAGTACCGATGCACACCCCTGCTACTTACCAGCCTTGATCTGACTCTCTTTGGAAGCTCTTCATCAAGGGTGTACACATCATCTCTCTTCGCCATCAGCTGGGATCCATCTTCAAATTCCACCTAGCACATCAATGATACTGTACTGCCTGAGGCCTCCACTACTGCAGAGTCTCCTTCTTCAGTCTCAGCTCGCTAAGTGAGCTCCCATAGCAAATGCTTTCGATAGACGTACTCTCTGGCTTAGCAAGGGGTCATGTGTAAATGAGGGAGGCCGCAGCAGCTGGTTAATATCTAGTATTGGGGACAGACTTTATACAAGCAATAATCCTAAGAGGAGCAGGAAGTGGTGCAGCCCAATCTGCCTAGGGTCAAGGGAATGACCAGTTTTAGGAATAGTCTCAGAACACCTCTGCACAACTTCTCAATAAGCCAGTCCGTCCCTCACTGGGGATTTTTACTCATCAGGCAAACTGGGTGCGTCAATGCCACTCTGGATGTTACCCAAGCAGCAGGGCTGGGAGAAGAGGACGAGATGTACACGAGCACTCTAAAATTCAAGGGTTTTTTGTAAATAAAGAACTTTGCTTCATCCAGGTTCAGCTACAGGAGCTTAAATATTGGGGCCCATTTTCAAATACAGGTGCCTGCAGCTAGGTGGTCAGATAAAAGCAGCCTGATTTTCAGAGGTGGTGAGCCATCCAGAATGCTGCTGAGTTCAGTGGGCACTGCTGGTGCTCGGCACCTCTGAAAATGAGGCTGTTTTCACACCTGAGTCTTTGGAACGTGCCCCTGTTGTGCAGGCTGAGCCCAACCCCTTTAGCATGACCCCAGGATGTCTGGAAGCTGAACAGTTGCACTTGCAGGGCTCACTGCTGAGGCTGGTGGCAGAAGGGCTTAGCTCACAGCGCAGACACAGACTAGATGCCCGTTTCCTATAACCTGCTGCATGGAATCACTTCTCTGCATATCCCATGGATTTGCGTTTCTAGTGCAGAAGGGAAGGGGTGAATAACCCACTCATCTGTACCCGGCTATATATCGGTGGGTCACAAAGGACATCTAGGCGATAACAGGGTCCTCAGCACCCAGTTATTCAGCATTTATGCTCCATCCAGACTAAAGGCTGAGATTTTTACTGTCATAAAAATATCATCTCTTTCTCTATGCAGCTTTTCTTACAATATACCAGGAAAAAACCCCATATCGACCCCATCCCTTCCTGAGTGGGACTTGACTGCAGGAATTAAAGAGGGTCCTAGGCCTTGATTTGCCAGTAGTACCACACTTCTACAAGAGAGCTTCTAAAACAGGCTGCGGGGAGGTGTCTAGAGACTACTGTCATGAGCATTTTATTCAAACAGTGAGAGGTGGAGGGCAGTGGAAAGGAGTAAGAGCTTGGTACCTGGTACATCTGGATGGCATGTGATGCCACAAATTTGGCTCCATAGACTTGTCCATCTGTCCATCTGACTTGCACGACTTCTCCTTCAGCAGGAGGACCCAGCTGAAGACAGTCTCGACTCTGATGGCACAAGAAGGAAAGTCGGGAAATGTGGACAAGTGAGCAGTAACAGCTTCTTTATATTTGCATAAAGATTCAGCAAGCCCAGAGAGATCCATCCCATTTGTATAGGGCCTTCCATCAGAGTCCCAAAGCACCTTATGAACAGCCCTTGAGATAGGTGACAGCGGATGGATTTCTTCATCAAGTAGTTGAAGTACCTACGAGAGGGGATGCCATTTTAGATTTGGTTTTGATGAGCAATGAGGACCTCGTAGGGGATAACCTTGGTTCGAGTGATCATGAGCTGATTCAGTTCAAACTAGATGGGAGGATAAACAAATGTAGATCTCGGATTAGGGTTTTCGATTTCTCGAGGGCTAATTTTAAAGAGTTAAGGAAATTAGTTAAGGAAGTGGATTGGACGGAGGAACTTGCGGATTTAAATGCGGAGGAGGCCTGGAATTACTTTAAGTCGCAGCTGCGGAAATTGTCGGAAGCCTGCATCCCAAGAAAGGGGGAAAAAACCATGGGCAGGAGTTGCAGGCCAAACTGGATGAGCAAGCAACTCAGAGAGGGGATTAGGAGAAAGCAGAAAGCTTACAGGGAGTGGAAGAAAGGCGGGATTAGCAAGGGAAGCTACCTTGGTGAGGTCAGAACATGTAGGGATAAAGTGAGGAAGGCTAAAAGCCGCATTGAACTGGACCTTGCAAAGGGAATCAAAACCAATAGTAAAAGGTTCTACAGCCACATAAATAAGAAGAAAACAAAGAAAGAAGAAGTGGGGCCGCTATACACTGAGGATGGAATGGAGGTTAAGGATAACCTAGGCATGGCCCAATATCTAAATAAGTACTTTGCCTCAGTTTTTAATAAGACGAGTGAGGAGTTTAGCGATGATGGAGGGATGATAAACAGGAATGTGGATATGGAGATGGATATTACCGCATCTGAGGTAGAGGCCAAACTTGAACAGCTTGATGGGACAAAATCGGAGGGCCCGGACAATCTCCATCCGAGGATATTAAAGGAACTGGCACGTGAAATTGCGAGCCCGTTAGCGAGAATTTTTAAGCAATCTATAAACTCGGGGGTTGTGCCGTATGACTGGAGGATTGCTAACATAGTCCCTATTTTTAAGAAAGGGAAGAAAAGTGATCCGGGTAATTATAGGCCTGTTAGCTTGACGTCTGTAGTGTGTAAGGTCTTGGAAAAAATTTTAAGGGAGAAAGTAGTCAAGGACATAGAGGTCAATGGTAATTGGGACGAACTGCAACATGGATTTACTAAAGGTAGATCATGCCAAACCAATCTGATCTCCTTCTTTGAGAAGGTGACGGATTACTTAGATAAAGGAAATGCGGTAGATCTAATTTACCTCGATTTCAGTAAGGCGTTTGACACGGTTCCGCATGGGGAACTGTTAGTTAAATTGGAATAGATGGGGATGAATATGAAAGTTGTAAGGTGGATAAGGAACTGGTTAAAGGGGAGACTCCGGCGGGTCGTCTTGAAGGGTGAACTGTCAGGCTGGAAGGAGGTTACTAGTGGAGTCCCTCAAGGATCGGTTTTGGGACCGATCTTATTTAACCTTTTTATTACCGACCTTGGCACAAAGAGCGGGAATGTGCTAATAAAGTTTGCGGATGACATGAAGTTGGGGGGTATTGCTAACATGGAGAAGGACAGGGATACTACTCAGGAAGATCTGGACCACCTTGTGAACTGGAGTAAGAGTAATAGGATGAAATACAATAGTGAGAAGTGCAAGGTCATGCACTTAGGGATTAATAATAGGAATTTTAGATATACGTTGGGGACGCATCAGTTGGAAGCGACGGAGGAGGAGAAGGACCTTGGGGTATTGGTCGATAGCAGGATGACTATGAGCCGCCAACGTGATACGGCTGTTAAAAAAGCAAATGCGATTTTAGGATGCATTAGGCGAGGTATTTCCAGCAAGGATAAGGAGGTGTTAGTACCGTTATATAAGGCGCTGGTGAGACCCCATCTGGAATATTGTGTGCAGTTCTGGTGTCCCATGTTCAAGAAGGATGAATTCAAACTGGAACAGGTCCAGAGACGGGCTACTAGGATGATCCGAGGAATGGAAAACCTGCCTTATGAAAGGAGACTCAAAGAGCTTGGTTTGTTTAGCCTGCCCAAAAGAAGGCTGCGGGGGGATATGCTTGCTCTATATAAATATATCAGGGAGGTTAACGTTAGGGAGGGAGAGGAATTATTTAAGTTTAGTACTAATGTAGGCACGAGGACGAATGGGTACAAACTGGATATTAGGAAGTTTAGACTTGAAATTAGACGAAGGTTTCTAACCATTAGGGGAGTGAAGTTTTGGAACAGCCTTCCGAGGGAAGTAGTAGGGGCAAAAGACTTATCTGGCTTCAAGACTAAACTTGATAAGTATATGGAGGGGATGTTATGATGGGATAGTTTAATTTGGGCAATTGATCTTGGATTATCACCAGATAAGTCTGCTCAGTGGTTTGCGGGGAGATGTTGGATGGGATGGGAACTGAGTTACTGCAGAGAATTCCTTCTTGGTTGCTGGTGGGTGAGTCTTGCCCACATGCTCAGGGTTTAGCTGATCGCCATATTTGGGGTCGGGAAGGAATTTTCCTCCAGGGCGCATTGGCAGGGGCCCTGGAGGTTTTTCGCCTTCCTCTGCAGCGTGGGGCATGGGTCGCTTGCTGGTGGATTCTCTGCAGTTTGAGGTCTTCAAACCAGTTTTGAGGATTTCAATAACTCAGTCCTGGGTTAGGGGTTGTTATAAAAGTGGATGGGTATGGTTCTGTGGCCTGCCTTGTGCAGGAGGTCAGACTAGATGATCATATTGGTCCCTTCTGACCTATGAGTCTATGAGGTGGAAATTCCCATCTAGAGACAGGGAAATTGTGCCACAACTAAACCATCAGTTCATAAACACAGGGTGTTTCCTGCTCCCAGCTATTTCAAATGGTCTGCAATTTCAAAGTCAAGCTTCGTGGATCCTTTCTTTCTCCTGGCTCAGCTCGTTACAGAGACCCTGAACACAACCTGCATCCTCAGTGACAACTGTGCAAATGCACTGCCTTGTTGTTTGCCCTTCACTACTGCACCTCCCAGCCCTGCGTAGTAGCCACATGGCCACCTCCATACATCAAGTGCCTCTGAAAAGGGGCCTTTCCAAGGTGCCTGAGGCACAGAGAATGCAAGTTTGGCACAGGAATAGCTCCATGCTGCTATTAACATCACTGAAGAAGATATGGCGACCAGCAAATAAGCCTTCTGTCTACAGGCTACAGTTCAGCCACAACTGCCTTGCTCTGTATATAAAACCCACCCAGCCCACCCATGCAGTTTGGTACAGAACTGAAAACAAAGACAACAGCTAACTAAAGGCCTGACAAGGACAATGAATACGGCTGCTCATAAGTCAGAAAGAAGACCAATACAGGCACTTTGCAACCAAAGCATGAAGTTAGACAAGGACAGGTTTTTAACTGGGAAGAAATCTAAAAAGCTGTAAGAAATTCTCCGCTCAGATTACAGTATTTTCCACCATATGAATGGTCATTAACCCCCTAGAGATGTTGGCAGACAGACACATTTGCTCCCACAATGGTGATAGTTTCCTTGTACCACATGCCCTCTAGTGGAGCAGCTCTCTTATTTCACAACATACCACAATGTCCTCTGGATAGAGGTTATCGCTGAAGGAGCCATCATCAAAGTTGACTTCATAGAAGGTTTCCTTTGTCAGACTGACCACTTCGCACTGATAGAAACGACCGTTCTTGTGCTTGCTGATTACCATTTGACCAGCTGAGAGATCCTGCAGAGCAGCTTTAGCTCGCTGAGAGGAGAAGAGCTCTTGTTAGACAGCTGAAATGAAGGTCAGTGTACTGGCACTGAACATGGACCTTGGCAGATGAGAAGAGACAGAACTACGTTGTTGCTAAGAGTTCTTAATTACACATAGGATCCACCAGTGAACTGAAGTCAATCTTTAAAAGAGTGCTTTAAATGCTTAAAAACCAAACCAGTCAGCTGCAGCGACCAAGATGGCCTGAGCTATGCACAACACTACCTAGAGAGTTACAAGCTCTCGCTTGTTAGAGTAAGTTCCTCAAGACATTTTGAGGACTTTGCAGCAAGCCCTTTACAGGCCCCTCTCGAGCAGAATGCTGCAGTTCATTTGGTAGAAGGGCTGCATGGGAATGTTACTCGCTGGCTAGTCAACAGAACATGACATTCCACTGGGATCCCAGTACTAACTCTGCACGTTAGTATCACTGACTTTTCACATACACACACAAGCTATTCCTTCTCATGACAGCTCCAAGGGGAGGTGGTTCTCAGTCACTTTATAGACAAAACCATCTTACCTCTAGCACAGCCGACAGCTTTTCAGTTTCCCTTGATACTCTGGCCTACTCCAGAACAAATTCTAGTTGTGTCCCAAATACTCACCTCTGCCTGGGATGGAATCTTATGCCTAAAGCAGGTAATGAAGACGACAAATGGCCAGTCATCAGGCTGCATCATGACTCCAGCTGCTTGAGCACAGCTGACATGAAAGGATGTAGGACAGCGACCATGAGAGCACTGCACACAGCAACCTGAAATTCTCTTCCTCCGCTTCTTACAGAAGATACATTTCTGCAGACAGGAAACTAGAGATTACTGCTCAGCTTTGGCTTTCCCCAGGCACAGAATGCTGACAGGCTCCCCAGGTGTTACCAGAAATACCCTTTTTTGTTACTACATTATTCCAATTAATCTCTATCCCAGAAAGGCACCATGCTTTATTATATTCTAGAGAGAGAAGGGCACTTGTTTTATTTCATAACAGGGAAGGAATCTCCGGAGTGACAAATAGGGACAAAGGCAAAAAAGTAACTGTCTATAATATACCAATCCAACAAGCTGAATAGCAAAACATGTGAACTGAAATGTCTGTGAGGAAAGGAGATCTGGACCCACATCATTCTACCACATTTCAGCAAGGACAAAAGTTAATGGCCCACTGCAATTCCTAGCTGTAGTTGTACAAGGACAGAAACAGGCCAGAGGGCTAGAGTAACATTATACCCCAAAGGATTTCATAAAACCAGAGACAGAATTTCAGAAGGGAGGAGAATTGAGGAGAATTTGTACAGATGCAGATTCCATAACCTTATCCTAAAGGCAGAAGGCTAGATTTGGGCCAGCAGATTTGTGGTAACTGATGGACGTCACAAACACTGGTTTATATTCTTAAAGCAGGATTGAGCAAACAGAGGAAAAGGCTCTAAAATATACATATTTCTAAAAATTAGTTGTGCCAGCCAGGAAGTCCCATATCTTACAGCTAAAGTCAACATACAGCTTTTTATTTAAAAATTCTCACCTTGTTTGCCCCGAAATACTGAAGGTTTTTTAACAGAGTGGTTCAGACCATTGTCATTTTTAGGTACAGGGGTTTTGAGGATAAATTAAATGATTGTGAACACTTTGAGAACAGCTGATGAAAAGTGATATATAAGAAATAAGCATTAAGTATTTGCACCTTCTCCTAATTCCGTGAGTCTCAGACCTCACGAGTGCCTAGACTGTAAAAATCCTTAAAAAAGAAGAACACTAAAAATGAAAAAGCTGCCCAGGACTCACTCATATGCAGAATAGGCTTCCTCAGATGGAACAGATCTACCTATCATACACATGCAGAGATGCTTTAGGGGCTACGTCACGATCCAATCTCATCACTGTCACCTCAGACTCTTCAATGGTTGAGAATGTACTTGGTAGTGGTCTCCTCTCTATTATGCTGCTGGACCAGTGCCTCCAAGTCCACTGGTCAAATCCCACCCCACCTCTTCTGCTAGTGCTGCACTAGATTGCTTGCTTGGATAGTTAATAGCAAGGTATCATGTGACACAGCCATACAAAGCTCAGCTCTTTCCTTCTGGATTGAAGGGAACTCACTCCTTTAGATAGAAGAGGAGGAAGGGTGAATCTAATGTTCTTTAAACCGAGTTTGTAGACAAGCTAACCAGACCCAGCTTTTATTTTAATTTAAAGTGCCTAGACATTCCTGCATAAGATACCAACATATTACTGTATTATGCAATTCAAATCACTAGCTAAATTATAACAAGACTCTATACTAACCCCCTTGTTACTTCTAACTTCGGGTAATTATTGTGCTCTGTGTTAGTACCCAAGAACAAAGCTAGGCTTAGGAGAGTAGGGAATACCCTAACTGGATTTATTTAACAAACCATCTCCCAACTATCAGAGCTCAGATTTTCTCTGACCTAATTAACAGAGAGGAGTTGTCTCCTTCAGGAGGAGAATAGAAAACTCCACAGATACGACCTGAGTGAAAACAACAAGCCAAACAATAAAAAGCAACTAAGAGTCATGTGGCACCTTATAGACTAACAGATGTATTGGAGCATGAGCTTTCGTGGGTGAACACTCACTTTGTCAGACGTATTCACCCACAAAAGCTCATGCTCCAATACATCTGTCAGTCTATAAGCTGCCACAGGACTCTTTGTTGGGTTTTTTTGTTGTTTTTTTTAAACAGATTCAGAGTAACAAGGCTACCCCTCGGATACTTGAAGCCTAAACTGTGAATCTCAGATGTTTCTTACAAGTCTGAAGCGCTGCAGGGGGATTTTGCCAACATCCACCGGACTACGCTCTGCAATATTCACAAATTTTGCCTCCAGTACAGCTACAGCACACATCACATGGACCCACCTGCCAGAATTGGAGAGCGAAAAAAAGTCAGTACACACTGGAGAAAGACATTTGAGAATTTAAGCAAGTTTAGTGCTAATGAAGTGTAGCAGATTGGCAATCCCTCCGGCTCTAAGAATGAAATCCTTTGTTGATCCATACAGCAGACTGGAGCTCACGTAGTGCAAGCCTCCCTCACATTAGTCCTGATAATGGAGATGTCTAGGAGCAAAAGTGGACTTCATCCCATTCAGTTCTTGGCCTTTCCACTGAGGTGAACAAGGGAGTGATTGAGTGAGACTTGTGCTGGTGGTATTTGTGCTGCAGGCACACGTGCCCTACAAGCTTGTTTGACTCAGGCCACAGACCTGTCAGATAACTATTTACAGTCACTACTGACCCGGTTTTGAAACAGTGACCTAGAGGTCAAAGGCCACTCCCAGAGTCTTCAGGCCAAGTTCCCATAATTTACCCCTTAGCACTGCACATTAAGATTCAGATACTAAATACCAATGTATTTTGCATCCAAGAACTTTAGACATACTAGCCAAATTAATCTGCGTCCTTTTCCATTAAACAGTCGCATATGCTGTAGCTGCCCCAAGTCAGCCTTGAGACAGAACATGCTGCATTATAGGAGGCCCCATCTCCCAAAGCCAGTGAAGTGCCATTTGAGAAAAAAGTCAGAGGAACCTTTGTGGCTGTCCTGTGATGCAGACGCCTGCAGCTAAGCCCTGAGCTGAAGACACTAGCAGTGTAAATTCAGACAGTCTATTAGCAGAGATGAGGTACGTGGAGCCTTTGGTTGCTGTATGGGGCATGATCTCTCTGTAACCTGGTATTCAGAGTTCCCAGCCCTTCAGATGGCTCTGGGAACCAAAGACAATTTTACTTATCAAGAGACTAAGCAGTTAATAGCTATCACCACCTTGGGATGGGGAATTCCCTGGGAAGTTAGTGACTGGCAGTCAGTCTCTGTGATACTGCACCATTCACCCAAGTCCTGGTGCAATAGGCACCATATGCTCACATCCTGAACTATGTAATATATGTTTACAACCCTCTGCATCAATCCTGTCAATCCATCTGGAAGATGCCCTTGGTCACTACATCATCCCTGCAGCACACTCGCACTAAGCAGTGCACTTTTAACAGCCTCACAAGTGCTCATGTGCTGCACTGCTCCACAGAAAAAGTTGGAATACTCACTTGTCATCATTGGCTCTCTGCAGCGCACCTCCTCGTAATGAACACAAGCAGCAGTCCTGCCACAAGGAAGAAAACGAGGACCCACGTTATTTGTCAAGGAAGACGTAAGCTTGAGCCAGAAAGCCTCACTGTGACAACACATTCAGAGAAATAGCTCTGTTGCCAATTAGCCCCACTGGTACAATCACTTTGCAGAGGACAGCCTAATTAAGAGCTATCAACGGCCTCCTGCTTTTCAGAAATGGACCCACCTCATAGTTCTCTAGATACTCAGAGGTGGAGTAAACAAGAAGAGCTATTCTAAAGCTGGGTGGGAAAAACCCTGAGAGCCAATGCTGTGAGCTCATACCAGAGAAACAAAATCCTATCCCAACCAGGCATAGCTGAAGCTGGGAACAAACCCCTCTGGTGGATGCAACGCAAGGGGCTGGCCCCTGGAAGAGATGCAGTGGTCTCTTCTGTTGGTCCAGAGCCCATGACACTTTCTGAAAGAACCCCTCTACTCTGGGCCGCCTTCCTCCTCAAAGAGTTAGATTTCAGTATCCCCTGCCACTGCAACAGCCACTGCTAAGCAACAAGTTGGCTGCATTTTGTATAGCAGAAGGTGTTTCATACAAGGAGAGATCAGAGATAAACAGACCACCACATTGCTGAAGAACTTCCTTTCTCCATTTCTGACCACCACAACAGCCTGAATCACTGCACGGGTTCTTTAAGCCAGAAGAAATTAAATCAAAAGGCCAAATGGCAGAGAATTACACTCTCGAGGTGTTTTCTAAATTACAGCCTTATCACAAAAGGGGAGCAGACACTGCACAACGGAAGGTTTCAGGAAGAGCTCTGCAACTAGCTTTCATCTGACCTTGCCCCCGCCCGTCCTCCCACGGGCTCCACACAGCTTGGATACCTGACTAATAGGATGCTCCCGAATCCTTACAGAGAAAGTCATGTGAGGCTTGTACAAGCAATTTTCTTACCTCTTCTAAAGCATTGTCTGTACACCTGGAGCACATCCAGTCTTCAGTGGCCTTGTCAGGGGACACACCATAACAACCTATAATGGAAACAAGCTGCTTAGGGAAAACAGCACTGGACTAATCTTACAGATCTCACCTTGGAGGTCAAAGAGGAAATGTGAAAATTACAGCCTTTGGGTGTCACGTCATAATCCCTGCGTGAGGGTTCCATACACCTCAAGTTTGCCTGTATACCACCCTCGCCCCACCATTCACAAGGCCCTGTGTTGCAGGTCTCCATGATCCACCTGAGAAATGAACTCTGTTTTTTAAGTGGAATTGTTACAATGTACAAGATCAGACTGCAGGGCAAGTTAGTGCCTGGGTGTGGGGTTTGGCTGTACTCACTAGCATGAACACAGACACTGCAGTTTTTGCAGGTGATCAGGACACTGGTTCCATCTTCCTCCAGGTAAGGGGTTGAGAGATTGAGGTCAGTGCTGCAGCCAGTTGCAGTGAAGCACATCTCAGGAATCAGAGGTTTGGTTCGTGCCTTCCTGGTGGCAGTACCTGGAGCAACTCCAGGGCTCTGACCATGGCCTCCACATTCTGCCTATGAAAGTGAGGTGGGGAACAGAGGTATATTTTACCGGGAATATTGAAAACCTCAGATTTCCTTCTCACATTGTTATTCTTACCACCAGCTTCTTCAGACAAATACAACTGCTACACAACAGCAAGCTTTACGTCCAGCGTAATTCAGAACATGATCCCATCTTTAAAGAGAAGCACAAGCCATAAGAACGGTCACACTGGGTCAGACGAAAGGTCCATCTAGCCCAGTATCCTGTCTACCGACAGTGGCCAGTGCCAGGTGCCCCAGAGGGAATGAACAGACCAGAGAATCATCCAGTGATCCATCCCCTGTTGTCTAGTCCCAGCTTCTGGAAAACAGAGGCGAGGGACACTCAGAACATGGTGTTGGATCCCTGACCATCCTGGCTAGTGTCTTGGCCTTCACAATATCCCTGGCAAAGAGTTCCACAGGTCATCTGTACCTTGTGTGAAGAAGTACTTCCGTATTTGTTTTAAACCTGCTGCCTGTTGTATTCAAGATGTGAGCATATCGTGGATTTATATAGAGGCATTATGATTTTTTCTGTCTTCTTATCTACCCTTTCCCTAATAGTTCCAAATATAGAATCATAGAATATTAGGGTTATTGGAGACCTCAGGAGGTCATCTAGTCCAATCCCCTGCTCAAAGCAGGACCAACACCAACTAAATCCTCCCAGCCAGGGCTCTGCCAAGCTAGGCTTTAAAAACTTCTAAGGATGGAGATTTCACCATTTCCCTAGGTAACCCACTCCAGTACTTCACCACCCTCCTCGTGAAATAGTGTTTCCTAATATCCAAGCTATACCTCCCACACTGCTACTTCAGACCACTGCTCCCTGTTCTGTCATCTGCCACCACTGAGAACAGCTGAGCTCCATCCTCTTTGGAACCCTCCTTTGGGCAGTTGAGAAGGGGGTGTGTGTGTGTGATAGCAGCTTTCTTCTGCAGACTAAATAACCTCAGTTCCCTCAGCCTCTCCTTGTAAGGCATGCGTCTCAGCCCCCTGATCATTTTCATTGCTCTCTGCTGGACTCCCTCTCATTCTGTTAACTTTGACTGCCGTTGCATATTGAGCAGATGTGTTCAGAGAACTATCCACAATGACTCCAAGATCTTCCTTGATTTTTAGACACCACCATTTTGTATGCATACTTGGGATTATGTTTTCCAATGTGCATTACTTTGCATTTATCAATACTGAATTTCATCTGCCAATTTGTTGCCAGTCACCCAGTTTTGTGAGATCCCTTTGTAGCTCTTCGCAGTCTGCCTGGGACTTCACTATCTTGAGTAGTTTTGTATCATCTGCAAATTTTGCCACCCCACTCTTGACTCCTTTTTCCAGGTCATTTAGGAATATGCTGAATAGGATTGGCTCCAGAACAGACCCCTGGGGGACACCACTACTTACCTCTCTCCATTCTGAAAACTCACCATTTATTCCTACCCTTTGTTTCCTTTTGACCAGTTACCGATCCATAAGAGGACCTTCTCTCTTATTCCATGACTGCTTACTTTGCTCGAGAGCCTTGCGTTAGTGACCTTGTCAAAGGCTTTCTGAAAGTCTAAGTACACTATATCCACCAGATCACTCTTGATTAGACATTTGTTATTCCTCTTAAAGAATTCTAATAGATTGGTGAGGCATGGTTTCCCTTTACAAAACCATGTTGACTCTTCCTCCACCAAATTGTGTTCATCCACCATCATTCTGAATTTCAATCTATTTGCCTGGTACTGAAGTTAGGCTTATCGGCCTGTAATTAATGAGATCGCCCTGGAGCCTTTTTTTAAAAATTGGTCTCAGCTCAGATTTCATGCTTCTGAAAAACACCTAGCCACATTTGTGTGAAGAAATAAAACTCACTAAACCCTCCACTAGTGTTCCATACTCTCTCAGTGCCCTACAGAATTTTCAGCCAGAGCAGCTTCAAATCCAGAGGTATTCCCATTCTCTCTAGAGTAAGCCTGAAGATGTTTGAAACACATCGTTCTGTGACAAGCAGCGAGAGATATATTTGTCTGTATGTGCCCCCTGGAATCACAAGGCCTCTCCCTTTCCCCAGAAGGGTCTCTGTGGCACAGCTTTACAATGCCTAGACTTTTACAGATTCAGAGTCACAGAAGACTGCAGTGCTATTATATGTTGTACTGTGCATTTAGTTATATCCTCTGATCTCCAAGGCTATGTCTACACTGGCAAATGACAAACTTTTCTTTCAGAGGTCACCCCCGCACCCAAAAGACAAAAGTTTTGCCGCAACAAGTGCCAGTGTGAACAGCATGTTGTCGGTAGAAGCATTCTACTGCTGACAATGCAAATGCTGCTTGTTGGTGAGAAGTCTTGTCAGCAGGAGAGCTGACAAACAGCGGATACACAGCCACATTACTAAAAGCTGTGTAATGTCGACATAGCCTAAGATTCTAAAGAATATACAAACTTTTTTAAACATCTCCATAGCTGTTTCATACTCTAGGACCTTGTCTACCCTTGCAACAGTGTGTAGGGTACATGGAGTGATATGCTACAGTGAAAAGTAGGCTGTGTCCACACAGCAGTGTGTAGCTACACAGCAGCGAAAGGCTCTGGCAGGGGAGGAAGTAGGGAAAGTCTGCTGGAACCCTTCCCTTCTACCTCCCCCTACCCAAGCCTTTCACACTGTTGGAGCTTTTCACGGTGGCTGGGAAAGGTTCTGGCAGCGAGACACCACACTGCTAAAAAGAACAGCATAGACATGGGAGGCACTGCTTGGGATATACAAAGCTGCACAGGATATATACCTTAAGGTTCAAGTGTGTCTATTCTATTCACCTAAACAGTGTCTCACCATTTACACGGCTATTTATACTCATGCTAGCTAGATGTGCAGTGTCTATTCTACAATCCACCTGGCCAAGCTGTGAACACCACTACTGTCTCAAATGGAAACTTCTTGTTGGGCAGACAGATCCTGGAAATGCATCTCTCCATTGAAAAAAAATCAAGAGACTTTCACAAACTCAGTGTCAAATTAGACACCAATTAAAATTTAAAGGGACGAGATGGGTGAGGTAATCTTTTATTGGACCAACTTCTTCAGGCTGCAACATTACACATTAAAATGTAAGGCATTTCTAACGGACTGCGACTCCAATTGCTGGAGAACTAGGTAACTGACGTCAAGATTGACAACTCAGGCTCAGTCCTCTTGAAAAACTTTGCTGCCTGGTGTAAGACGACACCTCTAGCTGCTCCTCTGCCCAAGTATCTGCTTAGCCAATTTACAAATCAAGACGAGACCACAATAACCAGAGTTATCTGCACAAATGCGTGATTGTATGTGTTGCAGGAGTTAACAAAATCCCCAGGCATTTTGTTGTCTACGGTATCAAAATGTGTGCAAGAGCCAAAGACAAACAAACAGTCTCCTTGCACCTGACCTGGGGCAACCAACTTCTTTGAGGCAGAACTTAGAGACTGTTCATTCTTTCCTTTACATTTTAGCCCTCTGAATGCAGTGCTCTATATGCTTGTCACATAGACTCAGACTTTAAGGTCAGAAGGAACCATTATGAACATCTACTCTGACCTCCCACAGGCCATACAATCTCACCCATCCACTTCTATAACAACAAACCCCTAACCTATGTCCAAGTTACTGAAGTCCTCAAATTGTGGTTTGAAGACTCAAGCTGCAGAGAATCTTCTAGCAAGTGACCCATGCCCCACGCTGCAGAGGAAGGCGAAAAACCTCCAGGGCCTCTGCCAATCTGCCCTGGAGGAAAATTCCTTCCTGACCCCAAATATGGCGATCAGCTAAACCCATAGCATGTGGGCAAGACTCACCAGCCAGCACTCAGGAAAGCATTTCCTGTAGTAACTCAGATCCCATCCCATCTAACATCTCATCCCAGACCACTGGGCATACTTACCTGCTGATCAATTGCCAAAATTAGGCTATCCCATCCCCTCCATAAACTTATCAAGCTTAGTCTTGAAGCCAGACATGTCTTTTGCCCCCACTACTCCCCTTGGAAGGCTGTTCCAGAACTTCACTCCTCTAATAGTTAGAAACCTTCGTCTAATTTCAAGTCTAAACTTCCTAGTGTCCCGTTTACACCCATTTGCTCTTGTGTCCACATTGGTAACTAAGCTTAAATAATTCCTCTCCCTCTCTGATATTAATCTCTCTGATATATTTATAAAGAGCCATCATATCCCCCCCTCAACCTTCTTTTGGTTAGGTTAAACAAGCCAAGCTCTTTGAGTCCTTTCATAAGACAGGTTTTCTGTTCCTTGAATCATCTTAGTAGCCCGTCTCTGAACCTGTTTCAGTTTGAATTCATCCTTCTTAAACATGGGAGACCAGAACTGCACACAGTAGTCCAGATGAGGTTTCACCAGTGCCTTGTATAACAGTACTAACGCCTCCTTATCTTTGCTGGAAATACCTCGCCTGATGCATCCTAAAACCGCATTAGTTTTTTTAACGGCCATATCACATTGGCGGCTCATAGTCATCCTGTGATCCTGTCACAAAACAGTGATCATCCTAGGATGCATAACCTCAGTAAAGACCTGCCCATTTTCCTTTCCAATACAGAAGCGAACATATTAGTTTCAAGATCCAACACAATCATGGTGGTCCCAAAAACCATTACAGATTTAGCCCAGCAGTCCTCCTTCACTCTAAATGCCTGAGAGAAGAGAGCTTCTACTTCTGCATGTACTCAGACAGTCATCAGGTTCTATCCAGTTCTCTCCCTTTATTTTAAACATGGGAATGTTCTTTCCCCATCCCTGTCATCAGAAAGCAGGATTAAGGTGAATCTCTAAAATTTAGTTTTCAAGAAAGAATTAATCTGAAAGCGAGGTGCTATGCACATAATTTTGAAAGGAATTTAACAAGTTTGAGCTCAGCCAGAGTTAAGGAGGGAAGTTTCAAAATGTATGCAGCTGTGAAACAACCAAGGAAGTTTGATGCAACCTGAGGTGGTAAAGGGGACAGCAATACTATTTACCGGATCACACAGGCCTGCAGTCTTATTTAGCAACAGACTGAAACAACATTATTCTAAGATAAATTCACAACCTACTAGTTTACAAAATCCTGAGGAATGTGGCAGCTCCCTTCTCCCTCAGCTTCTGCCATACAAAGAACAGCTTTGGGAGAAGTCCAGGGTGCTTACCTGGTATGTTTGGAAGAGCATGCATACAGCACAGTGAGGGGGCTGCTGAGCCATGATCTGATTATATTCTTTTTCTGCCTCAAAATTCTGAGGGCGATTCTGCCACAGCTGGCTAAGTGGTTTGGCCCAAGCCTCTGTCTCCTCAGCCTCTTCTTCAGGAGTCAGTTGCTCTGACATCTCTGCAACAAGAAATGGTTTCATTACTGTTAGCGATATGTCCTGCTGCTGCCACAGTGTTGCAAGGAGAGCTTAAGATAACCACCAAGATTAAGAATGGTAAAGAGAGGGGCTCCAATTTCTGACAGTGGGAAGTACATACATGCCAGGAATGGTGAGAAAATGTTTATTTCCTTCTGAAAACATGAGGAATTTAGCAGAAACATGAGCTGAGTACACCAGAAAGAGTGATACAGATGAGAAGTATAGGCATGCATAATCCTGCTCCTGCTTACAATGGGGTGACCAGCCCACACAAGCTCTGAGCAGGGGCTAGAAGGGGCCAATTAACCTTATATGCTGCATCTGGAGGGTAACCAAGGACTGGTTGGAATAGCAAATGAAACTCGTACGGGGAAGAAACTGGGGCAGGATTATAAGCCAGGAAGTGAGAGCAGGAAGGGACTGCAGGGAAGAGGTCTGCAGTCACTCCCTGGAGGGAAAGGGAGTTAGCTAGGGCCGAAAAGGAGATCCAGGGGGATAGTAAACCTGGGTTCCTGCCCTAGGGTGGGGAGTCAAACAAGAGGCAGAGAATGGAGAAGTAGCCATACAGAGCAGAGAAATCTCTAGTGGCAAGCCAGAGACTGGCAAGATAGACGTGGGGTAGGAAGAAGCCCAGGGAATAGCAGCAAGGAGTGGGACTGCACAGACCTGGGCAGCTGGTTATAGGGTCCCTGGGCTGGAACCCAGTGTAGAGGGAGGGCCTGGGCTCCCCTACCAGCCACTTGAAAGTGGCACAGGATCTGCAGACTTGGAAAGGAAGACTGTCTGCAACATCTCTGGACAGTTTGTCTAGCAGGACTCTTATCCCAGAAGGCGGGCGGACTATATACTGACTTACTGGAGGGCCAAGTCACAAACAGGGAGCACACTGAGCATGCTCAGAGACAGGGAGCTCACAGCACAAGCAACCGATGAAGTGAATGCTAATTCCCAGACCTAATCACAAGGAGGAGAACCTGTAGTGAGGTGAACCTCTTCACACGGCTCCTTGGAGCCTATAGTTTAATCAGATCCAAAGCATATACAGGCTAAATGATCAGTCAATATCCGTATTTTAAAAAAATATAGATATTTAGTGGATTATTGGAAAGCTCTAAGGAAGCATCTGTGGAATACAGAAATGAAGTTCAGATATGTTTAGAGTTTGACTGGTACACACAGTTGTGACTTTCTGTGGCTGGAAAAAAAATTCACATTCCAAAGAAAGTAGTGGGAAAGAGTAAACACTCGGGTGTGAAACAATTCCACTGCTGAGGTCATGCACTTGAGAATGAAGCAGGAGTTCCAAGCAGAACTAAGAACCTCTCCTAAGCTGGAGAGAAGACACAAGCCTAGATGCCTCCCATGTATCTTCAGTTATCTCATGGAACGTACCATATTGTCCTCATACATCTTGAGCCCCCCTTCTACCTTCCCATCCAAGGTTTCCCCATATAGCTGAATCCTACTCGACTAAAGTATGTAGAACTTACCATCATCACTGATGCAGTCTTTAACCACAAGAGGATGATGACGAGGAAGTTTGCTCAAGGGCTGGCGACGACCCTTTGACTTTTTACTCTCTTTCATTGATCTCATGTACTCCTTCGCCACCTGGACAAGGCAAAGCAGCAACTCAGCAATCATGATGTTACAGCCAGTCAGATCCATTTTGGCCCAAAACAAGTTTAAAAAGGGGCATTTTTACAAGACATTAAAACAAAGAAATATTTATATTAACATGTATATTAAACTTTGGATTTATGCTTGCGAAAGTATCTGAAACCCAAGTATTTTAGCATTGTACTGCTAAAGGACAGCCAGACAGCAAAAGTGACTGTTTTCATTGTTCAAGCAGAGTGAAATGCACACAGTTAACCAGTAACCAATTAATGGTGAAAAGTAAGTTAGATCTGTTGTGTTATACAAGTCCTAATTCAGTCCATTATACAAGTTTGTTTACATACGACAAGCTAAAGCTGAAGAGACACTAGCAAACTGGACTGTTTAAGTTAAAAACAGTGGTAAGGGGTCTTCAACGTTCCCAGTAAAATCCTGGGTTGATATGAAGACATGCTGAAAGATTCTAGAAATGGGAGAAAACATTTACAGTTGAAGTCACCTAAGTGTGTTTTGATGAGTTAAAGGCTGAGACTGCCAAGATCTTCCAGATATCACTTATCTGGGGGGGATAAGCGCATGACACTGAAAAAGTCAGTAGGATGCCTGGACTGGAAGGAATGAGCTTTGCTATTAGAACTGGTGCTGCCCAGCACTGTCTCCTGGGAGCCCATGATCCAATGCAACATTGTTGACTATTGCCATATTGATCCTAAAAGATGTCCTGATTAGATCAAACCAGAGAGAGAAGTAACCAGATGATTTCACTACACCACTTCTGGCTTTGGCTAAAATCATGAACATCTCAAGTATAACTCCAAGGCTCCTACTGTCATCCACCTTCTTCCATCACCCTTCTTCCCCACCTTACTGCACCTTTTCCCCCCTCCTGGCAAGAAACTGGCTTAGCTTGCTCAGACCACTCCAATTTCTGCAACATTACTGTGAGTCTGGGATCAGAAAAGGAGCTAAAAGCAATGCCTTAAACAACCTGACACAGGTGAAAGTTTGCCAGATCTCCGTGTGGCTGATAAGCCCACATGCTAAGTCTGTAATTTCTCTGTGGCTAGGATGCAAACAGAAGATTTCTCTCCCCTTTCCAAAGATTCATGGATTATAAAGCCAGAAGATCCACTGTAATCATCCAGTTTGACCTCCTGTATAACACACAGTAGGACTTTCCAGAATTAATTCCTGTTTGAACTACAGAATCTGTTTTAGAAAAACACTGAATCTTGATTTAAAGATGTCCAGTAACGGAGAATCCACCACAATCCTTCAAAAATGGTCCCAATAGTTAATTACCCCACCTGTTAAAAATGTGAGCCTTATTTCTGTCTGAATTTGGCTAACTTCAACTTCCAGTCATTGGATCTTCTTGTAACTTTTCTCTGTGAGGCTGAAGAGCCCTCTATCATCAAAGTTCTGTTCCCCAAGTAGGTACTTATATACTGATCAAATCACACCTTAACCTTCTCTTGATTAAACGGAAAAGACAGAGCTCCTGGACTCTCTCTTTATAAAGCATATTTCCAATCCTTTAATCATTTTCACGGCTCTTCTGTGAACCCTCTCTGATTTATCATCATTCTTGAATTGTAGTCATACCAGGGCCAAACACAGATGTAATACAACAGGGGTTCTCAGACTTATGTACTGGTGACCCCTTTCACACAGCAAGCCTCTCCCCTTATATATTACAAACACTTTTTAGTATATTTAACACCATTATAAATGCTGCAGGCAAAGCAGGGTTTGGGTTGGAGGTTGACAGTTCACGATCCCCCCATGAAATAGCCTTGCGATCCCCTGAGGGGTCCTGACCCCCAGTTTGAGAACCCCTGTAATATAACTTCCTATTCAAGATTCCACTTTATACACCCAAGGGTTAAATTAGCCCTTCAGGCCACAGCATCATATAGGGAACATATGTTCAACCAACTATCCACCATGACCCAAATTCTTTTCAGAGTCCCTGCTTCCCAGAATAGGAGTTCGCCATCTTGTAAGTATACCTTTAATTGGCTACACTGAACCATGTATTGTTTGCCTGCACCAAGCTGAAGAGAAATCCAGATAGCTCTGTATCAGTGCCTTGTTCTATTGTTTATCACTCCCCCAATCTTTGGGTCATTACAAATAAAGTTTTGCATATGAATGCTTATTTTCTTCCAGACCACTGATAAAAGTATTAAATAGCATAGGGCCAAAAACTGATCCCTGCAGAACCCGACTAGAAACACAACTGCTTAATGATTCCTCATTTACAATTACATTTTGAGACCTATCAGTTAACAAGTTCTCAATCTATTTAATTTGTCTCATGTTGACTTTGTACTTTTCTAGTTTTATTCAAACTGTCATGTGGTACCAAATCAAATGCCTTACAGAAGCCTATGTATATTAATTACATCCACGTTATTATGTTTATCAACCAAACATACTCTCCTCCAAAAAAAATAAATTGTTTGACAATCTATTTTCCATAAACCCCAGTTAACTGGCATTACTCTCCTTTAATTCTTTATTATTCAAGTCCTGTATCAGTAGTTGCATTCTTCTGACCAGGATCAATGTCAGGCTGATAGGCCTATAATTATTATGGTCATCCTATTTACCTAGTTTTCCTTCAGTCCTCCGGAACTTCCCAAGTATTCCAAGGGTTACTGAACAATCAACATTAATGGTCCAAAGAGCTCCTTGGCCAGCTCTTTTAATAAACTCAGAAGCAAGTTATCTGGACCTGCTGATTTAAAGAGGTCTACCTTTAGTAGCTGCTGTTTAACATCCTCCTGAGTTACTACTGGAATGAGAAGTATTTCATTGTGAAGTACGCACACATCTGAATCCCCCGCTCCACCCCAAATACAGAACAGAAATATTTAAATGGACACTTCAGCACTATTGACAATTCTACAACTTCCATCTAGTAATGGACCAATATCATTTATACAAGCAGCAAAGAGTCCTGTGGCACCTTATAGATTAACAGACGTATTGGAGCATGAGCTTTTGTGGGTGAATACCCACTTCGTTGGATGCATGTTCCTGATTTGGTCAATAACTTTTTAGTTTTGTAAATCTGGCCCTTTAAAGACATCAAGTGTGTGTATTGAATTTTATATTTTTTGGGTTTACACAGACTGATCAAGACATGCTCACTCGATCAATCTGTGATATTTTGTTTTAAAGGATAATTGAGCTGGTTTCAGCACCACCAACTCAAAGCTACCTGAACTAAAAATCTCGCCCCTAAAATACCACCAGTAAAACCATTTAGAAAGACTAAAGAAAGGGTTTCTTACTATAAAAGACCATCCAACAAAAGGGAAGTGGAACAAGAGAAGCTGTACTGCTTTCATTTTAATTTCAATTTTTTATAGAACATAAGAACGGCCACAATGGGTCAGATCAAAGGTCCCTCTAGCCCAGTATCCTGTCTTCCGACAGTGGCCAATGCCAGGTGCCCCAGAAGGAATGAACAGAACAGGGACTCATCACATGATCCATCCCCTGTTGCCCATTCCCAGCTTTTGGCAAACAGATGCTAAGGACACCATTTCTGCCCATCCTGGCTAACAGCCACTGATGGACCTATCCTCCAGGAATTTATCATCTAGTTCTTTTTTGAACCCTGTTAGAGTCTTGGCCTTCATAACATCCTCTGGAAAAGAGTTTCACAGACTGTGTGTTATGTGAAGAAATACTCCCTTTTGTTTGTTTTAAATCTGCTGTCTATTAATTTCATTTGGTGACCCCTAGTTCTTGTGTTATGAGAGGGAGTAAACAACACTTCCTTATTTCCTTTCTCCACACCTGTCATGATTTTATATCCCGCAATTATATTCCCCCCTTAGTTTCTTTTCCAAGCTGAAAAGTCCCACTCTTATTAATCTCTCTTCATATGGAAGCTGTTTTATACCCCAAATCATTTATGTCACCCTTTTTTGAACCGTTTCCGATTCCAATATATTTTTTTTGAGATGGGGCGACCACATCTGCAAGCAGTATTTAAGATATGGGTGTAACATGGATTTATAGAGAGGCAATATGCTATTTGTTGTCTTATCTATCCCTTTCTTAAGTGATTCCTAACATTGTTAGCTTCTTTGACTGCCGCTGCACATTGAGTGGATGTTTTCAGAGAACTATCCACAATGACACCAAGATCTCTTTCTTGAGTGGTAACAGCTAATTTAGACCCACTCTTTTTTTTAATATTATATTTTTCTTCTCGCGCTCTATAATTTTTTTTTCTGTGAGTTTAGTGAAAATGTAACAAGTTTTAATGATGGCTATTTATACTGGATATAAGAGCAAAAATGTGACATGAATAAAACAAGGGTTTAATTAATGTCTTATACGTTGTTGGTCCCAAGACCCCTTTTATCAACCTGAAATTTTTTTGAAATGTTCACTTTAGAGATTTGAGGTGATAAAGAAATTTGGTTTTCAAAATGTGTGACTTTTTGACTTGTGTCCCAGGTAGTATTATACATCCAAAGGAAAAAGGTTTCTCTTGATCCAATTTGTGAGATGACAGTACCGAAACACTGACAGTCTGGTTGGTAATTTAAATTAAATTACAGTCAGGTCCCATTGTAAAGATTAAACGACAGAAATTACCAAGCAAGGAGATCTGCTGTACTGACACCAGTAGAATCAAAAGCGTGAGTGCAATAGACAGACAACTTAACAAATCCACCAAATTCACCACAGCATAATGCAGTTCTGAACTTTTCTGATTAACAGCTGCCATTCATACCTCTGCCAGCTCCTGCTCATTCACACTGGCTGTAGTGCTGGTTTTCTTCCCTGAAGCACGTGCACTGTCAGAGCCATTGGTATCTCCTTTAGCATAGCTATGGACAGTAAGAACCCCGGCTTGGCCAAAAGTTCGTCTGGGCAATAGTTCAGCTGACTCAGAGTCTGAAGAAGTAGAATATGCTGGAGAGCTGGACTGAAGACTGAAAGCTGAACTCTGCTTAGAAGCAGCGAGGGCTGAGGTGGAATTGACTGAATGAGGAATGGAAAGATCCAGTGCAGCTGCCTCTTGCTCTTCCTCCTCCTCCAGTTTCACATTTTTCAGTTCTTCAAATCTGACTTCTGAAGAATCCACATAATCTGAAACAAAGATAGATTGTTGATGAAGTCAGGGCAGCTTGGAGACTGCCTTGAATTAGATGCCAGGAAGTGATGGAGAAGACAACCACCAGACAGGAGGCTGCTGGCTGTGCAGAAGGAATGAAATGCACAATCAGGAAACAGCAGCTGATTGGCTGAAACATCCTGTTAGGAGATTCACACACTGCTTAGCAGGCAGGATCCTACAGTAAGATATGCACGTGCTTTACTGAGTGACTGACCCTTGCTCTTTTCCTCTCTGTCAAGTCACTTGTCTAATGCCATAGAAGCTCCCTGGCCAGGACTGTTGAAGCACCCACTATGTTTCTAGACAGAGGGAAATGAAGAAGTGGAAAGACTAGATACGTCTTGAAGCTAAAAGGGCCAGCTTTCTTGCAAAAATCTCAAACACTTCCTCTTTCCTTTTAGGCTTCTTGGAAATAAGAAGCTCCAAGGACATCTTCAATCATCCAAGCAGCCACAAGACAGTTTTCTGCACCCTTGTTCTTCCCCTCCCTCCACCCTCCTCACGTTGGTCTCCTCCTACAAGTCTGGTGCCAACAAAATCATTTAAACAAGCAGTGGTCTCCATATGAACCAGTGGTGGAGGCAAAAATGCCACACACCCAGGAGCAGAGGGCAATAAATTGAAAGCCTCCTAAAGAGGGACTCTGGAGAAGGAAACCCCAGGCACATGAATATTCCAAACACTCTGCCTGTCAAGGTTCAGACAGGCCTTTGTGACACACTGTCAAACTCAAATGGCCTCTTATTTAAGAGGGAATGACCTGGATTCAGCACCAGTGCCTCTGATCTGTCAGACCTTTAAAACACAAACTTATACTATACAGTAAGATGGAACTTGAGAAGCGATTACCTGAAACTGGGAGTCCATCTTCACCCTGCTGCACAAGCTCACTAGTGGGTCTGTCAGCAGGCTCTGCCACGTCCACCTCATACTGCACAGAGCTCAGCTCCTCCTTCGGAAAGGCTTCGCTCTGACTCACTTCTTGGGGCACCTCAAGGCAGACCCTATGCCTCTTGGTTCCTATGCGATGCTTGGGCAGACTGCAGGAAACAAATCCACACGTGGCTGATCACACAGAATACTTAAGTGAAATGTCAGGTCAGTACCCTCAAGAAACGCCTGGTTTGGGTCATATGCCTGATGCCAGGACTTTTAGAAACCAGCACTGGGCAAGCCAGGCACTCTTTTGGCTATTCCAAAATAGCCTTGTGTAGTACCACTCATACTTACTCTTCCCTCAGCCTCACAATGTCTGATTAACAGATGCCAGAGTACATCCAGAGACATCACCTTCCTTTAAGTAAAATTCAAGACCTCTACCTTAGACATCACTGTTCAACTATTCCTTATGCAACAATGAATAGGAACTGTGTACTATCATGGCAGCTCCAGCACTGATG
Source organism: Gopherus evgoodei (assembly GCF_007399415.2). Taxonomy (NCBI): domain Eukaryota; kingdom Metazoa; phylum Chordata; order Testudines; family Testudinidae; genus Gopherus; species Gopherus evgoodei. Next base: position 112,408,553 of record NC_044329.1, read on the forward strand.
CTGCTGGAATTTGGCCATGGAGAATGTTTCCACAATCCCACCAGAATGCTGCTTTGCTCTGGTCTCCAACATACAGCACTGCTCCCCAACTTCAGGCTTTTCACAGCAATGACCCAAGTAGGCAAACCATGGTGGACCAAGCTAGTGCTGTTGTATGGCTCCCTGTCAATCCTCCTCTGACAGACACAAATCAGCTTGGACCTAACCACTTTAGTGAAAAGCAAATCTTCTTCCTGAGACAGGAACCTGCCCAGTCCCAGCTGCTACTGTTCCATAGGAACGTAAAGCATTCCAACGCAACAGATTGCACTGGCTTGTCGTTGAACAGGGAAGCATTCACCACTATGTGACATACCTCTTCTTTTCGTCCATGTACACATCCTCTTTACATGACTCCCCAGTTTCTATTTCCTCACTGCACTGCTTCCCATTCTTGACTTTCTGGAGAAGCTCCCCCTTGAAGAACTCTGCTGCCTCTGGTGTGGGAAGAGTGTGGTCAATCGTAGTCACATCTTTCCCAGCTTTCCAGAGCTTGTAGCGATCTGGCTGGTATTTCCTCACAAAAACATCCATGGAGATCTTCACCATATCCTTCCGACATGAGCACTGCAGTTGCACAGAAAACACTAGGCCAATTACACAAGCATTTTATTTTCCAACCCAATACCACTTTGTTTTTTTGTTGCTCAACTGATCCGAAATATCTGCAAGTGGTGAGACTTTCACATCTAAAATCTCCCTTGTCAGAATTGTCCACCTATTATAACCGGGGAATCAGCGAGGACAAAGATTAAATGGCTTGTCTAAGATCACGCAAAGAAGCCAACAAAAATGAAAATAGAAACAAGGTGAGAGAGCAGGTTGCTAGCCAAGAAGAAAAACCAGGCCAGAGTGTATCAGCCTATTGGTGGAGTTATCCACTTAGTTAACAGCACCAACCCAATTTGCAGGTTGCTGGAACTCACTCACAGAAATTTCTGCTCTGGGTCCTCTGATCTTTATATTGCAGAGATGAAGCTTAAATAACTTTGTAGCTTGGATGAGAATGCAGTTGGGTCCATGGACAGGTCTTTCACTTCAAAAGTTCTCTGCCTAGTGGCTAAAAGTTGACCCTTCTTGTCCAGAGTTAATTCCAGGGCTAGCAAATCTCAAGCAGTGTGTGTGTGTCCAGGGTAGGAAAGTAAGGCTAGTCTGCATGGTGGTGAGAGGGAGCGATTGTTTGGACTGAACAGGCTCTAGTACTTCATAGATTTTTTTAGTTGAATCCTCTGGCAAACAGCATTCTATTTGTGGGCTTGTCTACACACAAAAGTTGTATCACTTTAACTATCCTAGCAGAAGTAGGGCAGTACAACTAGTTATATCGATATAAAGGTGTTTATACCAATGTAGTCTATTCCCCTAAGGAAAGCAGAATAAGTTATACTAGTATAAGGCACCTTTATAATGATATAATGTCCCACTAGGGGTTGTGCCAATTTAATTACCTCAATACAAAAACCACATCTCTAAGAGAAATAGCTACAGTACAAAAACTCTGTTTAAACTAGGCCTAAGACCATGCCATCATGTGCAACCTTCCAGTACCACCTCAGCCTTACACAGCAGTTATAGGTTTTATCTATTATGCTCTAAACCCTTAATATGATCCGACCTGATATATCCAGAAGAAGAGATCGATGTTCCATTATTTGCTGCCCAGATTCTAAATGGGCACCAAACCATTAGATAAGAGGCTCATTTGACTCTGCTGCCTGTAGTTATATTAGATAGAAACAATGGTTTCTTCTAGAGCATCAAAGAATCAGCTGTCAAAAAATACACCAAAGTGGGTTTTTTCATATGCAATAAAAAAAAGAGACAATAGACCACTTACTAACACAGACTGTTTTCCATATTCAATCCACCGAAGAGTAGCAAAGTTGGTAGATTCAGCACAATTAAACCCATGATTAAAGCCAGCATGATAACCATAAGGGAATGTTATCATGAATTCTCCAGCTTCCTGTGTCACCTAAAAGAAGGGAAGTCCACGCAGATTGTTAACTGGTTCACAAAAAACAGTTCTCATTCTCCTGGGTTTGATATACAAGCTGCCTTTACTCTCCTCTTATGCAAGAATTTTCACTGTTTCCTTACCATGCAGGAGAGACTCACTCAGCAGCAGCTGGTAAAATTGCAAAGACGACAAAATGACTTAAAATGTTTATTTCAAGTTATACTGGCCAGGCAAGCAAATAGATTCATGCCCTACTCAGGTCTCCTATTGCAGTGTAATGAACTACAGTTCAAAACTAGTCTCGATAGCACAGTATTGAATATACAACAGAAAACTGTTGGCAAAACACAGGTCCTCAGCAATTCATCTACATAAGCAGACAAGGTCAGACAACCCAAGACCACAGAAGATACAGGTTTATTGTGCATACTTCTAGAAGTCCTAGCCACATGTGCATAAGAATTTACATTTTAAAATTTTTCTTTTGCTGATTAGCTTAAAAAAAATCCCTTCTCATCTGCCCTCCTCAGAAATCCCCACCCTGCAACCCAGCAGACATTCTGGGAACCTTTGACTGAATTTGCTGTACTTAAAAGTATCCCAGGCCTTTTCCCTTCACCTTATCAAATGGGATGCCATATTTCTTCAATATCAATGGAGAGATGAGGGTCATCTTGTGACGGAGAAAAGCTTCACAACTCTGGGCACTTCCTGGAAAGAAGCCTGTTTAAAGAAAAGTATGGAGAGATGTTGAACGCTCTGCTGCTGCAATCGAGAAAGAGTAAGTTAGTTAATCACTACTCTAGTAGGAAAGTTACTGCTCACACGAAGTATGTTGTCTCTGGCCTAGAATAGGTGTATTCCATTCTGGACTATACTATGTAAGGAAGACATGGTCAGAAATCAGATTGGTGACCTAAGCAGATATAGCTGCAGGCCTTAAAGAGGCCTTCTGTACAATATAGGGAGGGATGGGGTGCAGTTACCTTCCCCAAGTCAACAGAAACCTTTATCAAGAGAGAAAAGACAGTCTGCATATTCTTTTCTTGCCTTTTAAGCAAATTCAAGTGTCAGCAACGGATGGGTAACTTCCTGTTTTGGAAAGTTAAGTTTTTAATACATGGCAACCAAGTAGTTTATGTTCAAAATGCAGCCTTTTAAAGAAGTTCAACAAAAACAATATGAACACACCAGGTGTTGAAATTTTAGTAAGAATCAATGAAGACAGCTCATGGGGATTTAATAATAATCCTGTATTATTAAAACCCATAAGCAATGGCATGCTCTGAAGATGTCCATACAGTGTGCAGAGGTGGTCAAAAAAAAGCAAACAGGATGTTGGGAATCATTAAAAAAGGGATAGAGAATAAGACTGAATATATTATTGCCCTTATATAAATCCATGGTACGCCCACATCTCGAATACTGTGTACAGATGTGGTCTCCTCACCTCAAAAAAAGATATACTGCCACTAGAAAAAGTTCAGAAATGGGCAACTAAAATGATTAGGGGTTTGGAGAGGGTCTCTTATGAGGAGAGATTAAAGAGGCTAGGACTCTTCAGCCTGGAAAAGAGGAGACTAAGGGAGGATATGATAGAGGTATATAAAATCACGAGTGATGTGGAGAAAGTGGATAAGAAAAGTTTTACTTATAAGTTACTTATTCCCATAATACAAGAACTAGGGGTCACCAAATGAAATTAATAGGTAGCAGATTTAAAACAAATACAAGGAAGTTCTTCTTCATGCAGCGCACAGTCAACTTGTGGAACTCCTTACCTGAGGAGGTTGTGAAGGCTGGGACTATAACAGCATTTAAAAGGGAACTGGATAAATTCATGGTGGTTAAGTCCATAAATGGCTATAAGTCAGGATGGGTAAGGAATGGTGTCCCTAGCCTCTGTTTGTCAGAGGATGGAGATGGATGACAGGAGAGAGATCACTTGATCATTACCTGTTAGCTTCACTCCCTCTGGGGCACCTGGCATTGGCCACTGTCGGTAGACAGATTCTGGGCTAGAGGGACCTTTGGTCTGACCCAGTACGGCCGTTCTTATGTTCATGGTTGTGCATCTTGCAGAATGCAAGATTAAATCAGTTCAATTCCATAGTCCAAGCTCAATTAAGGGCAAAAACTTGAAGATGAACAGTGGAGTGAGTACAGTTTTTATAGCCTTAGTTTTACTTTATAAAACATTTTTGTCTAGAGTGTTCCTCTTGCAGAAAGAAACACACAGGAATAACCCCATATCATCAAGTGACAAGTTATGAAAACAATTCTATCACCACATACAGAACTATAGTCCACACCCACATGAATACGGTAAGCAGTTACAGTCAGGCATTGACCTGAAGCCAATCATAATTATCCGCCCACCCCATGTAGGATCAGGACCGAGAAGAACTGAATGATTACCTTTGGCAAGTCGCTCCAGTCGCTTCCCATGCTCTGGAGGGATGGAATACCTGCAGTCACAAGAGTAAACCAGTAAAAAAGGGGACAAGAAAGAGTTTTGCTTCTTTTAAAAAAAAAATCCACTTACAACTTCAAATATAGAACAGTCAGCAAGATGTAGATTGCCTACTTATCCCACCAGCCTTTATTAGCTCACTCAATTTTCCCTTTTCTCTAAGGACAGACAAGAGAATTACTGATGAAACGATCAGTTAGGCCAGTGACGTACTGATTTGACGGTGTTACATACAGGAAAAATCCATCTATTTGTCTCTTCAACAGCCTGGAAACTCAAACAGCTGCTTTCCAACATGAACAAGTTGGGAAATGTACCTGATAGTTCAAATTAGCATTTGAGCCTCCTGTTAGTTGCAGACAGATTGCTGGAAGAGAACATTGTTTGAGACACAGGTAATACAAGGGAGCCCATGGATCTCCCAGAGGACCCCGCTACATAGTTTATTCTCCCCCACTGGAAAAGCCAGTTTCCCACCTGGATTCACACTAAAACAGAGAAAAAGAGCAACGTTTAATTTCAGCTCTGCTATAGATGCCCTTCCTGGCAGACATCCGTCACCAAAAAAATATCCAGATCCAATGCTGTGTCTGCACTACAGAAAATGCCACGCTTGACAAGGGTACCAAACTGCGCCTCTAAGGACTCCATTCTTTTTAAGGCATTCCTAACCATGCACTCTAAGCACTCCTAATCAAAGAGTGCTCCCCTGCTCTCCTGTAGCCCTGTGCTGGAAATGCACAGTTCCTCCAGTGAGAGAGAGCTCCCCATTGGAAACCTCCAAATAGAAAAGAAAAACATTTAGGTCAGGATGACCCACCACCCTTTTAAGTTACAACAAGAGGAATTTAAAATCCCCCTCACTGTTGAGGATTACAACAGGCTGACCAGTTTAACTGTCTGTCCACCAGGCTCCACTTAATGTAATTCTTCTCACTACACATTTGCTTAGTTTGATAAAAATTGTAGCAAGGGTGTTTTATCAAGCACACGTCACTACTGCATTCTATGTAAAATAACCCAATAATTGGTCATCACTTCCTCTAAAATATCAAATCTCTTGTTTGCTTAGGCAAAAGTCTGGGGAGAAGTCTCTGAAGTACTTGAAATCATAGCATGTTTGTGCAGCAAAAGGCATAACAAAGAGGGAGAAGTTGGAACTACATTAGCGAACACAGTACTAATGTGGAAAGGATTAAGAAGATAAAGCACTCACACAAGCTTTGCACTTTAAGGATATGCATATTCCTTTCATGTACTCTACACTTTGTTTCCGCCCCTCCCCCCCGCCCCCCCCAAACAATTTCTAACCCTTCTTGCTGCAGTAATTAATTGCCCCCAACTGAAACAATAGCACTAAGCAGCGAGAATTTCCACCATTCATTGGTCTCCTAACAGTCAACTGCAATCAAGTTCTAAGGTGCAACACAACTAACTCTTTTCATCGATGACCTTAAAAATACCTACATGAGAGGCTTTTCTGGTAGGTCTAGTATAATTTAGCTCAACAGTTCTCATCCTTCTGTTCCCACACTACTGGTGCTACACGTCTCTACACACTAGGCGCACCAAGATACAAAGCAAGAGAGACAAAGTCTCATGTGCATGCCCAGCCCTGACCCCTGATCCAGATGTGGGCTGGGTAGGCTCCTCCTGGCAGGATCCAAGTGCGGAGGGGTTTAGTGTGGGGTGAGAGGATTCTGTTGGGCCAATCTGGATGCACAGGGGTTCAGTGAGCGGCCTGGGGAATCTGGCTGCAGAGGGACTCATGGGTGTGTGCAGGGGAATGGGACTCTGCAGAGATGTCCAGGTGAAGGTGGTTGGGACTTGCCACGGCAAGTCTAGGTGGTGGGGGAGTGGTGCTTGGTGGGATAGGAGTCCGGATGCAGCTGGGTTGGGGAGTTCAAATGCAGGGGGCTGGATGCAAGGGAGGGGTGGGGTTCTGCGGGGAGTCTGGGTGCAGGACGGCTCCAGACGCCAGGGGTGAAGCTCAGTGAGGGAGATCTGGAGATGCACAGGGGTTGGGCAGACGGGGGAGCAGTTCCCTGTACAGTGACCCCTCCCGTGGCCAAGGAGTGATAGTGGCAGGAAGCAGGAGAGTACAAAGCTCCTTGCAGCTGGGAGAGGTTTCTGGGAGTGGGTGTGTCTCAGCCCTGGCCACTCCTTGCAGAGGAAGAGGAAGTCCCAGCCTCCTCTTTCCCCACCCAAGCCAGGATTAGAGCTGAGCCTGGCGCAGGGTATGAGCCACTGGCCAGGACACCTGTCCCCAGCCCTGCTTTCTCCACCAGCTGCTGCAGGAGCATGAAATGATGCACCTGCACTGCTGGGGAGGGGCACATGACCTCTCTTGTAGCTTCCCTTGGCTTTCCCGTTGGAAGTAATTTTTCTGCAGGGAAGGAAAGAAATCTATGGGGGACATGAATTATGTGCATGCGCAGTGGCACACAATTCCCAGGGCGTAAAGGAGCAGTAGCCTGAGGAGAAGGAGGAAAAACCCCACTATATTCCTAGTAATCTCTATCCCTTGTTTGTCCATCTGTCCCTCCTCATTTATCGAGGGACTCCAAGATTTACTAAAAAGAGAATACCATAAACTATTGGAGACTGCTCCAAGAAACCTTACCATGACTTGGGTTCTCCAAAGTGTAAGTAATTAATACTATAGAGGTCCATGTCCTCAGTATGCCAGGCAAATGAGGTTTTCCACATGCCGAAGTAGAGATAAGGGGTGTTGACTCCCTCAATGGTTATGCCACTTTCATTCTCCACTACGTCCAGGATTGTGTTCAACCTGCCAATATTCCACTCACGTACATGCTGCAAAACATGAAGCTCATATTAAGCAAGAATCAACAAGGAAAGCAACTTGTTAGCAAGACATCAGTTATATAAACACTCACCCCTACATCACTCTGTACTTTGAGACAGAGATTTGTTTTTCAATTTTGCTGAGCAATTCGAAGTCTTCACCTCCCAGTGACTCCCCCCTCTCCCTTTAAATACAAGTCTCATTTTCCATTAGCATACGTTTAACTGCTACAAATCACACCCCTCATTAACATCTCAGCATAAAGGCCAGAAATCAGAGGGACATGCATGACGTGAGTCTGAAATCCCCCAGACTCTAGAGCAGGAATGGGCAAACTTTTTGGCCTGAGGACCACATCTGGATGGGGAAATGGCATGCAGGGCCATGAACGTCGGGCTGGGGCAGGGGATTGGGGTGTGGTGTGCAGGAAGGGGCTCAGGGCAAGCAGTTGGGGCGGATAAGGGGTGCAGGGCTTACGAGGGGCTCAAGGCAGAAGGTTGGGGTGCAGGAGAGTGTGCAGAATACAACAGGGTGCTATGGGCAGGGGGCTCAGGGCAGTGGATTGGACTATGGGGTGCTGGAGGGATTCAAGCTCTGGCCTGGCACCGCTTACCTAGAGCGGCTCCAGGGTGGCAGCAGCGCACATCGGGGCTCAGGCAGGCTCCCCATTCCCAGCCAGTGGGAGCTTTGGGGGAGGTAGCTGCAGGTGAATGCGGCACTCTGAGCCCTCTGCTTCCCCATCCCCCAGGGGCTGCAGGGACATCGTGCCGGTCGCTTCTGGGAGCAGCGTGGGACCCGCGGGGGTGGCAATCCCACAGGGTGGATCCAAAGCCCTGACGGGACGCATCTGGCCCACAGGCCACAGTTTGCCCACCCCTGCTCTACAGACAAACACTTCTGGGTGAGCCACACAGGGAATGTCTACACTACGGGATTATTCCGATTTTACATAAACCGGTTTTGTAAAACAGATTGTATAAAGTCGAATGCACGCAGCCACACTAAGCACATTAATTCGGCGGTGTGCGTCCATGTACCAAGGCTAGTGTCGATTTCTGGAACGTTGCACTGTGGGTAGCTATCCCGTAGTTCCCGCAGTCTCCTCCGCCCCTTGGAATTCTGGGCTGAGATCCCAGTGCCTGATGGGGCAAAAAACATTGTCGCGGGTGGTTCTGGGTACAGCCTCACCCCTCCCTCCGTGAAAGCATCAGACAACCGTTTCGCGCCTTTTTTCCTGGGTGAACTGTGCAAACACCATAGCACAGCAAGCACGGATCCTGCTCAGATCAAGACCGCAATTCTGGACGTTGTAAACACCTCGCGCATTCTCGTGTAGTCTATGCTGAACCAGGACCTGCAAAGCCAGGTGAGGAGGCGGCGGCTACGGCAGTGCGGCGACGAGAGTGATGAGGACATGGACACAGAATTCTCTCAAACTGTGGGTCCCTGCGCTTTGGAGATCCTGCTGGTAATGGGGCAGGTTCTAGCTACTGAACGCCGATTTTGGGCCCAGGAAACAAGCACAGACTGGTGGGACCGCATAGTTTTGCGGGTTTGGGACGATTTGCAGTGGCTGCGAAACTTTCGCATGCGTAAGGGCACTTTCATGGAACTTTGTGACTTGCTTTCCCCTGCCCTGAAAAGCCAGAATACCAAGATGAGATCAGCCCTCACAGTTGAGAAGCAAGTGGCAATAGCCCTCTGGAAGCTTGCAACGCCGACAGCTACCGGTCAGTCGGGAATCAATCTGGAGTGGGAAAATCTACTGTGGGGGCTGCTGTGATGCAAGTAGCCAAAGCGATCATCAAGCTGCTGCTACGAAAGGTCGTGACTCTGGGAAACGTGTAGGTCATAGTGGATGGCTTTGCTGCAGTGGGATTCTCCAATTGTGGTGGGGCGATAGATGGAACCCATATCCCTATCTTGGCACCAGAGCACCAGGGCACCCAGTACGTAAACCGCAAGGGGTACTTTTCAACAGTGCTGCAAGCACTGGTGGATCACAAGGGACGTTTCACCAACATCCACGTGGGATGGCCAGGAAGGATTCATGACACTCGCATCTTCAGGAATACTACTCTGTTTAAATGGCTGCAGCAGGGGAATTACTTCCCAGACCAGAAAACAACAGTTGGGGATGTTGAAATCCCTGTAGTTATGCAGGGGGACCCAGCCTACCCCTTGATGCCATGGCTTATAAAGCCATACACAGGCAGCCTGGACAGTAGTCAGGAGCTGTTCAACTACAGGCTGAGCAAGTGCAGAATGGTGGTAGAATGTGCATTTGGCCCTTCAAAGGTGCGCTGGCGCACATTACTGACTCGCTCAGACCTCAGCAAACCAATGTCCCCATTGTTACTGCTGCTTGCTGTGTGCTCCACAATCTCTGTGAGAGTAAGGAGGAGACCTTTATGGGGGGGTGGGAGGCTGAGGCAAATCACCTGGCCGCTGATTACGTGCAGCCAGACACCAGGGCGATTAGAAGAGCACACCAGAAAGCAGTGCGCATCAGAGAAGCTTTGAAAACGAGTTTGATCACGGGCCAGGGTATGGTGTGACTGTTGTGTTTGTTTCCCCATGATGAACACCCCCCCCCTTGATTGACTCATTCCCTATAAGCAACCCACCCTCCCCCTTCGATTACAGCTTGCTTAAGCAAATAAAGTCATTATCGTTTAAAAATCATGTATTCTTTATTAAGTCATTATAAAAAGAGGGAGAGAAATGACAAGGTAGCCCGGATGTGGTTGGAAGGAGGATAGGAGGGAAGGAAAAGACCACTAAAAAAATATCAAAGTAATGACAGCCTTTTGGTTGGGCTGTCCACGGGGGTGGAGTGGGCGGGTGCACGAAGCCTTCCCCCACGTGTTCTTACACGTCTGGGTGAGGAAGATATGGAACATGGTGAGGGTGGTTACACAGGGGCTGCAGCGGCACTCTGATCCTGCTGCTGTTCCTGAAGCTCCACCAGACGTCGGAGGATGTCAGTTTGATCACGCAGCAGCCCCAGCGTTGCATCCCGCCACTGCCGATCTTCCTACCTACACCTCTGATCTTCCTGCCGCCACCTCTCGTCTCGAGCATCCCTCCTATCCTCACGTTGGTCCCTCCTATCCTCACGTTCACTGGCGTCTTTCCTGTAATTGATACCATGTCCTTCCACTCATTCAGATGAGCTCTTTCATTGCGGGTCACTTCCATGATTTCCGAGAACATTTCGTCTCGTGTCTTTTTTTTCCCACCACCTTATCTGAGATACCCTTTGGGATGGAGTACGGAGGCTTGAAAAATTTGCAGCTGCATGAGGGAGGGAAGAAAGGGAGAGAAGTATTAAAAAAGATACATTTTACAGAACAGTGCTTATACTCTTTCATGGTGAACAACACTATTCACCTTACATAGCACATGTGATTTCATTACAAGGTTGCATTTTGCATCTTAATATTGAGTGCCTGCGGCTCTGGTGTTAGAGATCTCACAGACGCAGGTCCGGGCAGCAGAATTCAGCTTGCATGCGGCCATGGTAAGCCATTGTCTTTCGGCTTCTGCAGCCTTCATATACACAGTGCCCTCCTTTCCCAAATACCAAGCAAATCCCGTTCAGTGCTGCTTCTTTCCTGTTAACATGCAGTAGCAGAAACCACCCCCCTATCCAATTCTCTGGGATGATCGCTTTACCCCTCCCCCCACCGCATGGCTGGTATCATGGAAGATCACTGCTAAACACTCCTCTTCCCCCCGCACCGCGTGGCTGGTAGCAGGAAAGATCCCTGCTAGCCAAACACGAAAAAGCTCAGCACCATTCCCCCCCACCTCCCCTCCCCCTGCTTGGCTACCTGCAAGGAAGGATTTCTTTTAAGCAACAGACAAACAGCCCAGTAGGAATGGCCATCTCTGTCCCCTTAATTACATTCCTGAATTTCAACCAGGTTACCATGAACAATATCACTCTCCTGAGGACAACACAGCGAGATAAAGAACGGATGTTGCTTGAATCCCAGCAATCACTGAGACCATACACAGCTAGGCTTTGTCATGCAATGATACCAGATCACTTGCTACCTGCATGGCGTGGTCAAGTGTCCTACCATGGAGAACGGAATAAGGCTGCCCTGCCCAGAAACCTTCTGCAAAAGCTTTTGGAGTACCTCCAGGAGAGCTTCATGGAGATGTCCCTGGAGAATTTCCGCTCCATCCCCAGACATGTTAACAGACTTTTCCAATACCTGTAATGGCCAGGAATGCATCCCAAGTCCTCAGGGCAAATTAATCATTAAAAAATGCTTGCTTTTAAACTATGTTTTATATTTACAAAGGTACACTCACCAGAGGTCGCTTCCATGGCTTCATTGTCTGGGCTACTGGCTTGGGAGGATAATTCTGTCTGGGTGAGAAAAAGCTCCTGGCTGTTGGGGAAAATGGAGTGCTGTGTGCTCTCTGCAAGCTCGTCCTCCTCCTCTTCCCCGTCCGCAGAATCCTCAGCCATGGCTGAGATTACTACCCCCCCCCCTCAGAATCCACAGACAGGGGTGGGGAACTGGTCGCGGACCTCACTACAACTGCATGCAGCTCAGTGTAGAAGCGGCATGTTTTCGGCCCTGCCCTGGACCTTGCGTTTCCTTCTTTGGTTTTCTAGTAGGCTTGTCTGAGTTCCTTAACTTTCACACGGCACTGCACTGAGTCTCTGGTGTGGCCTTTCTTCATCATGGCCTTGGAAATTTTTTCAAATGTTTTTTCATTTTGTCTTTTGGAACGGAGTTCTGTTAGCACGGAATCCTCTCCCCATACAGCGATCAGATCCAGTACCTCCCATGCGGTCCATGCTGGAGCTCTTTTTCGATTCTCAGGAGACTGCATTGCTACCTGTGCCGATGAGCTCTGCGTGGTCACCTGTGCTGGTGAGCTCTCCACGCTGGCCAAACAGGAAATGAAATTTAAAAGTTCGCGGGGCTTTCCCTGTCTACCTGGCCAGTGCATCTGAGTTCAGACTGCTTTCCAGAGCGGTCACAGTGGTGCACTGTGGGATACCACCCGGAGGCCAATACCATCGATTTGCGGCCACACTAATCCTAATCCGACATGGCAATACCGATTTCAGCGCTACTCCTCTCGTCGGGGAGGAGTACAGAAACCAGTTTAAAGAGCCCTTTATATCAATATAAAGGGTCTCGTTGTGTGGACGGGGGCAGGGTTAAATCGGTTTAACGCCGCTAAATTCGGTTTAAACGCGTAGTGTAGCCCAGGACACAGACTCTCAGGACAGGTGTAGAAAGCATGCACCACCACCCACTATACCGGCACTGTCCAATGGGAAGAGGATTTCAGCATCCAGAACTGTCATGTTTTCCTTCCTATCACTGTGTTTTCTTCCAATCCCCTGTTAAAAGACTGGAATAGACCCCTTAGACAGTTTGAGGACCCCCCAGAGGGCTACAGACCACAGTTTGAAAACTATTGTTCTAGTCTAAAACTCTTACAGGCAAAATGTGGCTGCAAGATTATGCACTCAGTTCTGATGGTTATCAGCATGTCAGAGCTATCAGGGTGAGTCACACCACAATGAATTTATCAAACTACAAAGAGTTCCCCACAAAACGGTGTACAGCAGCAGGATACACAGGTGATACGTGCTTCCTGATACTCTCCATTTCAAGTTCATTTGTACTCGTAAGCACATTAGCACTACTGTCAGCTTTGTACCTTACCTATATTTATATTTTCAATTAATTTTGGCTCCCTGGAGTTTCCAACTGTATTACAATGAAGCACTAATGAATGGAAAAACACAAATACTCTCAATGCTGTGGCTTATAGTTAGCCTCAACAATTTTGGTTAAATGACAAATATGTTAGAGGTACAACTGATTGCATCTCCCAGGTAATATATGTCAGAAGATAGAAATTTGCTATGAATTCCATTAAATACCTCTGAAACTTTGCAGAGCTGAATTCCAGGGCAGATTGTTTACATGATAAACCCTATCAAGATTCACAAGGATGATTATGTTACTAGAAGACAAAGCATTTTCCTTCACCTTCTCATAGAGCGTGCCATTAACATCAGCACCATAGATGGGGGCATTGAAAGTGAGGTTCTTCCAGTATTTCCGCTCAAGGTCCTCAAAGTCAGTATATCGGGGTGTGCAGTACCTAAAAAAAACAAAAGCTGTTCCATCAACTCATTTAATCAATAAAAACTTTGCAACTTAATACGTTAGAGTTTAGAGCAACAGCACAGAATTAAGAAAGCAGATAGAAAGCTATATTCAAAAAGTTAATGAAAGAATAAAGAGGCATATCTAGCATATCTCCTAGCAGCTAGGGCACTGGGCTGGGAGTCAGGGGACCCAGGCTCTATTTCCTGCTCTGCCATAACCTGTTGTGTGACAGTGGGCAAGTCATTTCACTTCTGTGCCTGTGTTTCCTCGCCTGCTTTTTGTACAGTGTCTGGCAAAATGGGACCCCTACCTTAGTTGGGATCTGTAGGTGCTACTGAAATACTAATCCCCAGCGTAACTCCCACAGCAAGTTGCAAGTTTTGCAAAGCATATAGTTTATCCTTTACTGTTTAAAGGAACAACCTGCATTGTACAAAATGGAATAATGAGCATTTTATTAGTTCCTTCTTTAGTCCTCAAGCCACATCTTGTGAGGGAATAATATCTTTTCAAAAAGTTAATTTACTAACAATTATTTTGTAAAGTAGCGGTAGCATGCAAGTCTAGTTTATTTTTCACATTTCTCTCAGCTAGAACAATGGAAACTAATCAGAATTTCACTTTCTGGGTCTCAGGAACTAGTATAGTAATGCATATTTGGGGTTTCAAACATTGCAATAAAATGGCTAAAACTCAGTTTTATGAGTAAGTGACTATAAAAATAGCATTGCTGGATTCCAAATTTGTGGTCTTTCAATAACTCTAGAACAAGAGCGCTCAGTTAATCATGTTAAACCCTCTGCCATGTACATTGGCCAAACTGGACAGTCTCTACGCAAAAGAATAAATGGACACAAATCTGACATCAGGAATCAGAACATTCAAAAACCAATGGGAGAACACTTTAACCTCTCTGGCCATTCAGTAACAGATTTAAAGATGGCAATTTTGCAACAGAAAAGCTTCAAAAACAGACTCCAACGAGTAACTGCTGAACTTGAATTGATATGCAAACTAGATACTATCAACAGAGACTGGGAATGGCTGAGCCATTGCACACATTGAATCTATTTCCCCATGTTAAGTATCCTCACAGCTTCTTGTCAAACTGTCTTAAATGGGCCATCTTGATTATCACTACATAAGTTTTTCTCCTGCTGACAGTTCATCTTAATTAATTAGCCTCTTAGAGTTGGTTGGGCAACTCTCACCTTTTCATGTTATCTGTATGTACACATATCTCCTCACTATATGTTCCATTCTATGCGTCTGATGAAGTGAGCTGTAGCCCACGAAAGCTTATGTTCAAATAATTTGTCTCTAAGGTGCCACAAGTACTCCTGTTCTTTTTGCGGATACAGAATAACACGGCTGCTACTCTGAAACCACTTAATCATGAAGAACCATTTGTTCCTAATTTCCAGCCCTGCAAACTACTTGTAATTTTGGTGGTTGGGTTTGGTGAGCAAGTGCTGGGAGGTGTTGGTATCATATTAGACGACCTAGTGCTCTCTTCTGGCCTTAAACTATACGTAGGGACTTCAGGTCTATTTGCATCCTTTCCTTCTTGTACATCAGTTCTAAAAAAAAAAAAAAAAAAATCTCAGAGGACCAAAAAGGCCACCACAGTTAACCAGAAAACAAGCAGTGACAAACAAAAAAAAAAAAGGATCCTTTAAAAACTGGAAATCAAATCCTACTGAAGAAAAGTAGAAAGGAGCATAAACTACAGAATATAATTGGACAGATCAAAAAAGAATTTGAAAGACTATATAAATTCATGGAGGATGGGTCCATCAATGGCTATTAGCTAGGATGGGCAGGGATGGTGTCCCTAGCCTCTGTTTGCCAGAAGCTGGGAATGAGCGACAGGGGATGGATCACTCAATGATTACCTGTTCCGTCATTCCCTCTGAAGCACCTGACATTGGCCACTGTCAGAAGACAGGATACTGGGCTAGACGGATGTTTGGGCTGACCCACTACAGCCGTTCTTATGTTAAAAGACAACTAACAGCAAAAAAACCAAAAAATGTTAAGTGCATCAGAAGCAGGAAGCCTGCCAAACAATTACTGAGGTCACTGGACAATCAAGGTGCTACAGCAGCACTCAAGACAGACAAGGCAGTTGAAGAGAAAGTACTTGAATTCTCTGTATTGGTCTTCACTGCATAGGATGTGAAAGAGATGCTGTCATAACATTTCTTCCCAGATCTGGACCTTAGTGTCCAAAATATGGGTGTTAGCATGAAAACCTCCAAGCTTAGTTACCTGCTTGGACCTGGTAATTGCTGGCACCAGCCAGGAATTATACAGTGCCTAGCTCACTGTGGTCTCCCCAAAACCTTCCCTGGGGGACCCCAAGACTCAGATGCCTTGAGTCTCACAACAAAGGGGAATAAACCATTTCCCTTCCCCCTCCTCCCCTCCAGGTGTTCCCTCCCTGGGTTCCTGGAGAGATATACAGAAGCAAGCTGCGTGAATCTAAACAAAGGGATTCCACCCTCCCTGTTTCAAGTCCTTGAACCACAAGCACCGAGAGATCTAACCTCTCCCCTCCCCCCTCACTCAGAGGGTATGCAAAGTCAGGCTTAGTAAATCTAACAAAGAGATTTTCCCCCGACTTCTTCCTCCCACCAATTCCCTGGTGAGCTGCAGACTCAATTCCCTGGAGTCCCCACTAAAGAAAAACTCCAACAGGTCTTAAAAAGAAAGATTTATATAAAAAAGAAAGAAAAAGACATTAAAAATAGTCTCTGTATCAAGGTGACAATATACAGGGTCAATTGCTTAAAGGAAAAAATGAATAAACAGCCTTATCCAAAAAGAATACAATTTAAAACATTCCAGCAACTACATACATGTAAATAGAAAAAAAACCAATATTAACCTATTGTCTTACTATCCTTGTACTTACAACTTGGAAACAGAAGATTAGAAAACCTGGAGATAGAAAAATCACTCTCAGAGCCGAGAGGGCACAGACCCAAGACAAAGAACAAAGAACTCACATCCAAAACTTCCCTCCACCCAGATTTGAAAAAGTCTTGTTTCCTGATTGGTCCTCTGGTCAGGTGTTTGGTTCCCTGTGTTAACCCTTTACAGGTAAAAGAACATTAACCCCTAGCTATCTGTTTATGACAGATTCCCACATCTGAGCCATTCTTCTTAGGTGTCAACTCTGAGGAACTGTCCTAGACTGAGATCTTGGAAGAGAAGGTTTTGGAACAAATGGATAAATTTAACAGTAACAGGTCACCAGGACCAGATGATATTCACCAAAGAGTTCTGAAGGAACTCACATGACTTTGCAGAACTACTGACTGTGGTATAAAGCAACAAAGTTCTGTGGCACCTTGTAGACTAACACACGTATTGGAGCATAAGCTTTCGTGGGTGAATACCCACTTCGTCATGCATTTCATGAAGTGGGTATTCACCCACGAAAGCTTATGCTCCAATACATCTGTTAGTCTATAAGGTGCCACAGGATTCTTTGCTGCTTTTTACAGATCCAGACCAACACCGCTACCTCTCTGATACTTGACTGCGGTATGTAACCTATTATTTAAATCAGCTTCTGTACCAGATAACTGGCGGAGAGCTTATATAAAGCCCATTCTTTAAGAGGGGTCTAGAGGCAATCCTGGCAGCTACAGGCCACTAAGCTTAACTTCAATATCGGGCAAATTGGTAGAAATTATAACAAAGAACAGAATTATCAGACACATAGATGAACACAATGTGTCAGGGAAGAGTCAACATGAATTTTGTAAGGGGAAATCATGCCTCACCAATCTGTTAGAATGATCAGGGGGGTGGGGGGGAGAGCAACAAACATGGACAAGAGTGATCCTGTACATATAATACAGTTGGACTTTCAGAAAGTCTTTGACAAGGTCTCACATCAAAGGTTCGTAAGCAAACTCAACAATCATGGGATAAGAGGGAAGGCCCTTTCGTGGATCAGTAACTGGATAAAAGACAGGAAACAAAGGGTAGGAATAAATGGTCAGTTCTCAGAATGGAGGGGTAAATAGCAGGGTCCCCCAAGGATCTGTACTGGGACCAGTGCTGTTCAACATATGCATAAATGATCTGGAAAAGGGAGCAAACAATGAGGTGGAAAAGTTCGCAGGTAATACAAAAAATCAGTCAGGATAATTAAGCTGAAAGCAGACTGCAGAGCGTTACCAAGGGATTTCACAAATCTGGGTAGCTGGGCAACAAGATGGCAGATGAAATTCAAAGTTGGTAAAGGCAAAGTAATGCACATGGGAAAACATAATCCCAACTATATGTACAAAATGAAGGGGAAAAATTAGCTGTTACCACCGAAGAAAGATCTTGGGAGTCATCATGGATGGTTTTCTGAAATCATCTACTCAATGTACAGCGGCAGTCAAAAAAGCTAACAGTGTTAGGTATCTTTGGGAAAGATATATATAAAACAGAACAGAACATATAATGCCACTATATAAATCCGTGGTATGCCCATATCTCGAATACTTTGTGCAGTTCTGGTCGCCCCATCTCTAAAAAAGATAATTAGAATTGAAGGTACACAAATTGGCAACTAAAATGATTAGGGGTATGGAATGGCTTCCATGCAAGAAAAGATTAAAAAGACTGGGACTGATCACCTTACAAAAAGGTGACTTGGGGGGTGGGGGGACCTGAGAGAGGTCTATAAAATCATGACTGGTATAGAGAAAGTGAATAAAGTAATGTTATTTACCCCTTCATGTAATACAAGAACCAGAGGTCACCCAATAAAATTGTTTAAAACCTGCTGCCTAGTAAACATAAGGAATCACTTCTTCACATAACACACAGTCAACCTGTGGAACTTGTTGCTAGCAGATGCTGTGAAAGCCAAAAATGTAATTGGATTAAAAAAAAAAAAAGAATCAGACAAGTTCATGGAGGACACTGTCCATCAATGGCAATTAGCCAAGATGGTCAGGCTCCAGGTGTCCCCAAACCTCTGACTCCCAGAAGCTGGGACTGGCCAACAAGGGATGGATCACTTGGTAAGTGCCCTGTTCTGTTCATTCCCTCTGAAGCATCTGGCATTGCCCAACGTCAGAGTCAGGATACTGGGCCACTGGTCTAACCCAGCATGCTCATTCTTATGTAATAAAGGTTCTCCAGGCCAAATTATGCTATCGATCCTTGCGCAATTCCATTGTCTTCAAGACTAACAGAAGTAAAATGTAGCAAGACAGATCTGTTAATTAAATGACATTTTTGCATTGTCATTGTGTTACTGAAATTTTGTTATCATTGAAGTTTTCTTTAAAGGTTAACAAGCTACATATCTCTACCCAAGAGAATCCATTTAACAATACACTATATAGAGAGAAAGCTATGTGATGGTAACAGATGTAAGAAACTGCAGGCACAAACACTCTTACTTGTCACTGTTTGCAATTCTTCTAAATTCCCGGACAGTCATAGCCTTCTTCTGGATGTTGTACTGTGTGAAGAGGCCAGATTGTCCAGTCACCACCTGCTGAATTGGAGCCGGGATGACCAGTTCATCAATATCATCATAGCATGTTCGCGGTTTCCACTCCTTTGGGGGAATTACCTGATGGTTCACAGAATAAAAGGCAAAAATCAGAAAACTCAGAAATTCAACCTGTGAGCTTAAGTTCCCTCTAAGCTGTGCAGCCGCACAACTGACTATTAAGCCCCTTTACAAGGGCTTAGGGTTGCGGAAGGTGGAGGTGCCCCTCCCCGCTGGCCCAGCACGGACCTGCTGCCGGCAGGGAGGAATGCCCCCTCCCCACTGTGGGCCTGCCCCAGACTTGCCCTGGCCAGCTGCGGAGGAGCCTCTCTCTTGGCCCAGCCCAGCCCTGCCGGAGCTGCTGGGGAGAGGCGCCTCTTCCCCAGACCCGAGCTGCTACGGCAAGAGGGGGCTGGGGGGAGTACTCTCTCCCCACTACAGCCTACACCCTGAACCCCTCATCCTCGGCCCCACCCTAGAACCCAGTCTCCCACACCCTAACCCTCTGCCCCCTCCCGCACTCCAAACCCTCATCCCTGGTCCCACTCGGGAGCCCTCACCCCTGGCACCAGCCTTGAGTCGTCCCCCCCCACCCCAAACCCCACATCCCAACCCTCTGCCCCATCCCAGAGCCCCTCTCGCACCCTGAACCCCTTATCCCCAGCCCCACCCTAGAGCCTGGACCCCCATCCAGAGCCCTCATCCCCCAACACCCCAACCCTCTGCCCCAGCCCTGAGCCCCCTCCCACAATCTACACCCCTCGGCCCACCCCCATCACATTAAATTTGTTATGTGTACCGATAAGAAGATGATGTGTCACGCATCACTTATTTGTGCACCTAACAAAATTCATTCTGCACAGAAAACCCTGCCTATGAGAGGAGCTTTATCTAGAGGACAATGATTATTCAGTCAGCAACCTTCAGTAGGGAACAAATGCAACAAGAGCAAGATGTCAAACTTCTTAGAATTACTTTTCATTATGGTTTGTGAGCTTGGAAAGCTGGTCTCTGACCAACTGAAGTCGGTGCAATAAAAGATATTAGGTCCCCCACCTTGTCTCTGAACTACCTTCTGCTCATGGCAGTTCTCCTACAGTTGAGAGGCATAAAGACTGAGGAGCAGAATACAGCCCTGAGGCAGGGGATAGGGGTCTGAGCTTTGGACATGCTGATCTCCCAGAGTCCATTAAGTTAGCACGGATTTTCGGGTGCTTAGCGTCTCTGAAAAGCGGCATGTTTAAGTGCCCACACAGAAGCGGTAAGTGGTACTACTCCTGTCTGTACCTGCTTAGGGGAGTGGGATTGGAGTAGGCGATGCGATGCAGGCACCACCAGACAGGAAAACCACACGGGAGCCTCTGAGACCGGTCCTGTTTCTGTCTTTGTTGTTTGACCCAGTTCCTGGCCATTGCAATGTGCGGAAGGCGGGTGCAGGGAGACCCCAGCCCCGGGGTTAGGAGTGGGCGCTAATGGGTTCCCCGTTTACACCCCGAGAGCTCTGTGCTGCGAGCTCGGAGCCTGACGGGCGGCTGAGGGGCTCCTCCCCAGCACAGAGCCGCGGCCCCCAGCACCCCGCGGGAGGGAACGGGAGCGGGGCCCGGCCCGGCCCCCCCCAGCACGGAGCCGCAGCCCCCCCGCACCCCGCGGGAGGGAACGGGAGCAGGGCCCGGCCCGGGCCCCCCCCAGCACAGAGCCGCGGCCCCCCCGCACCCCGCGGGCGGCAGGCAGGGAGCGGGGCCCGGCCCGGCCCGGCCCCCCCCAGCACGGAGCCGCGGCCCCCCCGCACCCCGCGAGAGGAAGGGAGCGGGGCCCGGCCCGGCCCCCCCAGCACAGAGCCGCACCCCCCGCACCCCGCGTGAGGGAACGGGGCCCGGCCCCCCCCCAGCACAGAGCCGAGGCCCCCCGCACCCCGCGGGAGAGAACGGGAGCGGGGCCCCCCCCAGCACAGAACCGCGGCCCCCCCGCACCCCGCGGGAGAGAGGCAGGGAGCGGGGCCCGGCCCGGCCCCCCCCCCCAGCACGGAGCCGCGGCCCCCCCCGCACCCCGCGGGAGGGAACGGGAGCGGGGCCCGGCCCGGCCGCTCACCTTGGCGAGCCCGGCGCGGTGGGCGCCCTGGGACTCGATGTAGGCGACGTAGCGGCCGAAGTCGCGGAACTGCTCGGCGCTGGGCCGGAAGGTCAGGATGCGCGCGCTGGGGTTCGCGCTCTCCGGCTCCGCGGCCATGTTCCTACGCGGGAGCGGAGCGGCCGCCTCACCTCGGCCGGCGCCGCGCTCCCTCCGCCAGGGCCCCGCCGCCACTCGGCAGAAGGAAAGAGAAAACAGCGTCCCCCGCCCCGCCCCAATCTCCGATCCCATTGGTGAGGCAGCGCCGCTGCGGGCCAATCGCCACAGCGTCCGCACCAGACGCGCCTTCTCATTCGCTCAGCGCACCTGCCAATCACTTTCCTCTTCTTCCTCCAGCGTCGCCCCCACCGCGGCGAGCGCGGACCAACCTCTCTCGCTTCCCGAAATCAGTTCCGGCGCGGATGGATATACGGCTACGCGCGACGATGTCACGTCGTGTGAAATTGAAGCGACGTGAGATGTATCCCTCCTCTCGGAGCGTCGGCTAAAGAATCCGCCGGGCGGCTTTCCACCGCACGACCTCCTCCCGGCCTCTCCATCTCTAAGCCAATCACAGCGCAGCCTGCGATTCCAACCAATACCAATTAGAGCCGCCGCTAAACGGGGCGGTAGAAGTTGGCCAATCAGAAAGGAGAATAGGTTGTTGCCAGGCAGATTAGCGTCCCCTGCTGGGGGGCGCAGTTGCTAGGGAACTGCAGGCCCAACGAGGCTCCGTACGGCGGAGGGCCTGCGGGGGGCGGGGAGGAACCCGAGCCCTGGCCCTGTGCTGGGGGGGGGCCGGGGAGGTGGAGGGGGAGCCCTGGCCCTGTGCTGGGGGGGGCCCCGGGGAGGGGGAGCCCTGGCCCTGTGCTGGGGGGGACCCGGGGAGGTGGAGGGGGAGCCCTGGCCCTGTGCTGGGGGGGGCCCCGGGGAGGGGGAGCCCTGGCCCTGTGCTGGGGGGGGACCCGGGGAGGGGGAGGGGAGGGGGAGCCCTGGCCCTGTGCTGGGGGGGGGGGACCTGGGGAGGTGGAGGGGGAGCCCTGGCCCTGTGCTGGGGGGGGGACCCGGGGAGGTGGAGGGGGAGCCCTGGCCCTGTGCGGGGGGGGGGGGACCTGGGGAGGTGGAGGGGGAGCCCTGGCCCTGTGCTGGGGGGGGGGGACCTGGGGAGGTGGAGGGGGAGCCCTGGCCCTGTGCTGGGGGGGGGGGACCTGGGGAGGTGGAGGGGGAGCCCTGGCCCTGTGCTGGGGGGGACCCGGGGAGGTGGAGGGGGAGCCCTGGCCCTGTGCTGGGGGGGGCCCCGGGGAGGGGGAGCGAGAGCCCTGGCCCTGTGCTGGGGGGGACCCGGGGAGGTGGAGGGGGAGCCCTGGCCCTGTGCTGGGGGGGGCCCCGGGGAGGGGGAGCGAGAGCCCTGGCCCTGTGCTGGGGGGGGGACCCGGGGAGCCCTGGCCCTGTGCTGGGGGGGGGACCTGGGGAGGTGGAGGGGGAGCCCTGGCCCTGTGCTGGGGGGGGGACCCGGGGAGGGGGAGGGGGAGCCCTGGCCCTGTGCTGGGGGGGGGACCCGGGGAGCCCTGGCCCTGTGCTGGGGGGGGGACCTGGGGAGGTGGAGGGGGAGCCCTGGCCCTGTGCTGGGGGGGGGACCCGGGGAGGGGGAGGGGGAGCCCTGGCCCTGTGCTGGGGGGGGCCCCGGGGAGGGGGAGCGAGAGCCCTGGCCCTGTGCTGGGGGGGGACCCGGTGAGGTGAAGGGGGAGCCCTGGCCCGGTGCTGGGGGGGCCCCGGGGAGGGGGCGCCCTGGCCCTGTGCTGGGGGGGGACGGACCCGGGGAGGGGGAGGGGGAGGCCTGGCCCTGTGCTGGGGGGAGGGACCTTGGGAGGGGGAGGGGGAGCCCTGGCCCTGTGCTGGGGGGGGCCCCGGGGAGCCCTGGCCCTGTGCTGGGGGGGGGACCTGGGGAGGTGGAGGGGGAGCCCTGGCCCTGTGCTGGGGGGGGGACCCGGGGAGGGGGAGGCCTGGCCCTGTGCTGGGAGGGGACCCGGGGAGGTGGAGGGGGAGCCCTGGCCCTGTGCTGGGGGGGGCCCCGGGGAGGGGGAGCGAGAGCCCTGGCCCTGTGCTGGGGGGGGACCGGGGGAGGTGAAGGGGGAGCCCTGGCCCTGTGCGGGGGGGGCCCCGGGGAGGGGGAGCCCTGGCCCTGTGCTGGGGGGGGACGGACCCGGGGAGGGGGAGGGGGAGGCCTGGCCCTGTGCTGGGGGGAGGGACCTGGGGAGGGGGAGCCCTGGCCCTGTGCTGGGGGGGGCCCCGGGGAGGTGGAGGGGGAGCCCTGGCCCTGTGCTGGGGGGAGGGACCCGGGGAGCTGGAGGGGGAGCCCTGGCCCTGTGCTGGGGGGAGGGACCCGGAGAGGTGAAGCGGGAGCCCTGGCCCTGTGCTGGGGGGGGACCCGGGGAGGGGGAGCCCTGGCCCTGTGCTGGCCCTGTGCTGGGGAGGTGGAGGGGGAGCCCTGGCCCTGTGCTGGGGGGGGCCCCGGGGAGCCCTGGCCCTGTGCGGGGGGGGGGACCTGGGGAGGTGGGGGGGGAGCCCTGGCCCTGTGCTGGGGGGGGGACCCGGGGAGGGGGAGGCCTGGCCCTGTGCTGGGAGGGGACCCGGGGAGGTGGAGGGGGAGCCCTGGCCCTGTGCTGGGGGGGGCCCCGGGGAGGGGGAGCGAGAGCCCTGGCCCTGTGCTGGGGGGGGACCTGGGGAGGTGAAGGGGGAGCCCTGGCCCTGTGCTGGGGGGGCCCCGGGGAGGGGGAGCCCTGACCCTGTGCTGGGGGGGGACGGACCCGGGGAGGGGGAGGCCTGGCCCTGTGCTGGGGGGAGGGACCTTGGGAGGGGGAGGGGGAGCCCTGGCCCTGTGCTGGGGGGAGGGACCCGGGGAGCTGGAGGGGGAGCCCTGGCCCTGTGCTGGGGGGAGGGACCCGGAGAGGTGAAGCGGGAGCCCTGGCCCTGTGCTGGGGGGGAACCCGGGGAGGGGGAGCCCTGGCCCTGTGCTGGCCCTGTGCTGGGGGGGGCCCGGGGAGGGGGAGCCCTGGCCCTGTGCTGGGGGGGAGCCGGAATGGGGAAGGGGAGCCCTGGCCCTGTGCTGGGGGGGGCCCCGGGGAGGTGGAGGGGGAGCCCTGGCCCTGTGCTGGGGGGGGCCCCGGGGAGGGGGAGCGAGAGCCCTGGCCCTGTGCTGGGGGGGGGACCTGGGGAGGTGGAGGGGGAGCCCTGGCCCTGTGCTGGGGGGGGCCCTGGGGAGGGGGAGCGAGAGCCCTGGCCCTGTGCTGGGGGGGGACCTGGGGAGGTGGAGGGGGAGCCCTGGCCCTGTGCTGGGGGGGGGCCCTGGGGAGCGAGAGCCCTGGCCCTGTGCTGGGGGGGACCCGGGGAGGTGGAGGGGGAGCCCTGGCCCTGTGCTGGGGGGGGCCCCGGGGAGGGGGAGCGAGAGCCCTGGCCCTGTGCTGGGGGGGGGACCCGGGGAGCCCTGGCCCTGTGCTGGGGGGGGACCTGGGGAGGTGGAGGGGGAGCCCTGGCCCTGTGCTGGGGGGGGGGACCCGGGGAGGGGGAGGGGGAGCCCTGGCCCTGTGCTGGGGGGGGGACCCGGGGAGCCCTGGCCCTGTGCTGGGGGGGGGACCCGGGGAGGTGGAGGGGGAGCCCTGGCCCTGTGCTGGGGGGGGACCCGGGGAGGGGGAGGGGGAGCCCTGGCCCTGTGCTGGGGGGGGCCCCGGGGAGGGGGAGCGAGAGCCCTGGCCCTGTGCTGGGGGGGGACCTGGGGAGGTGAAGGGGGAGCCCTGGCCCTGTGCTGGGGGGGCCCCGGGGAGGGGGAGCCCTGGCCCTGTGCTGGGGGGGGACGGACCCGGGGAGGGGGAGGGGGAGGCCTGGCCCTGTGCTGGGGGGAGGGACCTTGGGAGGGGGAGGGGGAGCCCTGGCCCTGTGCTGGGGGGGGCCCCGGGGAGCCCTGGCCCTGTGCGGGGGGGGGGACCTGGGGAGGTGGAGGGGGAGCCCTGGCCCTGTGCTGGGGGGGGGACCCGGGGAGGGGGAGGCCTGGCCCTGTGCTGGGAGGGGACCCGGGGAGGTGGAGGGGGAGCCCTGGCCCTGTGCTGGGGGGGGCCCCGGGGCGGGGGAGCGAGAGCCCTGGCCCTGTGCTGGGGGGGGACCTGGGGAGGTGAAGGGGGAGCCCTGGCCCTGTGCTGGGGGGGCCCCGGGGAGGGGGAGCCCTGGCCCTGTGCTGGGGGGGGACGGACCCGGGGAGGGGGTGGGGGAGGCCTGGCCCTGTGCTGGGGGGAGGGACCTGGGGAGGGGGAGCCCTGGCCCTGTGCTGGGGGGGGCCCCGGGGAGGTGGAGGGGGAGCCCTGGCCCTGTGCTGGGGGGAGGGACCCGGGGAGCTGGAGGGGGAGCCCTGGCCCTGTGCTGGGGGGAGGGACCCGGAGAGGTGAAGCGGGAGCCCTGGCCCTGTGCTGGGGGGGGACCCGGGGAGGGGGAGCCCTGGCCCTGTGCTGGCCCTGTGCTGGGGAGGTGGAGGGGGAGCCCTGGCCCTGTGCTGGGGGGGGCCCCGGGGAGCCCTGGCCCTGTGCTGGGGGGGGGACCTGGGGAGGTGGGGGGGGAGCCCTGGCCCTGTGCTGGGGGGGGGACCCGGGGAGGGGGAGGCCTGGCCCTGTGCTGGGAGGGGACCCGGGGAGGTGGAGGGGGAGCCCTGGCCCTGTGCTGGGGGGGGCCCCGGGGAGGGGGAGCGAGAGCCCTGGCCCTGTGCTGGGGGGGGACCTGGGGAGGTGAAGGGGGAGCCCTGGCCCTGTGCTGGGGGGGCCCCGGGGAGGGGGAGCCCTGACCCTGTGCTGGGGGGGGACGGACCCGGGGAGGGGGAGGCCTGGCCCTGTGCTGGGGGGAGGGACCTTGGGAGGGGGAGGGGGAGCCCTGGCCCTGTGCTGGGGGGAGGGACCCGGGGAGCTGGAGGGGGAGCCCTGGCCCTGTGCTGGGGGGAGGGACCCGGAGAGGTGAAGCGGGAGCCCTGGCCCTGTGCTGGGGGGGACCCCGGGGAGGGGGAGCCCTGGCCCTGTGCTGGCCCTGTGCTGGGGGGGGCCCGGGGAGGGGGAGCCCTGGCCCTGTGCTGGGGGGGAGCCGGAATGGGGAAGGGGAGCCCTGGCCCTGTGCTGGGGGGGGGCCCCGGGGAGGTGGAGGGGAGCCCTGGCCCTGTGCTGGGGGGGGCCCCGGGGAGGGGGAGCGAGAGCCCTGGCCCTGTGCTGGGGGGGGACCTGGGGAGGTGGAGGGGGAGCCCTGGCCCTGTGCTGGGGGGGGCCCTGGGGAGGGGGAGCGAGAGCCCTGGCCCTGTGCTGGGGGGGGACCTGGGGAGGTGGAGGGGGAGCCCTGGCCCTGTGCTGGGGGGGGGCCCTGGGGAGCGAGAGCCCTGGCCCTGTGCTGGGGGGGGACCTGGGGAGGTGGAGGGGGAGCCCTGGCCCTGTGCTGTGGGGGGACCCGGGGAGGGGGAGCGAGAGCCCTGGCCCTGTGCTGGGGGGGACCCGGGGAGGTGGAGGGGGAGCCCTGGCCCTGTGCTGGGGCGGGCCCCGGGGAGGGGGAGCCCTGGCCCTGTGCTGTGGGGGGACCCGGGGAGGGGGAGCGAGAGCCCTGGCCCTGTGCTGGCGGGGACCCCGGAATGGGGAAGGGGAGCCGTGGCCCTGTGCTGAGGGGGGGACCTGGGAAGGAGGAGGGGGAGCCGTGGCCCTGTGCTGGGGGGGCCCAGGAATGGGGAAGGGGAGCCGTGGCCCTGTGCTGAGGGGCCCTGAGGAGGGGGAGCCCTGGCCCTGTGCTAGGGGCAAGTGGGGCACCTGCTAGTGTGGTCTGCAGGGCCAGGGTGAGTCCAGAGTTATTCACTCTGCTCTGCATCGTTCCCATTAGGAGTTCTGTCCTCATGGGGTTGTCACGGCGATGGTCCCACTGGTGGTAACTGGCTGAGGCCTCGTGCCGTCTCCATTACAGCCAGCAGAGGTTTGGCCCCACAGGGCACATGCCAGCAGAGGTCTGAGATCTTGGCACAAGGAGCTTGTCTTCCTTGAGCCCACATCGGCAATCGGGTGGCACCCAGCACTGGCTACAGACTAGAGTGAACTGGACACCATGTACACACCTAGCGTGGCTGCACACACAAGTTGTACTAATGGGTTTTGACAGTGATTTTGTTAAACGAGCAACTCCATTGTATGGACACTTATTTCACATTAAGTGTGCCCACTTTCAGTTCTGCTTACATCTGTTGCTTCCTGATTTTAGCTAATTATCATCAGTCAGTTTAAGGATGTCCACTCTATTGGATTCTTGCCAATTTGGCTAATTCACTTTCTAAACCAATTTAGTTAAACTGGTACAACTTGTGTGTGTAAACAAAACCTCAGCAGAGTTTGACACTACACAATAATCTGGCACCAAATTCACCATGACCCAGGGAAACGCCTGGCGGGATTTGACACGCATCTGAGCTTGATGGGGACGTGCTGGTTAGGTTGCTATGCTAAATGCTTTATAATTAAACCCCTACTTGAATTGCAGGATGATTGTCAAAAAAAATTGCAGCTGAGTTGTGGACAAGCCCTGGAAAATCGCAGAAAAGTAATAATGGACCTTATTTGCGGTAATCAAGTCTATGACTTTTCTGCAATTTTCCACTGTCGGCAGCCCAGGCCTGAGAGCGGAATCCCGCTGTTGACAGTGGGGGCTCCCGGTGTTTGGCTGCCCAGGGCTGAGAGTGGGAGGTCGTGCTGTTGATCCCAGGGCGGCTGGGGCTCCCACTGTCAAAATTGTCATGGGAGTTTAATATTGCGGGATCTGCATTATTGCAGAGTAAGGAAGGCCTTAGTTATACTGCATAAACACCAGAGCACAGCAGTGCGGATGAACATAACCATCCTAAAAGGAGCCTGCAACCATGCCCCGAACCCATGAGCAAAGTGACTGGTTGCACTCATACCAAGATGCTATTTCGTTTCTCCCACCGGCGGTCTCCTTTGCTGTCAGGTTATTGTCATAAAGCAGCCATGAAGGTCCTGCTGAACCTTCCCAGCACAAAACCAGACAAGCTTCAGGTGAGCCTCTCTTCTGAGGAGACAATTCAATTACAATCAGGAGAACTCAAGGGCCAGAACTAGCACCTGAGATGAATAGAAATGAGGCAAACAGAGGACCCAAAATCTTCCACAGATATGGTCTGAAAAACTTTTCTTGTATTGTGGGAGGGTGCAAGATAGCAGAAAACTAGAAAAGACGGTTACTCACCTTTGTAACTGTTGTTCTTCGAGATGTGTTGCTCATATCCATTCCAGTTAGGTGTGTGCGCCGCGCGTGCACATTCGTCGGAAAACTTTTACCTTAGCAACTCAGTGGGCCGGCAGGTTGCCCCCTAGAGTGGCGCCATCATGGCGCTTGATATATACCCCTGCCGTCCCACCCGCTCCTCAGTTCCTTCTTGCGGCTACTCCGACAGTGGGGAAGGAGGGCGGGTGTGGAATGGATATGAGCAACACATCTCGAAGAACAACAGTTACAAAGGTGAGTAACCATCTTTTCTTCTTCGAGTGATTGCTCATATCCATTCCAGTTAGGTGAATCCCAAGCCTTACGTAGGCGGTGGGGTCGGAGTGAAATGTGGCAGAATGAAAACTGCTGAGCCAGAGGCTACAGCATCTCTTGACTGTTGAACCAGGGCATACTGCGAAGCAAAGGTATGGACCAAGGACCAAGGGAGCTGCGCGACAGATCTCGTGGGTAGGAACACGAGCCAGCAAGGCGGCAGATGAAGCCTGAGCCCTGGTAGAATGCACGGTGATGTGGCTTGGGGAAATATGAGCCAAATCATAACAAGTGCGGATGTCCGCCATCACCCAAGATGAGATCCTCTGAGAGGAAAACAAGCAAGCCCTCCCTTTGGCCCGCTACCGTGACAGAGCTGGGGCACCTTACGAAATGGTTCTGTCAGCGCAATATAAATGCGAGCACTCCACAGATGTCCAAGGAGTGCAATGGTTGTGCCCATTGCGTTGAGCTGTGGGTAACATGAAAGGCCGAAACCACCTTAGGGAGGAAAGCCGGGTGCAGTCATAACTGCACCTTGTCTTTGTGAAACCTAGTGTACGGCGGAACCACCGTAAGAGCTCTGAGATCGGAGACCCGTCTGGCCAATGTAACAGCTACGAGGAAAGTTGTCGTCCAAGACAGGTATAGCAGAGGGCCGGTCGTGAACGGCTCGACTGGGGGAGACATAAGTCTGGTTAAAACTAGGTTGAGGTCCCAGGTTGGGGCTGGGCGGCGCACCTGAGGGTGCAAGCGCTCCAAGCCCTTGAGGGACCTCGAACCCATAGAGTGTGAGAACACGGAAGGTCCACCTTAGCCTGGCTGGAAGGTAGAGATGGCTGCTGAGTGTATCCTCAGCGATGATACCGCCAGGTCCTGCCGCTGAAGGCCAGAGGCAGGCCAAATAGAGGGGATCGAGACCCCAGCAGGAGCAAGATCGAGCGTACTGCAGCTGTAGAAGAAACGCTTCCACCCAGCCTGGTATGTTGACCAGGTGGAAGGCTTCCTGTCACCCCGGCTCAGTTACGCAGCAGCCACACCGTGAGGCGAAGAGGCTGCAGGTCCGGGTGATGAAGCCTGTCGTTGCCCTGAGTGATGAGGTCTGGGTGGGGTGGCAGGGTAATTGGGTCGGTTATTGACAGGCCGAGCAACGTGGTATATCAGTGCTGCCTGGACCACTCTGGAGTGATCATGATGATGCGCGCTCTGCCCCTGCGGAGTTTGAGCAGGACCTAATGAACCAGTGGGAACAGTGGGAAGGCATAACGGAGTTGGCCTTTCCACGGCATCAGGAATGCGTCCAAGATCGATCCCGAGGAGAGACCTTGGAAGGAGCAGAACATCTGGCATTTTCTGCTCTCGCGGTGAGCGAACAGGTCTATGTGAGGAAACATCCCCACTTCTGGAAAGCAGAACGCCTCACATGGGGCAGAGTGATCACTCGTAAGACAGGAAAGACCTGCTGAGTCAAAGCGCCAAGACGTTCCGAACGCCTGGGAGAAAGGACGTCATCAGCTCCATCGAGTGGGCCATGCAAAATTCCCCGAAATGGATGGCCTCCTGACAAAAGGGGGGAGGACCATGTCCCTCCCTGGTTATTTATGAAGCACATGGCTGTTGTGTTGGCTGTAAACACCGAGATACCACGGCCTCGCAGCCACCGCTGGAACCCCTGGCATGCCAGGCGGACTACTCTCATTTTTGGGGCATTGATGTGGAATGCCAGCTCCCGAGAAGACCAAAGGCCTTAAGCTCGGAGGTGACCATGAGCACTCGAGCAGAGAGATGACGCGTCCGTCGTCAGGGGCAGTGAGGGCTGGGGCGGATGGAACCACATCCCTGCCCACACCAGGGAGGGAGTTAGCCACCACTCTAGGGAGCCGAAGGTGCTTGAGGGAACGGTGACTACCATGACCATTGGCTCCCTGTCCTGGTGGTACGCCGAGGTGAGCCAGACTTGGAGAGGACGGAGGCGAAGCTTGGCGTGTTTGGTTACAAACTTGCGGGCAGCCATGGACCCAGGAGACTGAGACAAGTACGAGCCGAGGTCGTTGGGAAAGTCTTCAGACCTCAGATGATTGTTGTCATCGCCTAAAACCGCAGTTGTGATAAGCAGGCTCCGGCTAGGTAGGAGACCAGGATAGCCCCTAGGAAGTCCAACCTCTGCGTGGGAACCAGAGTGGATTGCTCTGTAGTAATCATCAGGCCTTGACCTGTGAATAAGACCGTGACGATGCCCACGCGCTGAGTGGTTTGTGTCTCAGAGTCTCCTCGGATAAGCAAATCGTCCAGATACGGAAAGACGCATATCCGACATCAGCGAAGGTAGGCGGCGACTATGGCCGTAAACCAGAAGTACTGACAGTTGGCTAGAAAGCGGAGGTATCTCCTGTGCGTAGGGAAGATGGCGTTGCGAAAGTACGCGTCCTTCATATCAAGGGCGGCATAGTAGCCCCCAGGAGGCAAGGATGGAATAATGGTTCCCAGGGATACCGTGCGGAACTTCAACCTTATCCTAAACCGGTTGAGTCCGTGCAGGACTAGGAAGGTCTGAGACCTCCATTCGAGTGGGGGACTAGGGCATAACGGAAGTAAACCCCCTTGCCCCTTTCGTCAGTCGGCGTCTGCACCTCTTGTAAGAGGAATTGCTCGTGAGAGGGGTCCCTGAAGGGGGACAGGGCTGGAACAAATTAGAGGTGGTACCTATGCTCCACCGTGTGCAGGACCCAGCGATCTGAAATTAACTGGGGCCACGCCAGGAGAAAGCGGGATTGGGATCCCGGCCTGTGACTGGTACACAGCCCTCAGGCGCACCTTGGAAGGTTCGTCTTTGGTCCCAGTGGTAATTGCGAGGGACCTTGACCTTGGCTCTCTAGGGGTCCTGACGTTCGTCTGCGACCACCTTGGCCTCGCCGTCTGCCAAAGTCCTGTCTCTGGCTAGGCACAGAGTATGGCGGCTGGGGACAGAAAGGCCTGCGTTTGGTCGCTGGCATATGCATGCTGAGAGAGCGCATTAGGACCCTATTGTCCATCAGGCTTCGCAGCCTGGGGCTGTCTTTGCTGCGAATAGGCCTTTACCAACAAAGGGTAAATCCTGAATGGCATACTGCAGCTCCGGCCGGAGGTTTGAAACCTGAAGCCATGAGATGCACCTCATGGCGACACCAAAGGCCAGAGTCCTGGCTGCAGAGTCTGCTGCGTCCAACGAGGCCTGGAGAGACGCTCTGGGTACCTTTTTCCCCCGTCCTCCAAGATGGCAGCGAACTCTTGGCGGGAGTTTTGAGGGAGAAACTCCATAAACTAAACTACCTTCACCCAGGTGCTATAATTATAGCAGCTAAGCAAGGCTTGTTGCTTTGCTACCCAGAGCTGCAGAGCCTCTGCAGAGTACACCTGGTGGCCAAGCAGGTTCATTCGCCAAGCCTCTTTCGGTTTCGGGGCTGGCGCCCGCTGGCCATCATATCAGAATCGTGGTCCTGAGCATAAGATCTGTGCATGTGGGATGACACGGATGCGTGTCTGGATGGCCATGGAGGTACTAAAAGAAGGCACAGGCAGAGTCTCTGACTCTATCGGACCTTGCCCAACTAGGCACCGGGGACCGACACCGGGAGGCGTACCGGTACCTGGAACGAGATCCAGACCCTCAACCAGAACGGTGCCGGGAGGTCGACCGAGATCTCGAGGCTCGGGGAGAGGCTACAGGAGTCAAGGTACCTGTCGCGGTGCCGGGAGTCGGAACGGTGCCGATAGCGGGTCGGCGAACAGGATACCGACCGGTGCAGCGAGTGCTACCAGTACTGATGAGGAAAACAGCACCGGGACTGCCAGTGGTGTCGGGCGTGCCGACAGGACCTGGAGTGTCTGCGGGACCGTGATCATGAACAGTGCCGCTCTGCTGTGCTGACAGAGGACGGTCACATGAAGAGACTGTATTACCCGCACCGGCGGTGCCGGGGTCAGGCAGGATCGACTCTGTCATGGCAATGAGATCCCTCGCCGTTGGTAATGTCTCCGGCGTGGAGGGAACAGCAGGCTCAACCACAGTGCATACTGGGGAGCTGTCAGGCACCGGATTCGACGGCCCTCGTGGGACCGGGAACGATGGTACCGAGGTCGTCAGAGCTTCGGTAGGTGTCGGTGCCGGGCGATCCGAGTTAGATGAGCTGTCTGGCTGCGGTGCCGTCGGCACGGAAGCAGCAGGAGCAATAAGCTCAACCACGGCGCGTGCCGGGGAGCCGTCCGGCACCGGATTCGACGGCCCTTGTGGGACTGGAATCGACAGTGCCGATGTTGTCGGTGCCTCAGAGGTGTCGGTGCCGGGCAATCCGACTTAGACGAGCTCTCTGGCTGCGGTGCCGTTGGCACGGAAGCAGCAGGAGCAGTAGCTCAACCACGGCGCGTGCCGGGGAGCCGTCAGGCACCGGATTCTACGGCCCTTGTGGGACCGGGATCGACGGTGCCGATGTCGTCGGTGCCTCAGCAGGTGTCGGTGCCGGGCGATCCGACTTAGACGAGCTCTCTGGCTGCGGTGCAGTTGGCACGGAAGCAGCAGGAGCAGTAAGCTCTACCACGGCGCGTGCCGGGGAGCTGTCAGGCACCGGATTCAATGGCCCTGGGGGACTGGAATCGGCGGTGCCGATGTCATCGGTGCCTCTGCAGGTGTTGGTGCCGGGCAATCTGACTTAGACGAGCTCTCTGGCTGCGATGCAGGTGGCACGGAAGCAGCAGAAGTAGGGGGTTCAACCACGGCGCGTGCCGGGGAGCCATCAGGCACCAGCAGGAATCGCAGGCTTTCTCGACCTCGGAGGAAGGGAGCGGTGCCGAGTCGACTTCGGTGCCGGCGACGGCCGGTGCCGAAAGGCCTTGGCAATACCGGTGGGGTCTGGTGCCGAGGAGGCGCTTCTGCCAGCCGCTTGATCATCACTCGGCGCCAAAGGTGGAGGGGTAAGTGAAAGTCCCGCTCCTTTTTGTTCTCGGCTTAAAAGCCTTGCAAATGGGGCACTTAGCTGTCAAGTGTGATTCCCTGAGGCACTTCAAACAGGAGTCGTGTGGATCTCCCTTTGGCATCGGCTTCTGGCAGGCCGAGCCCATTTTAAAACCCGGTGAGCCGTGCATGGGCTCCGGCACCGGGTTCATGGAAGGGGCTACTTCCTGAACCCCGCTAACAATTACTAAACTAACTATGTTAGCAAAGAAAAAACGTATAACTATACAAATATATATATATATAAAAGGATTATAACTGCATAACTATATACGAGAACTACGAGTAGCTAGGGAAGTGGAGGTCAGCTAAGCCGCGCTCCACTGTTCCAACGACCGACACGGGCAGTAAGAAGGAACTGAGGAGCGGGTGGGCCGGCAGGGGTATATATCGAGCACCATGGTGGCGCCACTCTAGGGGGCGACCTGCCGGCCCACTGAGTTGCTAGGGTAAAAGTTTTCCGACAAATGTGCACGCGCGGCGCACACACCTAACTGGAATGGATGTGAGCAATCACTCGAAGAAGAAGTGTATGTTCCGGCTTGTGTGTCATTGGGCAGGCACACGCTGTTTCATTTCTGGAATCCTGAACCAACTTTTCCGTATTAGGCTGATGCAAGCCATTTTCCGTGGTAAATGGAGTGAAGGTAGAGAAATCGGGGCAATGGCTTGTTGCCATGGCTGATACTCAGGTGGTGATTGCTTGTTAAAAACCAGTGGGAAGGCATCAGGCAGCTTTAGTTGAAGGGTCCAGAATGTTTCCACTCCCAATCGTGAGCCAGCTCAGAACAGGCAAAACAGTCACCGTCAGTGGGAACTTTACAAATGAAAATGTTTATGCAAGCAGCTGAAGGCAAGAAGAACCCTGGGAGTGGGCGGGAAGGAGCTGCCGGATGTCCACCTGAAGCAAACAGAGAAATTACTTGCTAAATGGTGCAACCATTTCTTGTCTTATTGAACAAATGTACCAGTAAAAACCACCTTTAATCAATTGAATCCCCAAAGGCCAGCGCGTGCGCAGTATGCTGCTTAGCGTTACTAGGAGACCTATAAAGTGAGGGCAGGGCCCTCACAAGCCATTCCCCTCCAGGGCAAAATGTGGTAAAAAAAGGTACAGGACCTATGCTCACTCCTCACTAGTCCCACCTCCACCTTTGGTAGCACCTCAGCTGCCCTCCTCCCTCCTGTTTGGTGGCTACTGGAGCCCCATCTCAAACCTCTTCTCCTTTGTCTGGTGGCTCAGATAGAAGCTTGGATTAGGAGTATTGGGATGAAATACAGATTTATTCTTTTTGAAACAGGCGAAACTTTGGAGTGAGTTGCGCCGGAGTGCGGACTAGCCTACGAAGTGCAGTGCCCCAGTGCTTCACTGTCTGGAAGTGAAATATTTAAAAGTCGACTGGAAAATCCCCTCAGAGCACAGGGTTATGGTCTGATGGCTCTTAACCCTGTGCTCAGCTGTGGTGCTGAATAAACCATCATCTGATTCTCCAGCCACATCAGATGAACACATTAGCTAAGCAGTGCTCTTATCATGATTCTACTTACTAGCCTTTACCTTACCATTGTCAGCCTTTGGCATTAACACCCCATTGCAAAGGATGGGGCAGCTCACATCTCTGCCGAGGCCCTCTTCCCACCCACGGGGCAGGGAACGAGTATAGACTGCAAACAATGATGTCCTGGTCCATAGGACCAGCTGCAGATGGGCATTACACGCTGAGGATCTAAAAAAGGTCAAGCAAGCAGGGTGTAACTTGGGGAAGGTCACCACTACATTTAAGGTTTAGACTGTCTTACTGTTTAACAGCTGATTCTCTCGAGGGCTCTGAGCACCACATGCACATTCAGAGTGCCTTGTAATCTGCTGTGCTTTGTGAGGGACTAGGGGGAGGGATCCAAAGTTCAGGTTGTTTGAACAATACAGCCTCCCTGCCCCCATGAGCTTTTTATATAATTTACCAGGATTTTCTCTCTCCTGGGAATTCACATGGCTCAGTTCTCCCTCTGGGTCAGTGTCTCATTCAGTCTCATTTCAGGATAACTCAGATCGAAAGACATAGAAAGGCTCTTCTTCCGCCTGCCCTCCAGGCAGCATTGCCAGTCCCTTTGGGCTACTGTCCACGCTCTGGCTCTGGGATAGAGCGCTGACTCCCAGCCGGCTTCCCACTCTGACACTCAGCCCCTCTGGGCTACCAGCAAGGCTCTCTGCATTGCACTAGAGCTCCGGCCCCCAGGCGCCTCCCCTGGAGTCCTCCAGCTCCTCTTTAGGCCCTTCTGCAGAAGCCCAGTTTGCTCCCTGTCATCTCTCTGCCAAAGGGAGTTTTATGAGGCCCAGGTGTTTCAGGCTGCCCCCTTAGGCTAGGAAGTAGCTAATGATGGCACAGGCAGGCCTGATTGAACAGGGATGGCTAGCTGAAGATACCGGGCCATAGGGAAATGCGTACGCAGCCTATGGGAGGGAGCCTCCCAGACCACGGCCGTGGATCTGGGTTCATGTTAGTGCTCTAGAAGTACCTGCATAGCCAGCACTCTGACATTGTGGCTTGGTGCCTGAAGCCCAGGAAGAGGGGTGGGCCTCAGAGCCAGGCTCCTGTCCAGTTCAAAGTGCCGGTTATGCAGGTATTTTTAGGTGATGCTGCAAGTGCAGGTAGTGAGAGTCCATCAAGCTGGGCAGGAAGGCTCCCGGCTGCAGCCTGGGTAGACATATCCCATTACAGCAGGACTGTGAGCAAGGTACGAAGCCTGGCCCGGTGGTGTTGGACTAGGCTAATGGGAGGGATTGGCTACCACACGGCCAATGACCCAGAGAGGCTGGTGCAAGATTCTGTCAGTTCTGGGCCA
This sequence comes from Gopherus evgoodei, assembly GCF_007399415.2. Classification (NCBI taxonomy): domain Eukaryota; kingdom Metazoa; phylum Chordata; order Testudines; family Testudinidae; genus Gopherus; species Gopherus evgoodei. The sequence goes on from NC_044329.1 coordinate 112,444,995, forward strand.
GGAGCATAAGGACGTAGTTACACTGGGCTGAACGTGCTCAGGTCCCTTCCCGGCCAGGAATACGCTGTACCAGTATAAGTGCTTTTATAGCAGTACATTTGCATCCGCATTCAGTGGCTGCACCATGTTAACTAGGCTGGTCAAGCCGTACAACGCCTGGGTGTAGCCAAGCAGGGATAGGGGGATGAGCCCATCCATGGAGCACGTCACAAGCTATTGTTTCAGGCTATGGCTACACCAGCGTTTTTGTCAATGCATGTTGCTCAGGGGTGTGAAAAGACCCCCCCTCAGCGTAGGTGCTGGACCTCGGGGTGCTGGGGGACGCTCTCCCGCCGCTCGTTGGGGGGAGCTCTTGCCTGGCTCTACGGAGCAGCGACACGAGCGATGTTACTGCAGCTGTGCCCCGTAAGCTTGCTAGTATAGCCATGGCCTCAGGTGTCACTCATCCCGTCAGCTGTGCCAATCCCATTGCGAGGAACGGGCCACTTCACATCTCTGCCAGGCTCCTGTGCTGCTGATGGGGTTACATGACACCCAGATGTGGAGGAGGGACTCGAGTGATCTCCATGCTTCTCCTGCCAGCTGACTGGTACGCGGCCCTCACAGCTCCATGACCCCTGCCTGCCTGTGAGACGACATAGCGCATTCTCCTCCCAGCTAAGCCAGAGTGCTGCAGCGCCTGGGGACAGCAGGCCAAGCTGTCAGAGTGGTTTCACTAAAGCAAACGTTGCATTTAAGGCACTTGTGACATTAGATTGCTACCGGTCTGTGGGAAATTATTTTGGAGTTGGAAAAATCCCAAGTGGGGGCCGTTGTCATGCAAGTGTGTAGTGCCACGAATCATCTCCTGCTACGCGGAATGGTGACTCTCGGCCATGTGCAAGAACTAGTGGCTGGGTTTGTGGCAATGAGGTTCCTGCCTGGTGGTGGGGCAAGAGCTAGACCATAGCACTATTTTGGCACTAGCCCACCTTGTACTGCAACAGAAAGGGCGACTTTCCATGGCAGTGCAGGCACTGGGGACGCATTACTGTGCTGTATGGCCTGGCCAGGGAAGGGTCCCAGCTTTAAGAAGACACCAGCCCCCCCAGCAGCCCAGCAGTGCTCTAGTGCTGCTGGGGGCCATGGTTCCAGCGCAGTGCAGGTGCAGCTCCGTCTCCAGGCTCACAGTTACGTGCAGCACAGGGTCCCGTGCTCCCTGGGCTGGAGGCAGCATAGGGGGAGACACACTGTATCAAAAAGGGGTTCCTGGCCTGCATTGCCCCCCATCCACCCCACTGGCGTGGAGCATCTGTATCAAGGAGAGGGACCTGCCTGGTTCCCCTTCCCAATGCCAGGGGCAGCTCTTCCCTTAGAGGAGAAGACGCCCAGCTGGGACCCATCACTGCATGCCAGGGGCTGTGAACTGCAAGGACGTGGGGAGCCCCCTCCCTGCCAAGTACCAGCTGCTGTTGGCAGTGCCCATCCCCCCTACTTCGCTCCACAGAGGCCAGGGAGCTGAGCCCCACCCAGCCCAGGAAGGGGAGCACTCCCGCCACAGTTAGCAGAGCTGCCCCCTTTCCCCTTCGCCCCTGGAAGGAGAGTCCGTTGCAGCCAGTCAGAGCCCAGCGAGCTAGGTTTAGCGTCTCCTTTCTCCAGGAGAGAAAGCTGAGCAGCGTCCGCCCCAGAGAGCTGCCGCACTGGGACAAGAGTGGCTCTGCGGCTCTTCAACCCTTTCTGCTGACTGTCCCCTGTGACAGGTTCAAAGCACGAGTAATGCAGATGCTCCATTGCCAAGCCTCTGACAGGGCTTGTGCCCCCTTCTCGCTGCGCTTCACATGGCCAGGGCAGAAGATGGGAGGGGTCACAGCCCCATTTCCCCTGCTCCTCTGTTCGCAGCCAGGCTGGGCTCCACGACGTCCGCTATAGGCCCAGTCAGCTGCCAAGAATGCGGCAGCAGAGAGGCCCCTAGGGCTCCGTCCCTGTGAGCAGCACCCGAGCCCTGGTCCCCTGCGGCCCGGGGAGCTGGCCTGCTCCCTAAGGGTGGGAGCTCACGAGGGCCCATAGCAGAAAGGCCCCTGGCTTCTGTTTATTGCTGAACAAAGAAGGCAGCAAGACCAGCTTGTATGAAACCTGATTATTCAAATTTATTAACATCAAGAATTAGGCAATGATGCTGTAGATTGTTTTTTATTAACAAATAGAAAACAGACTGTGTACACCAGCGACCCCTACGGCACTATGCATCCACAAGGGAAAAATGAACGTCTCCTCCAACATCCCCACCCCGGATTGCGGATTTCACCGGCGCTCAGATTCTTAGCATTGGAATACATTCGATAATACAATTAGCCACCCTCCCACCACCTTTACAGAGAACTCTGTGCACCCAAGAGGGCGGCCCGCCCGTCTTTAGTGCCAGCGCGATAGGATAAGGAGTAGTAAGATATAGTACCATTCAATTAAGTCCAGTAGACTTGCCACATTGGTTCATTAGAACGTCCTGAAGTAGCCGAAAGTACAATATTCTAATGACTTTAAACATTTGCAAGATAGCAGAAATCATAGATACACCCAACCTCCGAAAACATGTCCCCCCTCCCCCGCTGCCCCTTCCCTGACGTACCCCATTTTCCAAAAATAGCCCCCGCAGCCCCCTTGCGGGAGCTGCTAGAATTGTGCTCCTTCCCTTTGGAAATGTGGTGATGCATTCATTGGTGACAGCTGCCTGCACACCCACCACCGCAGCACGAGCAGAAAGGGACACACTGCGGTCGGCTTCTGCAGCCTTCCTGCCCCATCCCCAGTGAGACACAGAGAGGCCCCCAGGCCAGGAGTCTGGGATTTTGGGTCTCCCGACAAGTCACGTCAGATTGGGAGCTGCCAACACACATGGGCACTGAATGGGTTAACACGCACTTGAATAGGACTGACCAGTTTCGAGCTTGTGATGGAATTGTCTCTCCCGCGACCCCAAGTCCCTTCCCCCACCAGGAAATAAGGGGAAACAGCTAAAGAACTCATCAGTAGCTTAGCTCCGGTTCGGTGAACATTTCTATTCTACAGAGGGTTACAAGCAGCCTATGGGGAATGGAGGGTCTGGAACTGTGAGCCAGGCACTGCTGGGGTCTCCAAGTGGCTGCACTAAAATGGGCAGCACCAAAGGCAGGGGTGGATCCGAACACAGGAGAAGGGGAAACAGGCAACAGGAAAGGAACCCCAGAAGGCCTGACAGACCCAGCTCTGCCCCAGCAGGATGGTAAGACTAGCAAACGAAGAGAAAGGATTATAAAAACACGAGTAACTATTTTACAGATAAAAAAAGATCCCGTTCCATCCACCTAAAGCCTGTCTGTGAAATGCAGTCGCGCGAGGGGGCGGAGAGGGAGACAAGTGAGCAGACGTTTGACGGGACACTGGAAATGCCGCTGGAGTCGGACTCCCTTGCTCAGCACGGAGCGATGCTCCTGAATGCGGTGGTCAGATTTGGTCGGCCGTGGGAGGTCTGCTGCCTCGGCAGCAGCAGCGTCTGTACAGGACTGAAGAATGGCAGCTGTGGCTCAGGAGGACTCTCTCCGCTCCTAGACGTTCCCACTGTGACTGGGGGAAGCACTAGTTACGTTGCATAGTGGTCGAAGCTGCCGAGATACTCCAGCGCTGCCCTGTAGCACAGCTGGTACTGGTCCTGCACGGAGAGAGGGCAGGCGTGTGAAGGGAGGTGCCCTGTGCAAAGGCAGGGGCGCTGTGCAGTGCGGCACAAGGACTCACCCCGGGGACAGCCTGAGCAAAGGCGCTGGCCCCAGCCCAAGTCCCTGCACATGGCCAAGGCGGCTGTGATGTTCCAAAGGAGAGGTAGGAGGCAGGGCCACCCAGTGCTTAGAGCACTAGCCCTGGACTCGGGAGACCTGCCCTGTTCCTGACGCCCTGTGCCATCCTGGCCCCTGCGTCTCTCTGGGCCCATCGCCCTCTGCACAGTGAGAACCGCCTGCAAGGCGGGGGCCAGGTGGGGCCCTTCGACGGGGTCAGGGCAGGGTGCTTCCCAGCCCAGGTCAGCGCAGGCTGGTATTTTAGCATGGAGGCTGCACTTCACCCAAGCTCCAGGGAGAGGGGCATGCACTGGGCTTATGGACATTCCTGATTTTTGGGTCTTTTTGTTATACAGGCCCCTATTACCCCTCCCCCCCTCCTGATTTTTCACACTTGCTGTCTGGTCACCCTGGCTGGCTGTCCTGCAGGATCTGGCTGGGTTGAAGGGTCAGAGGTTAAGGTGCCCCCGGGGCCCTGGCTGCTGGTTCCCGCTCTGGTTGTCCCTAGGGCAGCGCCAGGCCCGGCCCTCGCAAGGGGCTCTCCAGCTCAGAGTGAGATCTCCAAGCACTGCAGCCGGTGGCTCAGAACTAACCCCACTGAGGCTCCAGCTGCCCAGGTCCAGGCAGCAAGACACCAGACATTAACCAGTGGCCTGGCCACGGCCTGCGGAGCGGGACAGAGACACCTGTGCCTGCAAACCCGCCTGGCTGCTCCGGGTGGGGGGCACAGCATAAAGCAGAGAGGGGAAGACCAGCTCCCCCACCCCCACCAGCCCAGCCCAAGAACCCTCCTCCCACCAGGGCTTCCTGATCCAGCCTGGAGCCCAGGGCAGCCCAGAGACTGGGACCTGCTGCCAGATTCAGCTCTGTTGAAACGAGACCCTTCTGCACAGGCCTAAGGCAGCGCCTGGCACCGGGCTGGGAGTGCAGCCTCCCTTTACTGGGCACACCCCAGCTCCCAGCCTGGGGGAGTCCTGCCCTCCGTCAGCAGGGGGCACGCGGGCACCCACCTCTGTCTGCACCATGGCTGGTCGCTGCGTTCGCAAGGTCTTCACCGTCTGGAACATGTCAACCACCCCTTCGTAGCGCATGCGCTCCAGGACAATGCTGAGCGTGATGAACACTCCTGTGCGCCCGACCCCAGCGCTGTGAGCACAAGGAGCAGAGGGGCTGTCAGCAGAGACCCCAGGCCCCATGTCCCCCCGCAGCGCTGCCCCGGCACTGAGTCACCCGGGCCCACAGGGAGCCAGGCCCATTCTGCCAGTGGGGGGCATGTTGGATGGGAAGGGGCTTGCAGAGACTCTTGGGGGCCTCTGCTTCCTGTCCCCCTGCACTGCGGGCACTACCCAGCCTCCCTGCAGCGCCCCACGTGCCTTCCCCAGGACTTGGGCCTGCTGAAGGTCTGGGCTCCCCTCCATGTCCTGTGTGGCAGCCTGTACCTGCTGGGGGGCAGGAGGGCAGTTCCCAGCCGGGTTGCTGGGGTGCGGGAGAACGGTTCCCAGCAGGGTTGCCGGGGGAGCGGGGGCAGGAGAATGGTTCCTAACAGGGCTGTCGGGGGGCGGGAGAATGGTTCCCAGCAGGGCTGTCGGGGGGCAGGAGAACGGTTCCCAGCCGGGCTGTCGAGGGGCAGGGGCAGGAGAACGGTTCCCAGCAGGGCTGCCGGGGGGGCGGGGGGCAGGAGAACAGTTCCCAGCAGGGCTGCTGGGGGGCAGGAGAGCCGTTCCCAGCTCTGCCCCGCCGTACAGACGGCAGCATCTGAGGGCTCCAGGGAGCGCTGCTGAGCAGGACCCCTCGTGGCTCTGTGGAGGACGGTGTCTCTGGGTGGGGTGGGGTTCCCAGCTCTGCCTACCCTGGGCAGCCTCCCGCACAGGGCCGGCTCCAGGCCCCAGCGCGCCAAGCGCGTGCTTGGGGTGGCATGGCGCGGGGGGTGCTCTGCCAGTTGCCAGGAGGGCGGCAGGCGGCTCTGGTGGACCTCCTGCAGGCGTGCCTGCGGATGCTCCACCGGAGCTGCGGGACCGGCGAGCGGCAGAGCGCCCCCCACGGCATGCCGCCGTGCTTGGGGTGGTGAAATGCTAGGGCCAGCCCTGCTCCCGCACCAGCCCTGCCAGCGCTCACCTGCAGTGCACTGTGATGGGCCCATCCTGGCCAAACTGCTCCTTGGTTTTGTGCACCTGCCCGATGAAGTCGATGAAGCCCTCGCCCGTCTTCGGCACCCCCTGCTCGGGCCAGTCCGTGAACTGGAACTGGCGGATGGTCCGCGACTGCCCGTCCTGCGGAGAGGAGACGTCTGTGTGGGCCCTGCTCACATGCCAGCCTGCAGAGCCCGGGGGGGTGGGTCCCAGGCCGGGCTGGGCCTTGCGGGGGCCAGGATCTGCAGAGCCCCAGGGGTGGGGTCCCAGGCCAGGGCTGAACTCTGCACAGCCCAAGGGATGCCTTGGGGGTACTGGGCTCTGCAGAGCCCTGGTGGGGGGGACAGGTTCCCGTGCCGGGGCCAGGCTCTGCAGAGCCCCGGGGGGGTGTTCCTGGGACAGGGCTGGTCTGGGCCTCGTGGGGTCTGGGCTTTGCAGAGCCCTGGTGGCGGGGACAGGTTCCTGTGCCGGGGCCAGGCTCTGCAGAGCCCCGGGGGGGGGTGTTCCTGGGACAGGGCTGGTCTGGGCCTCGTGGGGTCTGGGCTCTGCAGAGCCCTGGGGGTGGGCTCCCGGGCCGGGATCCAGGGCTGGGCTGGGCCTTGCAGGGGTGGGTTCCCAGGCCAGGGCCGGGCTCTGCACTGCCCCAGGGATGGGTTCCCAGGCTGGGCTGGGCCTCGCCTCGCAGGGGCCGGGCTCCGCAGACCTGGACCAGGCCTGGGTGTGGGACAGGTGACCTGGGACTGAGTCTGGCCAGGTTTCGTTCCCCTGCGCTGTTAGTAATAATTGGAGATGTACCAATCTCCTAGAACTGGAAGGGACCTCGAAAGGGCATCGAGTCCAGCCCCCTGCCCTCACTAGCAGGATCGATTTTTGCCCCAGATCTCTAAGTGGCCCCCTCAAGGACTGAACTCACAACCCTGGGTTTAGCAAGCCAATGCTCAAATCACTAAGCTATCCCTCTGGGCCTGAGTCTCCTCCCCCACTGGCTGGTGCCAAGTGGGCACACCAGGGAGAAGGGGGCACGGTGCCAGGATGCCCAACCAGGGCTGACTCAGCTGAAGGTGCAGCCCCAGCCCAGGGGTCTGGCTGCCTCTGTCACTGCTGGGGCGCTGGGAAGGGGCTTGGCCGCCAGCTCCTGCCCCAGAGACGAGAACAGCCCCGGGAGCGACAGCCTGCTGGGCCCTCGAGGGGATCCCAGCCCCGTCACTGTCCGGCCTCGGTGAGTTGCTCCCGCGGGAGGGACGCGCCCCGGAACACCGCCGGCCCCACTCACCCTGGCGTCGGTGACCTTGAACTCACGGAGGATGTACTGGGGCATGTTGTACTCTGCCATGGGGTCCACCACGAAGTACTGGTAGCGGGCCGAGCGCTCCGCCGGCCAGTACTGGTGGCACTTTTCCTGCAGGCAAGAGGAGACGCGTGAAGGAGCAAAGCCAGGGCCTCACCCAGGGGGCCTGTGTATCTCCAGCCCTGCCGCCTCCCCAATCCCCCCACAAGGACTTCTCCAGGGTGGGGTCCCCTTCCCCACCCCCTCCCAGTCACGGGCAGGTCACTTTGAAGACTGCGGGCTCTGGACCAGGAATGGGGCAACGTTTCCAAGGCCAATGAGGGCAGCTGGCCTGGCGAGGGGCTGGGTCACCCCCCTGTGCAGTGGGGAGTGTGCCCGGGATGCCAGTGCTAACCTGCCGTCTGCCAGCCCCCAGAGCAGCACCGGCGTCTGGCAGCCTCGGCCAGCCGGCTCCCCTGGGACAGCCCTGGCCTGCAGCAGCAGTGGTCGGGGACCGTGTCCCCATGGGGTATCTCCACCCTTGGGCAGCTCCCAAAGCTGCTGGGCCCAGGCTAGCCTTGCGCTCCGGGACCCTAGCGTGGAGCTAGCCAGGCTGGGATGCTCCTGCTGAGAGCACGGGCCCCACAGAGCCAGCAGGGGCAGGAAACGGCCCAGGTCAGTAGCACATGGCTCTTCCATGGGCCTTCACCAGTCCCCCCTTCCCCAGCCCCCCAGCCTTTCCCCGGCCCAGCCCCCCAAACCCCTTCCCCTGCCCCCATCCCCCAAAGCCCTTCTCTGGTCCCTGCCTCCACCCAGCCCTTCTCCTGCCCCCGTCCCCTAAAGCCCTTCTCCGGCCCCTGCCTCCCGCCAGCCCCAGCACTTCCCCAGCTCAAGCCTCCCGCCAGCCCTTCCCCTGCCCCCACCCCCAAAAGCCCTTCCCCGGCCCAGCCCCCCCAAAGCCCTTCTCCGGCCCCTGCCTCCCGCCAGCCCCTGCCCCCCCAAAGCCCTTCCCCTGCCCCTGCATCCACCCAGCCCTTCCGCTGCCCCCGTCCCCCAAGGACCTTTCCCGGCCCAGCCTCCCAAAGCCCGTCCCCAGTCCCTGCCTCCCCCCAGCCCCAGCCTCCCGCCAGCCCTTCCCCTGCCCCCACCCCCGCCCCCCAAAGCCCTTCCCCGGCCCAGCCCCCCACCCTTCTCCAGCCCAGCCCCCAGCCCTTCCCCTGCCTCTGCCCCCCAAAGCCCTTCCCCTGCCCCCGCCTCCTGCTAGCCCTTCCCCTGCCCCCACCTCTGCCCCCCAAAGCCCTACCCCAGCCCAGCCCCCAGCCCTTCTCCAGCCCAGCCCCCAGCCCTTCCCCTGCCTCTGCCCCCCAAAGCCCTTCCCCTGCCCCCGCCTCCTGCCAGCCCTTTCCCTGCCCCCACCTCTGCCCCCCAAAGCCCTTCCCCAGCCCAGCCCCCAGCCCTTCTCCTGCCCCTGCCCCCCAAAGCCCTTCCCCTGCCCCCACCTCTGCCCCCCAAAGCCCTTCCCCAGCCCAGCCCCCAGCCCTTCCCCTGCCTTTGCCCCCCAAAGCCCTTCCCCAGCCCAGCCCCCAGCCCTTCCCCTGCCTTTGCCCCCCAAAGCCCTTCCCCAGCCCCCAGCCCTTCTCCTGCCCCTGCCCCCCAAAGCCTTTCTCCGGCCCCCACCTCCACCCAGCCCCTGCCTCCCACCATCCCCTCCCTGGCCCTCGCCCCCCGCCTCCTAGCCCTTCCCCGGCCCCAGCTCCTGCCAGCCCTTCCCTGGCCCAGCCCCCAGCCCTTCTTCTGCTCCCGCTTCCTGGCAGCCCTTCTCCGGCTCAGTCCCCCAAAGCCCTTCCCCAGCCCAGTCTCCTGCCCCCCAGCCCTTACCCGGCCCATCTCGCGCAGCTTGGTCAGCATCACCACGATGGTGGAGTTGTGCTCCCAGAGCATACGCCAGAAATCCTCGGTGGTCTCCGCCAGGGGCCCCTGCGTGGCAATGTAGGCTTTCTGCTGCCTGCAACACACACAAGCCACCCTCAGAACAGCGGGTGAGGGGTCCCCAGGCAGCCCATGCCCCTTCGAAGGGCTCAGGCTGAGCATTCACCGAGCTGGGCGTGGGGCTCTGCGGCAGCTGGATCAGTGCCCAAGAGGGCTGGGTGGAGGGTGTCCCTGTGGGCAGTGCCCACGGGAAGGGGGTGAGCATGCTGGAGGCGGCTCTGTGTGCTGGACTCCCTGGGGCTCGGGGAGGGAGGAGTCGTTGAGCCCCCAAGAACCCGTTGCCCCTTGACAACCACCCTTTGCACACTGCTCCTCTGCTGTACAGAGCCCTTCCTCCAGCGTCCCTGGGGCCTTGCACGGCCCCGCCTGGGCTCAGCTGCTGATTCTGCCACCAGCGACACTGGCATCCAGAGATGCCCCTTGATCGCCCCAGGGAGCTCGAGGCAGCTCACCCGGGTCACACAGGCCGGCTACTGAGGCAGCGGCAGTCACAGCAGCGGGCCTGGATCGCGTGTCGTTGGCACAGTGGGCAGTGAACAAAGGCAGAACACTGCTCCCCTGGCTGCGCCGCCGGCCACAGCAGCCAGGCCAGGGGTGTGTGCTGGGACCTGGGACAGGCAGGCCCTGCCCCCGTGTCCTGCAGGTGCTTCCGAACCCGTGGACAGGCTCCTGCCCCAGTGCAAGTCTGGCTGTCGTGATCAGACTTCGCCACAAGGGAAGCAGCGGGGCAGGCACAGGCGCTGCTGTCCGGTGTGTCATGGAGTGTGGGGGAGTCCGGCCCTGCACCCCTCTTCCTGGGACCCACAGTGACTCTCAGCCAGCCAGTAAAACAGAAGGTTTATTGGACAAGAGGATTGCAGGTTACAGCAGAGCTTGCAGGCACAACCAGGACCCCTCCACCGAGTCCTTCTGGGGGTTCAGGGTGCTTGGATCCCAGCTAGGATACCCTGAATTCCGCCCACACAGCCCCAAGCCCAAACTCAAACTGCTTCCCTCCTGCCACCCCCTTCCTTTGTTCCCCTTCCCGGGCAAAGGTGTTGACCTTTCCCCTCCCTTACCTAGCTCAGGTTACAGGCCCTGGCATCGTCCATCCCCTAAAGTCCTCCTCTGCTCTCCCACTCCTCACACAGACAGCCCCTACCCCATCACATCTCTCCCCCCTTCGAGACTGAACTGAGCAGGGTCACTCTGCCCAGTGACCTGGGGAAGTTCAGGGCCCCCTCTCCGGGACAACGCATCCTGCTGTCAGGTTGGCACTTCCCTTCACATGGACCACGTCCATGTCATAGTCCTGCAGGAGCAGGCTCCACCTCAGGAGCTTGGCGTTGGCTCCTTTCATCTGGTGCAGCCAGGTCAGGGGAGAGTGGTCGGTGTACACGGTGAAGTGTCGCCCAAAGAGATATGGCTCTAGCTTCCTAAGGGCCCACACCATGGCCAGGCATTCCTTCTCGATGGCCGCATAGCTTCTGCTTCCCGGGGTAGCAGCTTCTTACTCAGGTACACGATGGGGTGTCTCTCCCCCTTTTCATCCTCCTGCATTAACACCGCCCCCAGTCCCGTGTCTGAGGCATCAGGTGAACACCATAAAGTGCTTTGTCAAAATCTGGGTTTGCTAGAACTGGGCCAGCTAATCAGAGCCTCCTTCAGCGCCCGGAGAAGCCTGCTGGCACTGCTCAGTCCAGACCACCTTGTCTGGCTTCCCCTTCTTGCACAGTTCAGTGATGGGGCCGGCTATGGCACTAAAGTGGGGCACGAACCTTCGATAGTATCCCGCCATCCCAATAAAGGCCTGGACCTGCTTTTTGGTTTGGGGAGCAGGCCAGTCTCTGATCACCTCCACCTTGGCTGGTTCCGGCTTCAGGCAGCCGCTCCCCACCCGATGGCCCAGGTAAGATACTTCAGCCATCCCCACCTTGCACTTCTCAGCCTTTACGGTTAACCCAGCCTTTTGGAGTCGGTCCAGGACTTGTTTAACATGGGACATGTAGTCCTCCCAGGTCTGGCTGAAGACGCAGATGTCGTCAATATACGCCACGGCAAAACTTTCCATCCCCCTCAGTAGCTGATCCACCAGGCGCTGGAAGGTGGCCGGCGCTCCCTTGAGGCCAAAGGGCAGAGTCAGAAACTCGTAGAGCCCCATAGGGGTGATAAAGGCCAATTTCAGCCTGGCATCTGCGTCCAGCGGCACTTGCCAGTAGCCTTTGGTAAGATCCATAGTGGTGAGGTACCGAGCGCCTCCCAGCTTGTCTAGGAGCTCGTCAGGCCTGGGCATGGGGTAGGCATCAGATACGGTGATGGCATTGAGCTTTCGACAGTCCACACAGAAGCGGATTGACCCATCCTTCTTGGGGACCAGCACCACTGGCGAGGCCCAAGGGCTGGAAGACGGCTGGATCACCCCCAAAGCCAGCATGTCCCTGACCTCTCTTTCTAGATCCTGGGCAGTTTTACCAGTGACCCGAAAAGGGGAGCATCTTATAGGGGGATGTGACCCGGTCTCCACCCGGTGGACAGTCAAATTAGTGCGTCCAGGCTGGTTGGAAAACAGCTGTCGGTATAGATGCAGCACCCCTCTGATCTCAGCATGCTGGCCCGGGGTCAGTTGATCAGAGAGGGGAATCGCCTCCAGGGGGGAACCAGCTTTTGTCCCAGGGAATAGATCTACTAAGGGGTCATCTCCCTGCCCCTCCCAATGTCCACACACGGCCAACACCACATTCCCCCTGTCATAGTATGGTTTCATCATGTTCACATGGTACACCCGACGGTGAAGTGCCCGGTTTGACAGCTCCACCACATAGTTTACCTCATTCAGTTGCTTGATCACCTTGAAGGGCCCTTCCCAGGCAGCCTGGAGTTTGTTTCTCCTCACAGGGATGAGAACCATCACCTGATCCCCGGTGGCGAAGGCACAGGCCCGTGCCGTGTGGTCATACCAGACCTTCTGCCTCCTCTGGGCTCGGGCCAGATTCTCCCTGGCCAGGCCCATGAGCTCGGCCAGTCTTTCCCGGAAGGTCAGGACATACTCCACCACCGACTCTCCCTCGGGAGCGGCCTTCCCCTCCCATTCATCCCTCATCAGGTCTAGGGGCCCCCTTACCCGCCTTCCATACAACAGTTCAAAAGGTGAAAACCCGGTAGATTCCTGGGGTACCTCCCTGTATGCGAACAGCAGGTGGGGTAAGTACTTGTCCCAATCCTGTGTGTGCTGGTTCATAAATGTTTTTAGCATCATCTTCAGCGTCCCGTTGAACCGTTCCACCAGCCCGTTGGACTGGGGGTGATACGCTGAGGCCCAGTTGTGCTGAACCCCACATTTCTGCCATAAGGACCGGAGCAGGGCCGACATGAAGTTGGACCCCTGGTCCGTTAAGACCTCCTTGGGGAACCCCACCCGGCTGAAAATTGTCAGCAGCGCATCTGCCACTGTGTCTGCTTCGATAGAGGACAAGTCCACCGCCTTGGGGTAGCGAGTGGCAAAATCCACCACCACCAGGATGTATTTCTTCCCTGACCGGGTCGTCTTGTTAAGGGGTCCCACTATGCCCATGGCCACCTTCTGGAAAGGCTCTTCTATGATGGGTAAAGGCCTCAGAGCCGCTTTCCCCTTCTCCCGGGCCTTCCCCACCCTCTGGCAGGGGTCACAGGATTGGCAGTACTGTCGGACATGGGTAAAGACCCCAGGCCAGTAAAAGTTCTGTAGCAGCCTCTGCCTGGTGCGCCGGATTCCCTGGTGCCCTGCGAGAGGGATGTCATGGGCCAGGTACAGCAGCTTGTGACGAAACTTCTGGGGAACCACCAGCTGCCTCCTGATCCCCCATGACTCTACTTCCCCTGGGGGAGCCCATTCTCGGTACAGGAACCCTTTCTCCCACAGGAACCTCTCCTTGCAACCTCTCCTCATGGTCTGTACCGCACTAAGGTCAGCCCAGTCCCTGTGCTTCCGCAAGGAGGGATCTTTCTGCAACTCGGCCTGGAACTCAGCAGCTGGGACAGGGATGGGGACCGGCTCTCTCTTGCTGGCTGGGTCTGAGGCCGCAGCCTCTCTGAACCGTGCCCTGGGCGTTCCCCGCTCCCTGGGTTAGGGTCCTGCACCTCGGGTCGAGTACTTTCCCTGTTGTCGGGGTGCAGTGCCCTTTGCCGACTCTGACTACGAGTCATGACCAGGGCACTCTGGGTGTTACTAGGCCAGTCCTCAAGGTCCCCTCCCATTAACACGTCAGTGGGCAAATATCGGTGTACCCCCACATCCTTGGGGCCCTCCTTGGCCCCCCATTTCAGGTGTACCCTTGCCACAGGCACCTTGAATGGGGTCCCGCCCACGCCCATCAGGGTCAGGTAGGTGTCGGGCACCATCCAATCTGAGGCCACCACCTCAGGCCGGGCCAGCGTCGCCTCTGCGCCCGTGTCCCAGTACCCAGTGACCTTCCTCCCATCTACCTCCAGGGAAACAATGCACTCTTTCCGGAGGGGCAGCCCCGCGCCCACCCGGTAAACCAAAAACCCGGAGCCTGGAGCATCCACAGGTGGTACGTTGCCAGCCCCCCTTTCCTGGGAATGTAGCCCCTCCTCCGATTGGGTTTTTGCCCAGTCCACCCTCTGCGGGTTGGGTCTGCTTGGTCTGTCCCTGAGCTTGGGGCACTGGGCCCGTATGTGACCTCGTTGGCCACAGCGATAGCAGCCCATGTCTCGTGGGTCCCCTTGAGTGGGTCGGAGGGACCTGCCGCTGGATGTTCCCCTTTTGGGGGGGTTCTCCATAGGACCCCGCTTGAAGGTCCCATGATGACTCTCTCTCTGCGTTGAGGCAGGCCTGCTCCTTCGAGACTCCTCCCTGCCATCCCCTGCCCGACTGTCCACAAATTGGTCGGCCAGCTGGCCTGCATGCTGCGGGTTCTCCGGCTTCTGGTCCATCAACCACAGCCTCAAGTCGGACGGGCACTGCTCATACAGGTGCTCCAGTATGAATAGGTCAAGTAGGTTCTCTTTAGTTTGGGCCCCAGCTGTCCACTTGCGGGCATACCCCTGCACCTGGTTGACCAGTTGTAGGTATGTGACCTCACGGGTTTTACGCTGGCTCCGGAACTTTTTCCGGTACATCTCAGGAGTCAGCCCAAACTCGCGGAGCAGGGCCTGTTTGAACAGTTCGTAGTCCCCTGCCTCCGCCCCTTTCAGTCGGCTGTACACCTCCACGGCTGTGGAGTCCAGTAAGGGGGTGAGAACTGCGATCCTGTCTGCAGGGTCAACCCTGTGCAGCTCGCAGGCATTCTCAAAGGCCGTCAGGAAGGTATCTATGTCCTCCCCCTCCTTACGCCGGGGCAGCAAGTGCTTATCAAAGCTCTTTGTAGGCTTGGGTCCCCCCTCACTCACCGCAGCCGGGGCCCCACTGCTCCTCAGCCGGGCCAGGTCCAGCTCATGTTTACGCTGTTTCACCTTCTCCTCCAGCTCATGTTTACGCTGGTTCTCCTTCTCCTCCAGCTCATGTTTACGCTGTTTCTCCTTCTCCTCCCACTCACGCTGGCGCTGGTTCTCCTCATGTTTACGCTGTTTCGCCTTCTCCTCCAGCTTTTGCCTCTTTAACTCGAGCTCCTCCCGTCTCAGCTCCCTTTCATATTCCAGCCGCATCCGCTCCACGGATGCCGAGCGTTGCCGGGAGGATCCCCTGCTGGGGGGTGAGCTTCGCCGGGAGGCTCCCCTGCTGGCCGGGGGTGTCACGGTGCCCTCGGTATACACTGGGCTCCTCCCCGCCCTTCCCCTAGGCCTAGGAATGGGGGGTCTCGGGAAGCCCTCATCCGCCGGCTGACCACTCCCAGCGGGGACAGACACTGGTGCCTGCGCTGCATCTGCCCGGCTGCTTCCCTCAGAGACAGGGCTCTGTTCATTCATGCGGTCTCCTTGCTCCAGCTGGGCAATCAGCTGGTCCTTGCTGAGCCTCCCTGGGTGCAGCCCCCTCTGCTTGCACAGCTCCACCAGGTCGCACTCACGCCGCTTGGCATACATCTTCCTGCTGGGCACTCACAGGCCGGGGTGCTCGCCGCTCCCCACGGTTTCCAGGGGGACCCCTAGTGCACCAGCCCTTCTTGAGGTCACCACCTCTCTGCCAGGGTCGAGCTGCAGACTCCTCCGCCCCTGGGACCGCTCGCTGCAATCCCCCGGGGGACCCTGTTACTGCAAAGTCCTTCTCACTGAGCACACACTCCCAGGGGTTAACCACCCCTTCGTTTTACTGCTCCCCAGTCACTTACTGCAGGAAGCGCCGTCCACGGGGTGCAGTATCTCCCGCCGCTGCCACCAGTTGTCACGGAGTGTGGGGGAGTCCGGCCCTGCACCCCTCTTTCTGGGACCCACAGTGACTCTCAGCCAGCCAGTAAAACAGAAGGTTTATTGGACAACAGGAACACAGGTTACAGCAGAGCTTGCAGGCACAGTCAGGACCCCTCCACCGAGTCCTTCTGGGCTTTCAGGGTGCTTGGATCCTAGCTAGGATACCCTGAATTCCGCCCACACAGCCCCAAGCCCAAACTCCAACTGCTTCTCTCCTGCCACTCCCTTCCTTTTTTCCCCTTCCCGGGCAAAGGTGTTGACCTTTCCCCTCCCTTACCTAGCTCAGGCTACAGGCCCTGGCATCGTCCATCCCCTAAAGTCCTCCCCTGCTCTCCCACTCCCCACACAGACATTCCCTACTGCATCACACGGTGGCACTGCCTGGGTGAGCTTCGTGCCAGGATAAGCCCAGCGGTCATGGTGCCCCGTGCTCGGTGAGCGCAGGGAAAAGCACAGCAATCAGCAAGACCACGTAGTGCTGGATATCTCAGAATAGGGGCCTGTGGCACTTACCATCATCAGATCTCTCCTTTGGTGCTAAAAATGAATGACTCTGTTGTAGGACAGAGATGGACGCTGCTTCCGGGGGGCTTATACGGCACCATCAACATGAAGAGTAAGAAGGCAGGAAGAAACAACGGAGCTAATAAAGATGCAGCTTTAGCGATGCCTACAGGAGCTGGGGCCCATTGATCTCGTTAGATCAGCCTCAGAAGGATTGCTCATTTTGGCGGAATGGACAGGAGATAACAGAGCCCTTCAGGGAGGCGATAGGTCGGCCATGACGTGGTACCACCTGCTGCCCAGGCAGCCATTCCTCCATGCCACAAACAGCATCGCTCGCCAGCACACCGCACACCAAGGCTTGGTGCTGGAAGGCAGCCATGGGCACAGCCCCCGCAGTCGTCAGCCCCAGAAGTGGCCCAGTTTGGGAGCTGGCGTTTGCACTGGTGCCAGGCATGAGAGAGAGACAAGGCCAGCTCTGCCCGCTGCCACCTGGCTCCATGCAGCTCTAAGCGGCCTGTCCTCTCCCACACAGCACTCCAGGGCTGACTGTATTCACTGCCCTCTGGCCCACTCTGCCCAGGAGCCCCAGGCTGCCGTGCTGGGAGCACACTGACCCCAGCTGCCCACTCCCTGAGAGCAGTGCCTGGGCTGGTCCTGGGGGGACCCCGGGGCCCTGGCATCCTATGTGGCAGGCTTTCACTCATTCCCACTCCTGCAGCGTCTGCGGCTTGGACGTCGAGCAGGGGGGACCCAAGGCAGGAACCTGCTGGCCCAGTTCCTGGTGGGCGAGTGGCACGCCCGTTTGTGCTGAATGCCAAGGGATAGGGTTGGGGGAGGCTCTGTGCCGGGGCTAGTGGCTGGGCGAAGCTGCTCCTCGGTGCACCTGGCACAGCCGTTGCCCTGCCCTCATGGAGCTCAGGAGCCGGGAACATGCTGCACAGAACCACGGGAACGTGTCACGTGGGACACCGACTGCCTGCTCATGCTCCGTACAGAGCGTCCCCGAGAGCAGGCTGCTGCTCGGGTCTCACTAGTGCCCGGCTCCAGGCCCGCCCGTACCAAGCTTCTGCCTGAGACCTCCCAGAGCTTCCCTGCAGCCAAGGGCCTCAGGCTGCTCCACTGGCTGCCCCCAGTCGCTGCTGAATGCCAAGCAGCCCCTTCTCGCAGAGCCTGCTCCAGCTACTGCAGAGCTTTTAACTGGGCTTCCCAGGAGGCCAGAAACAGAGCGGGGGGCGGGGGGGGCTCTCGGCAGAGGGGCCCGTGCGGAACATTTACAGAGGATGGGAACAGTTACCCTAGGAAGTGCTTCTCAGCACGGGGCGAAGAGCGCACACGTTGGGAGCTAGGAAAGGGCAGCTCTGGCTGACGATCGCTTGTCATGCAGTACCTGACCTCAGCCAGGATCCCAACGCCATGAAGAGAAACAGGATTAGACTCAAATCCAACCCACTCCATTTCCATTCAGCGCCAGGAGGCAACGCCTGGCAGACAGAAGAGCCCAGCGCCCGTAATGGCCAGTCCCAGCTGCTCCTAGGCCTGAGGGGATGGGCCCATGCGTCCTGGTGACTCTTACCTGTAGCCGTCTATGAAGCTGGCGTTGATGTAATCAGAGCCCTCGACTCCACGGATGGGCTGCAGGCAGACTCTGGTCAGCTCGTATGGCATGATGTTCACCAGGCGATTCTTAAACTTGTTGCATGGAAGGTTGGCACTGATGAACCGAGAGGTATGTGCTTTGGAGTTGGCCAGGAGCTGGAAGCAGAGGAGGGTCAGGAGTACACAGGAGCCTGGGGGTTAAGTCATGCCTGTCTAAAAAGCCCCACAAGCAGAGCAGCTGGGGGTGGACGAGGGAGTGAGGGAGGGAATCAGAGAATTGCAGAAGATTAGAGTTGGAAAAGACCTCAGGAGATCATCTAGTCCAACCCCCTGCTCAAAGCAGGGTTAATCCCCAACCAAATCATCCCAACCAGGGCTTTGTCAGGCCTGACTGGACCCTCTAAGGAAGGAGATTCCACCACCTCCCTAGGGAACCCATTCCAGTGCTTCACCACCCTCCTCGTGAAAAAGGGTTTTCCTAATATCCAACCTAAACCTCCCCCACCGCAGCTTGAGACCATTGCTCCTTCTTCTGCCACCTGGTACCACTGAGAACAGTCTAGGTCCACCCTCACTGGAACCCCCCTTTCAGGTAGTTGAAAGCAGCTATCAAATCCCCCCTCACTCTTCTCTTCTGCAGACTAAACAATCCCAGTTCCCTCAGCCTCTCCTCATAAGTCATGTGCCCCAGACCCCTAATCATTTTTGTTGCCCTCCGCTGGACTCTTTCCAATTTGTCCACATCCTTTCGATAGTGGGGGGCCCGAAGCTGGAAGCAGTACTCCAGATGAGGCCTCACCAGTGCTGAATAGAGGGGAATGATCACAGCCCTCGATCTGCTGGCAATGCCCCTACTTATCTAGCCCAAAATGCTGTTAGACTTCTTGGCAAAAAGCACTGGTGACTCCTATCCAGCTTCTCATCCACTGTAACCCCTAGGTCCTTTTCTGCAGAACTGCTTCCTAGCCATTCGGTCCCTAGTCTGTAGCAGTGCCTGGGATTCTTCCGTCCTAAGTGCAGGACTCTGCATTTGTCCTTGTTGAACCTCATCAGGTTTCTTTTGGCCCACTCCTCTAATTTGTCTAGGTCCCCCTGTATCCTATCCCTACCCTCCAGCGTATCTACCACTCCTCCCAGTTTAGTGTCATTTGAAAACTTGCTGAGTGCCGTCCATGCCATCCTCCAGATCATTAATGAAGATGCTGAACACAGCTCCGCGCGCAGAGCAGCAGGGTGGGGGGGGGAGGGGGGAAAGGAACACAGCCCCGCACATGCAGAGCAGCTGGCGGGAGGCAGGGGAACACGGCCCACATGGCGGAGCAGCTGGGCCAGGGGTTGGCGCATACCTGCCCTCTAAAGGCTTTCGCTGCCTGTACCCTGGCACCAGGAACCGTGAAATTGGTAGAGATGGTTCAGAAAATCAACCTCTCCCAGCCCCTAGCCAGTCCTGCCCTCAGATGCTGTCCCTCGAGAAGGGGATCCCTGGGGCTGGCTGCCCTCCCTGGAGACAGGGAAGGTTTCCATTCAAGACCCGAGCCCTGCCCTGCAGCATGGGCTATGCTGGGCCTACTCGTTCCCTGCGTCAAATGCCAGCTCCATCCCATCATAGCACCAGTGGCTATTGCTGAGCCACGTGAACGTGGCTCTGCACCGCGCAAGCTGCTCTGTGCAGACTGCCAAGCACCCCGTCCCCACCGGCGCCTGCTTCCCTCGAGCTCAGCCCAAGGCAGCTGCAGCCGAAACTCCCGTGGAGCTGTTACTCTGCGCCCACAATGCTTGATGCATGTGCACATTACCCTGCATGGGGGGGAGATCTCCCTTGGTCGTTCACCTTTAATGGCCTCGCCTGCCCTCCACCCACTTGCCCCCTCTCCCTGTTCTCATTTTCACCCCCTGGGAGCATGACAATGGAATATAAAGTCGGTGACATTTTCAGGTCCACAAAAATCCATTTCGGGTCACGTCTCGAGGCTGCCTTGGCGCCTGGCAGTGGCTGTGGTCAGTGCGGTACCTGGGTTTACTGCCAAGGACCCCAAAGCACCCTCTCCCTGGCCCCGGTGCCACATGGTGCAGGGGCCAGCAAGGGAGACCTGGGAGTAATACAGCTTCCCCCCATGCTGATGAACCCTCCCCGCCCCAGGTGCCCATGCATGGACACAGGGACGGGTGTGAACCAAACCATCCTTAGCAGGTAGCACTGCTTCCAGAGGGAGTCCGATTTGGGGCCACCTTTCTTAGCAGAGCGTCTCTGTTCAGACCCAGTTTGTGTGGGTCCCCGAGTGGCCTCTTCGGCAGGGCTTACTGCACAACTACGGGGCGTCTGGCCTCGGCACTGTGAGCGGGGGTCTGACCCCCAGCGGGAAGAGCCGGACTGGTGCTTCCTGCTGCCACAGCAAAGAACAAAGCCACGGGCAGACTAGCCCGCCGAGACCCTAGGCAGGTACTTGGGGCAGCTCTCCCCCCACGGCCACACTGTCATTGTGGTGCCCTAGCTCAGCCGCAGTGCAAGTACGTCCCCTCGGGCAGGGAGTCACCCCGTGCCAGTGTGAACAGGGCTGAAGGCTCAAAATCTCTGACGCACAAAATCCTCCCAGGAGGGAGAGTTTCTAAAGAGCCTCCCGCCACAGTCCGGAGCGAGGGAATCGCCTTGTAAATGTGCGAGACCTGGCAGACGTGCCAATACCCCCTCGCCTTCACGTGCCCTCCTTCCTCCCACATGCCCCAGCCCCAACGACCGACTCAGCTGGACGGCAGTCCCTGCTTCTGGCTCACAGGAGACTGAGCTAATGCTGAGGTGACCACAGGACGAAGCTGCTTTGCCTTTCCCTGGGTCTGGCCTCCCCAGCCCCGTCTCTACTTGGAGGAGATTCCCAGGGCGAAGCAGAACTCCAGGAGCTCCTTTCACAGCCTCCACGGTCGGCTGCTTCCCGCGTCTGCTGGACTAATGCCCCTCACAGGAGCACACGGGCACTTATCAGAGCCGGTTTCCATCTCCACGGCTGTAATACATATCTGTGCTAGGCAGGCACACGCACGCATGTGCGCACACACGCAGTGCCGAGACACAGACACACACACAGACACACGCACACACAAACGCAGTGCCAACACACACAGACACAGACACGCACACACGCAGTGCCAAGACACAGACACGCACACAGACACGCACACACAGACAAACGCAGTGCCAACACACACAGACACACGCAGTGCCAAGATACAGACACGCACACACGCAGTGCCAAGACACACAGACACACACAGACACACACAGACACACGGACACACAGACACACGCAGTGCCAAGACACACAGACACACGCAGTGCCAAGACACAGACACGCACACAGACACACGCACACACAAACGCAGTGCCAACACACACAGACACACGCAGTGCCAAGACACACAGACACACACAGACACACGCAGTGCCAAGACACACAGACACACGCAGTGCCAAGACACAGACACGCACACACGCAGTGCCAAGACACACAGACACACACAGACACATGCGCACACAGACACACACAGTGCCAACACACACAGACACACGCCGTGCCAACACACAGACACGCACACACGCAGTGCCAACACACACAGACACACACACAGACACACGCAGTGCCAAGACACAGACACGCACACACGCAGTGCCAAGACACACACACAGCACCAAGACACAGACACGCACACAGACACACGCACACACAAACGCAGTGCCAACACACACAGACACACACAGTGCCAAGACACAGACACGCACACACGCAGTGCCAAGACACACAGACACACACAGACACATGCGCACACAGACACACGCAGTGCCAACACACACAGACACACGCAGTGCCAACACACACAGACACGCACACACGCAGTGCCAACACACACAGACACACACACAGACACACGCAGTGCCAAGACACAGACACGCACACACGCAGTGCCAAGACACACACACAGCACCAACACACACACACACACACACACAGAGACACGCACGCAG
This sequence comes from Gopherus evgoodei, assembly GCF_007399415.2. Taxonomy (NCBI): domain Eukaryota; kingdom Metazoa; phylum Chordata; order Testudines; family Testudinidae; genus Gopherus; species Gopherus evgoodei. Next base: position 112,466,604 of record NC_044329.1, read on the forward strand.
ACAGTGCCAACACACACACACACACACATGCATGGACACACACACATGCCAACACACACACACACATATGCATGGACACACAAATATGCCAACACACATGCACACACAGACACACGCAGTGCCAACACACATGCACACACAGACACACGCAGTGCCAACACACACAGACGCGCACACACACACAGACAAACATGCGTGCACACATACGCACAGACACACAATGCCAACACACACACACACAGACATGAATGCACAGACACACACGCCAACACGCAGACACACACATGCCAACACATAGACAAGCACAGACACACGAAGTGCCAACACACAGACACACACACGCAGCGCCAACACACACACACAGCGCCAACACACATATGCAGTGCCAACACACACACACACACACGCAGCACCAACACACAGACACACACAGCGCCAACACACGCAGCGCCAACACACAGACACACACATGCAGCACCAACACACAGAGACACATACACAGACACACACAATGCAGCGCCAACACACACAGACACACGCAGTGCCAACACGCACATGCTCAGCAGCAGGTGGGCTGTTTTTTAAAAACCCTTCTCCTAGGTTCCTTCATATGCTGCTGTCACCACAGCCTGACACCCTAACTGGAGGTTAAATGATAACCGAGCTCAGCAGCACGAGGATGGGACTATAAACAGCTCTGGTATTTACACTGGAGCCGTTTCCAGACACATCAATTATCCCGAACACACAATCTGCGTCGGGTTTCACATGCAGCTCCAGCCGCAGCGTGAACCAAGAGCAGAATGTGCTGCTGAGACTCTCGCATCTATCTGCCTTCTAGATCCTCCCTGCCAAGCCGGGGAGGAAGTGTGGGCAGCACAAACGCCACAATTCAAATGGATTTTAATAGCTGCTCCCTGGCTTGGAAATGAACAAAAGGCCCATTATACCCAGCCCAATCCGTCTCCCTCCCTCCCTGCCGAGTGAGCTCCGCAGCCGCTGGCTGCTCTCAGGGGTGTGGGACAGACGCACAGCCTGGTACCAACAGGGCCCAAGCCAGGGGGTTTTGGGGGGCATGGACGCGTGCTCGCTTACCTTGAATTCCAGCTCCATTGCAGTGACGCTCTCACCCGGGGGCACCTGGCTCAGCTTCTGGAGGTGAGCAAAGAGGTTGCGGGCGGGCACCTCGGTGTTGCCGCAGGTAGCTGCCTCCAGCAAGGACTCGTGGATGAAGATGTATTGGTCCTCGGTCTGCACCATGTAGTTACGCTGAGATCTCATGCACGTCACGTGGCCATAGATGTCGACCGTCTTCTCATGCTTCATCCTCTCCAGCATGGCGTCGATGACAATGAAGCAGCCCGTCCTGCCCACGCCAGCGCTGCAGGAGCACAGCACGGTGCCAGAGTTAGCACTGTCCTGATGGAGAGCCCAGCCGTCTCAGCCCCGCTCCCCCAGGGCCCTTTCTGTCCAGGGAGCAGGCAGCAGATACACCACGAGGGTTTAAATGCCAGGCGGGGGAGTTGGGAGAGCTGGATTCTAATCCTGGCCATGATCCCAAGTCCCTGCACGGCCCTGGGCAAGCCCTTTCCCTCATCTGTGGTTACACTTCCCCCTCCGGCCAGGGCAGAAAAGGGGGTTGTGCACTTTGTATTTAGTACTCTGCACCTGGGCTCAGAACACACCTGGCTGGCTCGCCGCTGTGTGTGGGAGAGCATTAGCCAATGGTGATCTCTGCTGGGCTCACCCCGGCAGGCAGCAGCCACGGGCCCTGATGCAGGAACACAAGGCAGAGATACGGAGCCAGGGCACTTCCTTGCTAGGGTCCAAGTCAGATCTGTAACTGGGGTTGAATGTGGCGTCTTTGGGTTTAACAATACCCCACTCTGAAACTGGGCACGAAGGAAGAGCAGTAAATACTGAACCCAAAGCGTTTGCAAGTGAGCAGGGATGCAGTGGTTTGCTCGGTGATAGTCTTCACTCTGCTGGGGGAGATAAATCTCGGGCCAGAGATGCTGATTCTTAGTGGACTAATAGCACCAGTAAATACAGCCCTTCTCACCCCTCCCGGAGAGCTACAATAAATGCTCTGTGCGGTGGCACGTGCATCCGGGCGTGGAATCCCCCCGGCCGGGCAGCTCTGGGCAGCTGTAATTCTGAACTATGCTGCTTCTCAGAGAACTGTGGCTTCTGCACCTCTCTGATCAGAACTGCAACGCGCTGTTTCATCTGACAGTGGAGCCACAATGCAAACAATGCGAAGACACTGGCAGGGGGGTTCCCAGGGGATGCACTCCCATCACCACAGCCCAGGCTGCAGTGAGAGGCACGTTACCATTGAGCAGGAATAAGCCAAACCTGTTCTATTACAGCAGCTCAAGGGTCTCACTGCTAAAACACGTGCCCCCTGTAGCCTTTGGGACAGAGTAGCTCCTCCCGCAATGACTCTTACCTGCAATGGACAACCATGGGCCCAGCGTCAAGGGGGTTACAGGCTTTCACCCGCCGCAGGAAGGCGAGGATGGGGGTGGGGTACTCTGGCACCCCATGATCCGGCCACGCCATGAACTGGAACTGGCGTAACTCCCGCTTCTCGCTGGAGCCATTCTGCCAAGGAAGCCAAAGAGACGTGCCGGGGCTGAGAACGAGTCAGTCTCTGGGGGGACTTGGCCATGGAACAATGAGCCGTTTGCGTCACTGTGGGTGTTCAACACCCACACAAATGGGCACGCGCGTCTCAGAGGGCCAAATACTCCCTCTTGTGAGCCCCTCTCAGCACCGTGACCCCAGCTATGCTCCTGAGCCCGGGAAAGAAGGCAAGAGGGCGGCCCCCTGAGCACAGACAGCTGATCTGGGGAAAGCGCCGTGTGCGCTGTATGGATCTGGATCAGACTGAAGAGAAGGTGAACAGCTCTCAGCACCGCACAAGGATGGGCCAGATGGGTAAGCTGAGACACAAAGGAACGAGAAGGGGGGACTTTCCCTGCTCTAATCGCTCCACTGATGCCTGGTGCCTTGAGGATGGTTAAGCATGGGGACAGTGGGAGCTGGAGCCTTGCAGGTGGGGTAATCTGGCCTGTGATGGACCAGGTGCACACGCAGTTCTCTATGGAGCCAGCTGGGCAGCCAAAGGTGGCCCATCTCCTAGAGTGCAAGCCTCCTGCCTGGGGGAGTGAGCAAGCCCCCTGTGTAGCCGTGCCATCAGCCTCTGCATGGGGACCCTCTCTCTGCTGGGTGCAGGGTCCCTGAAGGATCCAGACTCAGCCTGCTGCAAAGCCTGCCTCTGCGGGCACCTCGCTGCTGTGTGCCGAGTGCGGGGGTTTCTGTGGGTATGGCTAAGAAATGCAGCAGGCTGGAGAGGCGCAGCTGGCGTGGCGAGCAGCTCCATGCTCTGCCCGGTGGAGAGAAGCACAGGGCTAGCGCACCCCATGGTCCTGCCACAGGGGCAAATGTGCACAGCCAAGGGGCAGGTGTCCTGGCCAAGATCCTGCATAGGCTGGTCATGATCCAGTCACTGCCTAAACAGCCCAGCTGTGTGACCAGCCAGGGGCTGCGCGTGGGGCTGGCTATCCCCAGGGCCAGGCGTGCAGGGCACAGCCACGTACAGGCCAGAGGCAGAACAGCCACGGCCCACCCATTACCTTGTAGAGTGCAAACGTCCGGACGGTGTAGGTAGCTAGTTCGACGGTGTCCAGCAGGGTCACCTGAATCAGCCCGTAGGTCTCTGTGCCCCGGCCTGGCCAGTACTGGTCACATTTCACCTGCAGCATGACAAAAAAGGGTGGGTCACGGCTTGCCCAGGCTCTTGCAGGAGGCCCAGGTCGGGGCTTAATAGCCCTCCCTGAATGTAACATGCAGTTTGCGGGCATAGGGAACCCAAAGCGCCCTGAGATGCGCTCTCCTGGGTCCCTCCACTGCCGCCCTGAATCCTCGCAGCACCAGCACGCGCTCCCCTGGGCCCACATTCAAAAGGGTTTGCTTTGGGATGAGCTTGCTGGCGCAGGAATGATAGGGGTGGCCAGGTGGCTGGTGCACAGAATGCAGGGACAGCAGCGAGGAAGCTAACGAGTGCAGAGGAGAGGCACTGATGCAAAAAGCAATTTCTCCCCCCTATAATTTCCTGTTCTCTACCTGCTCTTTGGGAAGATTGGGGTCCGCAGAGGAACACACTCGCTGCCTCCCCATCTGCAGGCACCTGCCCAGAACCTATAATCCTCTGTTCCAGACCCCACTGTAGCATTGGCATGATTGGGGGCTGCCAACCCTGCCCCATGAGGATGCTGCAGGCGCAGAGCTGGGCCCCGCAGGGCATCACTAACCTAGGCTTGGAAGCAATTTTCTTTGCTAACCAGCGAAGTGTCAGGAGGTGAGGAGAGGGACCGGAGAGTCTGCCCTTGAAAGGATGGCGGGGGTGAGAGAGACACAGCCAGTGACCCGGCAATCTCCAGCCAGCCCAGGGGCCTTCTCCCCCACGCTGGGAGGGAAGAAACAGGAGCCTCCTGCGGCTCTGAGGCCAGACTAGGGGTGAGCGCACCGCCCTCCAGCAGCTCCGCAGCCTGCTCCTTCAGGTGCCCCCACGCAGCATCGCTGTCCCCACCTTTGGTCGGTGGTGAGGCCCTGTGGGAGTGACAGGTCCCAGCACGCAGCGCTCCATGCCCGGCGCTCTCTGCACTGCATGGAAGGCTGCCACGGGCACCGGGCCGGGAGCAGCCCATGGGGGGCTGGTAGGGGGCCCAGACAACCCTCAAATTGGCCTCAAAGGCCACCCTGCCATAGATGCAGACTCCTGCTCAAACCCCGCGGCCGGAGCACACTTCCCCCTGCGACGGCCACGAGGAGAGATGGAGCACATCCCGGGAAAGCTGCCCCCCTGCAATCATCCTGGAGCCTAGCCTCCTCCTCCACAGCCCTAGCATGGCCTGCATGTCTATCTCCCCATCGCTGGACATGGAGCAGAACTGGCTGCATAACTAATGCTGAGGTCACGGCTAAACTGATCCAATCCTTGCGCATCAGTGGCAGCTGCAGCCAACAACTTCCACCTCTGGCCAGCCCAGAGGCACTCCTGGCTCCAGGAGGAAGCAAACCCTGGCTAATCTGAGCCAGATTCTCAATGTCTCTAGGGCCAGAGATCTGCTGCCCGCCCTCCCCACCAGCCTGCGGTGTCTCTCACAGCGACAGACTGGAAAGCCTCATGAGACAGCCTCTCTTCCCCTGACACGTGGAAATCACGGAGCTGAGATGCACAAACACAAACCCAACTTCTGAAGCATCCTGTGTCGGGCTCACAGCAGCGCTGGGGCTAGTAATTGAAAATTACTTATTCATGACCAGATAAGAGTCAGTCACATTTTCTGCCAAATTTACCCATAATGTTTATGTCCCATTTTCAAGCTCTGTAAATTTTATGCGGAAGCCGATGCACTGTGGCACTAAAGCCGATAAGAGACGGTTTCTTCGGACAGCACTCGCTTCTCATTAAGGCGAGGAACACACTAATGTCCTGAACAGACATTTACAGCCAGCTTTGCTGAGTGGCCCATCCTGCCTCCACGTCTGCCCACTGAGCCAGGGCTGCTGGTGAGGAGTGCATCAGGCTTCATCTTCCCTCCCTGCTCTGGTGCCACTGTCGGCAAAGTGGCAGGGGGAGCCGCAGAGCAGGCGTGGCCTCCGGGTTGGGCTCTCCGGGTATTCGACGGGTCCGCAGGAGCCAGCGCTGACACCTCCCCACAGCCAGTGGGAAGTGCCAGGGCTCAGCACCCTGGGAAAGCGAAGTGTTTCCAACCACCACCAAACGATTCAGAAACTGACTGTAAAGCTTTGAAGGCAGTTACCTTGCCCGAGCCAGACACTTCGGTCCTTTATGTGGCTCTCGCTTTGTGCAAACATGAAAAGGGAGGATGATTTGGACCATCAAGCCGGCTCAGATTGCTGACATAAAAGCTGATGTTCTTTAAAGAATTTTTTCTGCAGCTTATGCCCCACTTCCCAGAGCTCAGGAGCCCTTTAAAGCGCTGTCACCCCGCAGGGCTGCAAGCTGTGCCTGGCCTCAGGTCGGCTTATCTCCACCCGTCATTACTGGCGGGACGTGTGGCTCTCGGCTCAGAAATCAGGCAGAACCCGCTCGGCATCATGCACCCGGCTCCACAGCCTCAGAGCCTGGCCCACAGGCTACACAGCTGTAGCTGTGTTCTTGTGCTGAGCCGCCGGCCAATGGGACACTCAAGAAGGGGGCCAGCTGGAAAAGGCTTTTCCAGGACAAACCCCTGACATTGCCGCGTCTGTCCCGCTGCGACCTCAAGAGACAATGGGGGTGTTGGGTCCAGAGCACTTTGTGATGCATTACACTAGGCTTGTGCACAAGGACTGGCCCCAGAAAAACTGGGGCTGTTCCACAGAAATTCCGGGGGGGGGGCAGCCTCCACCGGGTCCCATGCTGGTGGCTGATCAACACACAGTGGTTAGTGGTGCCCAGCCAAGGGAACCAGCCCGCTGAGGCTGTCCACGCTCCCAGCGGAGTCCAAGAAGAGCTCCAGGCAAGCACCAACCTCACAATGTCTGTTTCTGAAGGCAACGGGGCAGGACGGGGCGAGTGAGACGGAGATGACAAGGGAAGAGGCTGAATGGGAGCGACTGAATCCCAAATCGCAGGGGATGGGACGTCTCTTGCCAGGGAACACTGGGAAAGGAAACGCAATGCAGAGAATCTTCATGGAAAAGCGATTCCTTGACCTCCATCCCCCCGCATGCCCTGTTCCCCTCTCTCCCAGAGATGCCAGGTCAGCAGGGAAGCACCAGGCCTCCTGTCCAGCAAAGGGCTGCTGTAGGGTACTCACAGTACCGCTGTGAGTAACCGGTTTCAGGCTGACCCCAATACTTTCCCCACTTCCTCCCCGGAGGCTGTCTCTCTGGGCAGTGCTGCCTGCTGGGGATGATGGGAAGGGCTGTCTCTGATGGTGTGAGGGGCATGCAGCATGGACAGCACCCGGGGCTCCCCGCTCATTTCATCTCTACGGTGGTGGCTGAGGTTGCACATGCCCAGCCCAGGGCCTGCCCCATGTTTCCAGGACAGGCAGCAAGGTCAGTGTGTTAGGGAGAGATAACGCACGTCTCAGGAGCAGGGAAGCAGGAGGCAGGCAGGTCCCGGCAGGGTTCAGAGACACTCGTTATCATAGAGAAGCATGCACTCCGCAGTGGCTTTCGATAAGTCACCTGCCTACAAGTGACGTGACAGTGATTTATTTGGCTTTTTCTCACACCTCAAAGGTAATTTTTAAAAAAAAATTTGAAGGGCCAGTCAGGTGTTTTTAGCCACTGGCCCCTGCTCACAGGGGCCCTTAGCTACTGCGGCTCCTTCTCCTCTGAGGATGCACCTCTGCCCATGCAGCAAGCGCTGGAGCTGGAGCACAAACCCCAGGGCTCCATTTTGTTTGCTTCCCTTGGTGTGCGCTGTCCTGGGGGCTCAGCCAGTGCCCGGCAGAGCATTGGGGCAGGTGCTATAGGGCCAGCAGGGGACACAAAGTTGCACCCGTGTGTGTGTCTGTCTCTAGCGAGGGACTGGCCATTGCCCGGGGAGGAGTTGGCCTGATCTCAGCAGCCAGGGGAAGCCTGAAGCCAGGCCTGCTTGGGCCATGGGGGAAAGCAGCTTGTTTGGCAGCCTTTGGGCCCCTCCCTGAGAGGCGCTCCCACCCCAGCCGTGTTGTGCGCAGGGGCTTCCCACCCCAGTGTCTGCACGGGGAGAGCGCCACAGAACTTGGCTTTTAGCTGAGCCCAAGGCCCTGGCTCTCCCCTCCTGCAGCCTCAGCTCACAGCCGAAGCACCCGCCCGCTGCCTGCGGTTGGCATGGCAACGGTGAAATACTGGGAGAAAAAGAAGTCAGGAGAGAGATGGTCAGGGTGGCGCTGTGGGCAGGGCAGGGCAGGGCAGCCACAAGCCCATCTCCAAAGGAGGGCCCTGTTCCTTTTCTCCCTGCTCCGCAGGGGCTCTGCACTGCAGCCCAGCGAGACAGGAAAATCCCTGCAGCTGTCTGGCGTTGGCCCAGGGACAGGTCAGCCTGGCCATTGCAAGGAGATTCCACCAGCAACTCTGCAGCGCGGGGATGCCGTGGCCCTAGCAGGTTGCCCAACGCTTACAATGCTCCTTACCAGCCTCATCACCCTGCTTCTGCGGGGACACGGCACCCAGGGGTGCTGGGCCTGGGGCCAGTCCCAACACTCCTATTGCAGGGCTTCGCATTGGGGCGGGTGCGTGCACGTGTGGGTAGGGGTGGCACCTGAGTGTGGAGAGGGAGGGTGGAGGCTAGTGGGGGCGCGGGGGCTAGGACGGGCGAGGGGTGGGGCAGGGGAGGCCAGCGGGGGAGGTAGGGCAGGGAGCTAGCATGTGTGTGGCGGGGGGGGAGGGGGCGGGATTACTCAGGGAAACCTGTTCCCACCCTGTGCCTGCAGCAGGGACCCGTGTTTCACTGGGCTCAGAATCGTCCCGGCCCGAGCTCCCCATACCCGGGATTTCTCCTCCAGCCGGGTCATCATGACTATGGTCGCTGTCCTCTGCTCCCACACCATCCTCCAGAAGTCGCTGAGCGTCTCTGGCAGCGGCCCCTGCGTAGCGATGTAAGCATTCTGCTTCCGGTACCCATCGATGTAGTTCGCGTTGATGTAGTCACTGCCGGGCACCCCTGCGGAGACCAAGGGAGCCGGGTTACCCAGGGAGCCAGGCTGACTGCCAGGCGCTAAGCCAGTCCCTCCCCAGAGGGAGATCCGGTGAGTGCTGCACCCGAGCGCATTAATGGAACCATCCAGCTAACACCTTACTGGAGCAGTCAGGCAACATGGGAGCAGAGACAGCTGCCCCCTCGCACACAAAGGGAAGTTCACACGTACAGCCCCAGACAACAGACTGAAATAATTGTCTCAGGTTGGCTGGCAGTTTGCTGCGGCCTTGCAGGACTTCGGGACAGGTTTTGTTGCTCTGTTACTTTCATGCTCTCTCGTGTCTGTTTGCAAAGGGGAACATGCGAAAAGCTTCCCCTCCTCTGGCCGCTGCATGTGCCCCCCGCATGCAGCGCTCCCTGATGCTCCCCCTCTTCCAGCCTTCACAGGCTGCCCTCCACATGCAGTGCCTCCCCCCGACACTCCCTCCAACTCCCCCTCCTCTGGCTTCCACAGGCTGCCCCCCGCATGCAGCACCCCCCAATGCTCCCTCTCCTCTGGCCTCTGCATGCTGCCCTCCACATGCAGCGCCCTCCTGGCACTCCCCTCAGCACCCCCTCTTCCAGTCGCCACAGGCTGCGCCCCACATGCAGCGCCCTCCAACACTCCCCGTCCTCTGGCCTCTGCATGCAGTGCCTCCCCAACGCTCCCCCTCCTCTGGCCTCCGCAGGCTGCCCCCCAGATGCAGCGCCTCCTCCAGCCTCCGCACGTTGCCCCCGCAGTTACTAAAACAAATTTAACACAGTTCTCCCGGAGCTGAATGTGAGCACTTTGCGGGGGTTGCGACCGCCCCTCAGCACCAGATCTAGGACCCGGCCAGGGTTCCCCAGGAGGGCGCGCTCATGTTTTCCCTTAAAGGAGGTTGAGGGGGGCTCTGCAGAATCTCCTGCCGATTCCCAGCAGCCTCAAGCAGAATCAGTGGAAGAGACGTTGGGGGAGGAGAAGCTCCCTGGCCATAACCCAGTCTGGAGCCTGAAGACCAGATCAGCCAGAGTTCTGTGCTGGCTGCCCCCTGGTCCAGCCGCGCTAACACATGTGGGCCTCTTCTCTCTGGCTGCCACCTCCTGCCGTGAGAGATGTTGGGAATGGCTCGGTCACAGAACCTGCTTACAGGACCAGGGTCGCTCCAAGAAAGTGGGTTCCCAGTGCAGAGCTCAGCCCCTCGGTATAGGGGAGCCCCACACAGCTACAGGGAGAGAGGCTGAACCTCCTGCAGAGGAAGAGCAGCCCGTTGGCATTAGAAAGCTGTTCCTGCTTGGGATGAGGAGAGACCAGGCTGCACGGCCATCTGCACCCCAAGCCAGCTCCAGCCTCAACACCAAAGGGGGCCGCATTTAATTAGCTGGGCTCCCCTCACGCATTCAGCCAGCAGCCAGTCACAGGCTCTAGTGCCGGAGCGTTTGTGTGTGTGCGACAGCCGGGGGTTGTAATACAGTGCGCAGTGCACAGGGACTGGAAAGCAGGTCAGAGAGGTCAGCAGCCTCTTATGCACAGAGCGGGAGGCGGATGGGTCAGCGTTTGGTCTCGCTGGGCGATACACACTCAGCACTCAGGCGCCTGCCTCTCACCTCAGGGCTCCTGGGCAACGCTGGGCCTTGCGGCAGGGGACAGGAATGCAACACGCCTGTCCTGGTTAGCCGGAGCCACTGCCTGGCACCCAAACCTACATGGGCCAAAACCTGTCCTGCCCTGGTCCCTGGCCTGGGATGCACTAGATGGGGCCTAGCAGCACTTTGATTTGCCACCTTGAGCTGACCTGCTTTTCCTGGTCCCTAGACACCGGGCCCAGAGCCAGGGCACTTGGCCAACTGGGTGTGTGGCTGAAAGGGGCACATTGGTGCTGGGAGGGGCCAGCAGAGGAGCAGCCCAGCAGGCAGCAGCAACAGAACTGCACAAAGGAAGGCTCACATTGAGCCTCCCGGGGGTGGGAGGGCAGGCCATGGGCTATCTGCTCCACTCCCCCATGGCAGGCGCAGCCCCTTGGCAGCAGGTGTGCGCTCGCTACGGGCGGAGCTGTAACGAGCTCCTGTCTCCAGGGCTGACAAGCCGGCTCCTCTCACCCAACCAGCCATGTGGCTTTGAGCTCCTGAGGTCCCAGGTATGATCTCGCCCAAGGATGACCAGGGTCTGCTGCCCTTACACCTAGGCTGAGAGGGCTGGGCCAGGGCATGGCAGGAGGGCAGCTGTTGCACCACTGGGGAAGGGGCCAGCAGAATTCTGCTGCTGTTTCTTATCCTCTGCAGGGTCTGGAGCCAACATGCACCTTTGGGCTGGCTGCCAGACTCTCCCCGAGCAGTGTGGGCGCAGCATGGACACGCATCCCCCTCACCCGGCGGTGTGCCCTGCCACACTGAGGGAGTAACCTCGTTCCGCTGTGTGCTACAATGACCCCAGCAGGCAGCTTTTCATGCCACTCCCTCAGACAGCGCTTGGAATAGGCCCCGAGCCCCGCGCTTACCATCGACAGAGGTCAGGATGACCCGTGAGTGGTCGTAGGCGATCACGTTTGCATAGCGGTTTTTTGGTTTATTCACTTCCAGGTTGGAGTTCTCCCAGGTGAACTGCTGCCCTGGATCGATGGACTGCAGGAGAGAGGACAAGCTGTTATGGCACGCTGGGCCATCTGCAGGAGACGCACTTCTCCTGGGAGTTGCAGGATTGCCACGCCCCGGCCTGCCACCCAGCTACACCCCACTGTAGTGCTAGGGCCAGAGCAGCAAGGCGTTCTCTGGGCTGGTGCTCAGCTGATGCCAATCCCAATGCCCTGCCAGGAAATCAAACCTGCCCTGGAGCAGTCTGACCGTCACTGATACAGCCTCTCTGCCGGGGCGCATGCAGGGCTGGCTGGTGGGGAGGGCGGGGGGGCTCCTCTCCCCAGCCAAAGCTCCCTAGACCAAGCTGCCCGCCCCCCAGCAGAAACTCTTCTATCTCAATTACTGCCGCAGGGCTGGCTCCTGCTGGGCCGTGCACACGCTTACTGACCCCAGTGGTTTTATCAGTTAGCGAGCTGCAGCCCCTGGAAACAGAGAAGCCTCTAGATTTGGATATTAAAGAGCAAGAGTGAACAAGGCTCCTGCTGGGAGAAGTCATGAAACTGGATGGGTCACTAGCTGCTGCGTCAGCTGCTTCCGCAGGGTGAACATCTCTCCTTTCAGTTCATGGCGTGACAAGGAACCGCAGACCTGGGGACAGGGCCATAAGCATGTGTAGGGCCCATATGCTAGGGATTGGCTGGAAACAAACATGCGACTTGCCTGTCTCCCTGTCAAAGAATCCCCGCCCCACGTACTCAACAGACTCTGCTGTGGGGCCAGCTCGGCCCCTGTGATGCACCTGACATGGCTGTCGGGACCTGCCCCAAGTACTGAACGCAGCCCCTCTGCTGTGCAGCTGAAACCTCCTGCCTGGCATAACCGCCACAGCCCCCGGGACCCTTCCCCTGCATAACTGCCGTGACCCATCCAGGAGCCCCGCATGTACCTACCACAGCCCCTCCTGGACCCTTCCCCCCGTATACCTGCTGTGACCCATCCCAAATCCTGTGCCATCCCGCGCTCAACACAACACATACACTGCGTACCCGACATGCCCCATCCACCACAGGACTGCCTGGCCACCATATCCCCCAAATGCAGCATCCTTGTAGTCACATTTCTCACATGCAAAACAGAAGAGAATACGAAGGCCTGTCCCAAACATGTCTCTCTGAGCTGGGAGGGACACTTTTCATCAAAGCCTTCCTCATTCCCACACCTGGTCTGGATGCACCCACAAGAGGGCAGCTATCGTCAGGCCATGAAACGCGGGGAGTTGCATTACCAGCCTCCTCAGTGCCTTCTCAAAACTAGGCCCGAGCTCAACCACGAGATATGGGCTGGCTGCAGGAATCACTATGGCCTGTGTGATGTAGGAGGCAGGCCAGATGAACATAATGGTCCTTAACCATTATGAAAGCCTTGAAGGGGCGTCAGGCTGGAGACTAGCTGCTTCTGTTGATCACCCAGGGAAAGGCACAAAGTGCAAACACCAGCCCATGTGATTACTCCCTGCACCACCCCTTCTGGTGTTTGCTGCAGCTGCCCTTCGATCAGTAGCATGGTTAAGGTCACCACGAGCCTGCTCTGATATCGGCACCTAAATAAAGGATAGTATGTGTCTTATGCGGGTCTTGGCATCCTGCAGAGGGGCTGCCCTGACACCGTCACCCGGCAGAGGCCCTTCCGCAGCTCTCAGAAGGAACAGGGACCTGTGCCCTGCTTGCCATTTGCACAGCACACATCACTTCCACCCAGGGGTCCTGGTGGCAGCGCTCTCCCCACACAGGGCCTGGCAGGAAGATGAGGCATCACAGCGGAGCTAATAGGGGGGTTGGGCAATGCAGAATGTAAATAAATGTTTCCGACAGAAACCCTGTAATCTTCTATTATCAGAGTACTTAGCAGTGGCGGCGGCACGCAGGGCGCTGTGGCTGGGGGAGCAGAGGACGTGAGCACCGTTCCTGGCTGAACGTTTAGCCAGGTATTCCACTGGGGGGCTGTTAGGCTCCCTGCACACACATCTCTGCACTAATGCTGGCCACTGGCTTGTTCCACAGCCCCTGCGTGTGGCTGCTCGGATCTCACATGTTGCACAACAGAGAATTTTGTCACGTTTCCTTTTGAAATGTTCTTCACCCTCTGCTGTGGGCACGCGGGCCGAGGCTGCTCGCTGAGAGCCAGGCTGGAGGCCATGTTACTGAAAGGGCCCACAGGGCAGAGGACGAGGAGACGCAGGCCCAGGCAAGGGGTGGGAGAGGGCATGTACTGTTGTGTAACTGGGGCTACAAAATTTACCCTAACTACAAGTTTAAGTCGAAGAAGTGAGCAAAAACTCATCGAAGGGTCACGCTAGCCGGCAAAACCAAACAGTGATGGGAAAAGATAGGAAGGGAGACAAAGGCTGAATTAGACTCAACAAAACGGCCTCCTGACAGACCTCAAGCACTGTGCTAAGATCACACCTGGTAGCAAGACCAGCATGGAAGTAGAATCCGTGAACCAAAATTGGTGTGTCAGAAGCTAGGCCTAAGGGGTGGACAAAATACAGAGAGGATGAGCTAGTCCACCCATCTCTGCCTTCAGCACTCCTTAGCGAAAGGGGCTTCAGGGGAGAAAAACTGGCTACGAGAATGAGATTCACCCTCACAGCTGTCACTCCACCATCTCCTGGGACCCTGGGCCTCCTCTTTCCTACTCCTGAGCTATAGCCTGGCCAGCCCAGGCCGAACGGAGGGAGCCGGGGAAACAGTCGCCTCCACTGGCTCCAGCCAAATCTCGAATACTACCTGGGACTGTGTTACTGCCCCTCTCCCACCTGTCCCCTTTTCCTTGTTTCTTCTGTCTAACAAGAGCCTGGCTTAGCCGGCCAAGGCTGAGTATTGTGCAGCACTGCTGTGAGCCTGCAGCCTGAACAGCCCGGCGCTGTTACGAGTTTGCCAGGTCTCGGAGTGGCTGATCTGACCAGACGTGGGCTGGGCCTGGGTTTCTCCAGCAGGGAGGTGGCAAGTGAGGGACACCCCAGGGACAGAAGCTGCAGCCTCGCTCTCTGCTGCTCTTTTCTCTCCCCCGTCGCATGTGTTCGTCTGGTTTTGTCGGCTAGGAAATGGGATCCAGCTTCAGCAGCAGCAGCTCCTGCCCATCTCTTTGCCCCAAAGGCCAGTGATTCCCCTCGAGACTGTCCAGCTGTCTCTAAAACCTCCATCCAGCTAAACTGCCAGGGACCACGGGTTGCTGTTACAGGGACAGCCTCACTTAGACTCATAGACTCATAGGTCAGAAGGGACCAATATGATCATCTAGTCTGACCTCCTGCACAAGGCAGGCCACAAAACCCTACCCATCCACTTTTATAACAACCCCTAACCCAGGACTGAGTTATTGAAATCCTCAAAATTGGTTTGAAGACCTCAAGCTGCAGAGAATCCACCAGCAAGCAACCCATGCCCCATGCTCCAGGGGAAGGCGAAAAACCTCCAGGGCCCCTGCCAATCCGCCCTGGAGGAAAATTCCTTCCCGACCCCAAATATGGCGATCAGCTAAACCCTGAGCATGTGGGCAAGACTCACCAGCCAGCACCCAAGAAGGAATTCTCTGCAGTAACTCAGTTCCCATCCCATCCAACATCTCCCCGCAGACCACTGAGCAGACTTATCTGGTGATAATCCAAGATCAATTGCCCAAATTAAACTATCCCATCATAACATCCCCTCCATATACTTATCAAGCTTAGTCTTAAAGCCAGATAAGTCTTTTGCCCCCACTACTTCCCTCGGAAGGCTGTTCCAGAACTTCACTCCTCTAATGGTTAGAAACCTTCGTCTAATTTCAAGTCTAAACTTCCTAATATCCAGTTTGTACCCATTCGTCCTCGTGCCTACATTAGTACTAAACTTAAATAATTCCTCTCCTCTCCCTAACGTTAACCCCCCTGATATATTTATATAGAGCAAGCATATCCCCCCGCAGCCTTCTTTTGGCCAGGCTAAACAAGCCAAGCTCTTTGAGTCTCCTTTCATAAGGCAGGTTTTCCATTCCTCGGATCATCCTAGTAGCCCGTCTCTGGACCTGTTCCAGTTTGAATTCATCCTTCTTGAACATGGGACACCAGAACTGCACACAATATTCCAGATGGGGTCTCACCAGCGCCTTATATAAAGGTACTAACACCTCCTTATCCTTGCTGGAAATACCTCGCCTGATGCATCCTAAAATCGCATTTGCTTTTTTAACAGCCGTATCACATTGGCGGCTCATAGTCATCCTGCTATCAACCAATACCCCAAGGACCTTCTCCTCCTCTGTCGCTTCCAACTGATGCGTCCCCAACGTATATCTAAAATTCTTATTATTAATCCCTAAGTGCATGACCTTGCACTTTTCACTATTGTATTTCATCCTATTACTATTACTCCAGTTTACAAGGTGGTCCAGATCTTCCTGAATAGTATCCCTGTCCTTTTCCGTGTTAGCAATACCCCCCAGCTTTGTGTCATACGCAAACTTTATTAGCACATTCCTGCTCTTTGTGCCAAGGTCAGTAATAAAAAGGTTAAATAAGATCGGTCCCAAAACCGATCCTTGAGGGACTCCACTAGTAACCTCCTTCCAGCCTGACAGTTCACCCTTCAAGACGACCCGCTGGAGTCTCCCCTTTAACCAGTTCCTTATCCACCTTACAACTTTCATATTCATCCCCATCTTTTCCAATTTAACTAACAGTTCCCCATGTGGAACCGTGTCAAACGCCTTACTGAAATCGAGGTAAATTAGATCTACCGCATTTCCTTTATCTAAGTAATCCGTCACCTTCTCAAAGAAGGAGATCAGATTGGTTTGGCACGATCTACCTTTAGTAAATCCATGTTGCAATTCGTCCCAATTACCATTGACCTCTATGTCCTTAACTACTTTCTCCCTTAAAATTTTTTCCAAGACCTTACATACTACAGACGTCAAGCTAACAGGCCTATAATTACCCGGATCACTTTTATTCCCTTTCTTAAAAATAGGAACTACGTTAGCAATTCTCCAGTCGTACGGCACAACCCCCGAGTTTATGTGCTTAAAAATTCTCACTAACGGGCTCGCAATTTCACGCGCTAGTTCCTTTAATATCCTCAGATGGAGATTGTCCGGGCCCTCCGATTTTGTCCCATCAAGCTGTTCAAGTTTGGCCTCTACCTCAGATGCGGTAATATCCACCTCCATATCCACATTCCCATTTATCATCCCTCCATCATCGCTAAACTCCTCACTCGTCTTATTAAAAACTGAGGCAAAGTACTTATTTAGATATTGGGCCATGCCTAGGTTATCCTTAACCTCCATTCCATCCTCAGTGTATAGCGGCCCCACTTCTTCTTTCTTTGTTTTCTTCTTATTTATGTGGCTGTAGAACCTTTTACTATTGGTTTTGATTCCCTTTGCAAGGTCCAGTTCAATGCGGCTTTTAGCCTTCCTCACTTTATCCCTACATGTTCTGACCTCACCAAGGTAGCTTCCCTTGCTAATCCCGCCTTTCTTCCACTCCCTGTAAGCTTTCTGCTTTTTCCTAATCCCCTCTCTGAGTTGCTTGCTCATCCAGCTTGGCCTACAACTCCTACCCATGTTTTTTTTCCTCTTTCTTGGGATGCAGGCTTCCGACAATTTCCGCAGCTGCGACTTAAAGTAATTCCAGGCCTCCTCTGCATTTAAATCCACAAGTTCCTCCGTCCAATCCACTTCCCTAACTAATTTCCTTAACTCTTTAAAGTTAGCCCTCGAGAAGTTGAAAACCCTAATCCCAGATCTACATTCGTTTATCCTTCCATCTAGTTTGAACTGAATCAGCTCATGATCACTCGAACCAAGCTTGTCCCCTACCACCATTTCTTCTACGAGGTCCTCACTGCTCACCAAAACCAAATCTAAAATGGCATCCCCTCTTGTAGGTACTTCAACTACTTGATGAAGAAATCCATCCGCTATCATATCCAGAAAAATCTGACCCCTATTATTCTTGCAAGCACTCGTCCTCCAGTCTATATCCGGGAAGTTGAAGTCTCCCATAATCACACATTTCCCCTTTGTGTTTACTTCATTAAAGACATTAAAGAGGTCTCTATCCATATCCAAATGAGATCCGGGTGGTCTATAGCACACCCCAAGCACTATCTCAGGGGAAGCTCTAGTTGCTTTTTTACCCAGTGTGATTTTTGCCCAGACAGACTCTGTCTTATCCATTCCATCGCTTCTTATTTCATTACAGTTAATCTCATCATTGATGTACAAGGCTACCCACCACCTTTGCCTTTCTTCCTGTCTTTTCTAAACAGCACATAGCCTTCAATACCTGTACTCCAGTCACGATACCTGTACTCCAGTCACTTAGCACTGCCCTCCTCCCCCCCTGGTCTGTATCTGGAATGAAAGGGTGATGAGCCGTTCATGCTGTCGCTGCTCGGGACAGAGCAGGCGGGGGTCTCTGGACACCAAACCCCGATCCTTGTTTAGCACCGTTCAGAGCTGGGCGGTGACTGAGTCACGTTCAAACCTCGATTCTTTGGGCCCCTTTATTCCATCTAAACTAAAACTGCGGCAAGCAAGGAGCAGGGCCTGGTGGCCATGTGTCCCACTGGAGTGGGGCTGGTGGGGGTACTGTTCTGAGGCATGGTGGGGCCATAGCAGGGTGGGGTGAGGAGGCTGGGCAGAAGGGAGGGCCCAGCAGGGGGCAGGGCGGGGTGAGGGTCACTAGATGACATTTAGTGGCCCGTGTCTACAGGTCAGACTGGGGGGTCACACATCTTTGCCCTTCCCAGCCCTGGACAAGCATGCACCCCACAGCAGGGCCGGGGGTGACAGGCTCCTGCTGGAGCTGCGCTCTCAGGAAGGAAGATGATCCAGGGCTGCCTGGCTCCACGGTGGGACGGGAGCAGTTCACAGGCCAAGTCTGAATGCAGAGAGGGGAAGGATCATTTCTCCAGGAGGGCTTGGCTGCAAAGCACCCCAGTTGTGAAGAGCGGCTCTGAGGCACTGCCATTAGGGTAATTGTTTTGCTGTGCAGCGAGGATGTGCAAAACCGGTCTAATCACCAGCAGCCCCCTAGGAGGGCGAACAGGTGAGAAGGCAGGAGCAATGGAGCACCTGGGTGCGAAGAGGTGCTAAGTAAATACTCCTGCAAATGAGTGACTCATTTAGAAGTAAAATGATTTAATGTGAGCTCTGGTGATGAATTAATGTGCACCTGGCACCCCTGGAAGGCAAGCAAATGAGTACAGAAATGGGAGGCTGATGGGCTGCTTGGAATGCAGCTGAAGCCCATTATGCAGTGATCTGCTCTGCCGCTGGCCAGCCCCAGCCGGGAGGGGCCGTACAGGCCTAGTGTGCGGCTTCATTCCCTCCTAGCTCTGTTACAAACCCCACAACACTTCTCTTTCCTCTGCTTCTTCACCAGGAAAAGCCGAGTGGTGTCAAGCGATGGGAGGGTCCAAAGCTTTAACGACTCCAGGAAAAGCTTGAAACCATCCCAGGTTTGTAAACTTCCCAGTAAATGAGCCTCAAGTCACTCCCAGCCTGAAGCAAGAAGCAGTACATCAGACAAGCGCCTCGTTAGGAGCCTATGGGTTATTACAGCTTCAGGACTCGGCACGTGGGAAGGAGCACGGGAGCCTGCAAAGATAACGTGCAGACACAGAGGCTGCTCCAGGCAGCAGGAGCTCCAGTGGGGAACATGTCTGCCTCAGCAGATTCAAAAGCGCTTTACAATCATGGCTAAAGCACCAGGAACCCAAGTTTTCTTAAGCCGGGGGAACTGGAAAGCCAGGAGCAGAATGTCCTGCCGCAGGCCCCTAAAGGAATCAATGGCAGGTACCTGGACTACAATCTGCACAAGGTCTCAGCCAGGGGGATCAGTTGCTGTCTGTCCCCTCTGCCCATACAGCAGTTGATGAGCAGAGCCCATTCCCCTGAGAACCGCAGGAGCCGGGATCACAAAGCCCCTTAGTAGATGACTATAAAGTCCTCCCTGCTCATCCGTAGCCACGTGCAAAATGGGGGGAAAGCAGAGCTGCCTCTGGGTGCATACAGAAGAACCAGCAGCGTGGCCCCTGGGTGCATACAGAAGAACCAGCAGCGTGGCCCCTGGGTGCATACAGAAGAACCAGCAGAGTCACTTGCCAGCTCTTTAAGCCTCGCAGGATCGTCCCAGAGAAGCCACTCGGGAACCCGCTTTGTTAGAAACTGGCCCCAGGAGATCTGCTGGGCCTGCCCAGCCCCACCACCAGCGCAGCCAGATTAGCGTAGCTATTGACTGCCATCAATCTATATGACGTCTTAAATGGGGAGATAACATGCTCCTGAGTCCATCGCTGGCAAAGCTTTCACCTTATTAGTCACATTCCTGGAATGCCCGCGCCGAATGCCTGCCAGCAGCTCACATTAGTACAAGCAAATTAAACACAGGACAAGGTTTACCCTGCACCGCTCTGGGACCCAAGGATCACAGCTCACGACCTACCATACTGCCAGAGGAGTGACGCTGAGCGAGGCCTGGGGCCCAGGGGCAGTCAGGCGGCCAGAGGGACCCTGCAGTGCCCTGCAGGCTACGTTTACCGGGAGGAGGGACCAGGGTGCAGAGCCCGTACTGCTGAAGGTCTCCCCGACCCTGCTTCTCCTGTCATCTTTTGGTGCCTCGGGGGTCGAGGACAGGACTCCCGCGGTTCCCAGGGCAGTAGGTTAAGGTGGGAATGAGAAGGAGCCGGGGGGTCGGGGACAGGACTCCCGCAGTTCCCAGAGCAGTGGGTTAAGGTGGGAATGAGAAGGAGCCAGGGGGTCGGGGTCCCAGTTACCCAGCTCCCAGGCCTCAGCACTGCTCCGGGCACTCCCTCCCATGACACAGCTGTCTGATAACATGACACAGGCTATTTCCAGGGGCAGCTAAAAGCTGAGCCCCCGTCTCAGCAGCTGGCTATTGCTTTAACGTCCTGAGGCCTGGTCCCAGCTCTGCTACTGGCCTGCTGAGGGACCTGGGGTGGGGCCCGGCCCCTCCTCAAGGTGGATGAATGTGAGAGGAGCCGGCTGCTCAGCTGGAATCGGCATCTGAAAGAGGTTTACTTCGGGGTGCACGAGATGCTGACCCCTCCCCTCATCTCCTAGAGCTCAGCTGGGGATAACATGCCCAGACCCCTTCCCTCCCGACGTGGCCATGGCTGCTATGACTCCAGTGCCTCCCCCCGGCAGCACTCGCCATCCCTCCCGCGAGCAGAGGGCTGGCATCTCTGGGGAACCCGCGCGTGTCTTGCCTGGGCAGTTGCACCTTCCAGGAGCGGGGGCGATTGAGTAGAGGCCCTAGAGATGGAGCTGCCTGAACATACTAGTGAAGCCAACCCAGCAGCGTGGAGCCGGCTGGCCGCGGACACCCCAGTGAGTCCCTCCACAGCCCTGGGTACCTAACACAACCCCTGCCCTTGAGAAGCCTCTCGCCAGCGTGGGCTACGGAAATGCCCTAAACAGCCCTAAGGGCAGCACGTCGGGGAACACCCGCAGCAGAAAACCGCTGCTCCTCTGCACCAGGCCAGAGACCAGTCACTTTCCAAAGGGCGTTTCCACTCAGTAACTGGCCCTCCTGCCATATTTCTGTGCTGCAGCTCTCCTGCTCCTCCGCCCCGGCTCTCCAGTGCAGGCCGAGTCATACGGACAGCAGACCAGGCGAGCGCCGGGCTCCCGGGGTAGGGGGGCAGGGCGGGACCAGGCGAGCGGGATGGGACTGGGTGAGCGCCCGGGTTCTCAGGCTAGGGGGGTGGGATGGGATCGGGCGAGCGCTGGGCTCCCAGGCTGGTGGGGCGGGGCAGGACCGGGTGAGCGCCGGGCTCCCGGGCTAGGGGGGCAGGACCAGGCGAGTGCCAGGCTCCTGGGCTATGGGGGGCGGGATGGGACCGGGTGAGCGCCGGACTCCCAGGCCAGGGGGGCGGGATGGGACCGGGCGAGCGCCCGGGTTCTCAGGCTAGGGGGGTGGGATGGGATCAGGCGAGAGCCGGGCTCCCAGGCTGGTGGGGCAGGGCGGGACCGGGCGAGCGCCGGGCTCCCAGGCTAGAGGGTCAGGACCAGGCGAGTGCCAGGCTCCTGGGCAAGGGAGATGGGATGGGACCGGGCGAGCGCTGGACTCCCAGGCCAGGGGGCGGGATGGGACCAGGTGAGCGCTGGGCTCCCAGGCTAGGGGGGGCGGGACAGGACCAGACCGGGTGAGCGCCGGGCTCTCAGGCTAGGTGGGGCGGGACGGGACCGGGTGAGCGCCAGGCTCTCAGGCTGGGGGGGCAGGGCGGGACTGGGCGAGCGCCGGGCTCCCAGGCTAGGGGGGCGGGACGGGACCAGGTGAGCACCGGGCTCTCAGGCTAGGGGGGCGGGGCGGGACTGGGCGAGCGCCGGGCTCCCAGGCTAGGGGGGCGGGGCGGGACCGGGTGAGCGGTGGGCTCCCAGGCTGGTGGGGCGGGACGAGACTGGGTGAGTGCCGGGCTACCAGGCTAGGGGGGCAAGACCGGGTGAGCACTGGGCTCCCAGCCTGGTGGGGAAGGGCGGGACTGGGCGAGTGCCAGGCTCTCAGATTAGGGGGGCGGGACCGGGTGAGCGCTGGGCTCCCAGGCTGGTGGGGCAGGGCGGGACCAGGCGAGTGCCGGGCTCCCAGGCTAGGGGGGCGGGGCGGGACCGGGCGAGCGCCGGACTCCCATAGGAGGACAGGACCGGGCTCCCAGGCTAAGGGGGGCAGGGCGGGACCAGGCGAGTGCCAGGCTCCCAGGCTAGAGGGGCGGGACCGGGCTCCCAGGCTAGGGGAGGTGGGGCGGGACTGACTAGGGCGGTTCTCTAGAACGGAGAAAGGGGAAGGCGGCCTCTGCCCGCCCTCCTGTCACCATGGTGCAGCCGCGGTGCCAGCCCCCTGGCCATCCTAAGATCTCCGTGTGACACAGGCCAGAAATGGGGGAAGAAAAGGCCCGTCAGCGAGGGGGCAGCGATGCCAGCTCCCCGGTGTCTGGGCAGAGTGCGCCCCCCAGCGCCGGGGCAGGAACCACACGGCCCAGCGATCCCCAGCGGGTGCAGCCTGCCCTGCCTGCGGGGCACGTCGCGGCTGCAGTGCAGACAGGTGTCCAACAGGGGGAGCTCTAACACAGCCTCAGCACAA
Organism: Gopherus evgoodei; assembly: GCF_007399415.2. Taxonomy (NCBI): domain Eukaryota; kingdom Metazoa; phylum Chordata; order Testudines; family Testudinidae; genus Gopherus; species Gopherus evgoodei. The sequence goes on from NC_044329.1 coordinate 112,488,998, forward strand.
ACCCATCAAGAGCCAGATAAATAATTAACCGGCTGAGCTCCCTTGTCCTTCGGTAATTCCATTAATCCCCGGCTGTAAATCAAGGGCTCTCACTGGAGAGCTGCTGCCAGACCCCCTTGCCCCATGCCTGGCGGCCCCAGGGCTCCAGCCGTCCATTAACCCTGCCTGCTCCCTGCTCCGTTCCAGCGTGGACCCTTCCGGCTCACACCTGGCTGCAGCCCCCGGGAGCTCCCGTGCCCAGGGTGCCGTCGGCCCACCGGCAGGAGCTGGGGTTCCCGGCTCTGTTCTGGAGCTCCATGCCCAGGAGCCCAGGTAACTGCACTCTTGAGCCCAGCTCACTGCCAGCTGCTAAAGATCTGCCCTGAGTCTGGGCTGCCTGCCGCGCCTGGAATGCACTCCACACACACACTCCGGGCTGTTGGCTTCTATGGGAAAACACAAACTATGGCTCTTCCTAAAACTAGGGCCTCCAGGGCGATCTTCACCCCGCTGCACTGCTCCCCAGACCAGGCCTGCAGCCAGCCCAGGCACAAGGCGTCTGCTCTCTCACTGCAGAAGTCGGGGCAGTGAGCACTGGAGGCCAGTGCTTCCGAGTGTGCAGAGTTCTCTCAGGGAGCAGCAGTTGCTGCTTCCTGCACGAGCTCACCCAGGCTGCAGCGCGCTGCCCTCTCCTGTGCTATTTCCACATCCCTGGAGCATGGTTCCCTTCCGAGTGCCCCAGGACATCCAGCCCGGAGCGCCAGGCTCCCTGGCTAATTCCACTCCTAGATCCTGACTCGGCGGGGCTGTGACAACCCCATTTGCACTAGTGACTCTGAGCACCTGGTGCACACCTACTCCAGCCCACCCTAGTGCCGGTGCCTTCTGACCGTGCTGCGTTCAGTCACTCCACCCAAATCTGGAGTCAAATGCGCAGAATCCATGGGAAGGAATTACACGCAACAATCAGCTCTTTAGTAGCTGCTTCAGCACGGAAAGTACAACTGATCTGGTGCTCTCAGCCAGCCATGGTACTCTGAAAAGGGAGGAGGAGAAGAGAGCAGCACAGGAAAATGGTTAAGGGAATTTACTTAACAGCTAATTTTCTGAAGCAGTTCAAGAGCTCGCTATTGTGTGGCAGGCTCTGAATGGCAGAGACAAATCCCACAGGCGGATACCCAGAGCACTGGACACTGCATCCAAGCACCCACAGGCCTTTCATGGGATACAGAAAAGACAGAATCAGATCTGAGAGTTTTGCTTTAAATTTCAGTTGGACTCAGACAAAAGAATGAGGCAGGCAGGTAGGTGTGTGCGCAGGGTTGCCCGTGCTCACGGCACGCAGACACACAAAATGGGGGTAATGGCATTTCAGGGCACACGCACCGAGCTGCAAGCTAGCGGCATTAATGGTGACACGGCATCTCCCTGGCTCAGGAGAGCTGTGCACGGTGTGGTCGATATGCCCAGTCTCCTCCATCACACAGCACCTCTCCAGCTGGCTGCAATTTGTCCCTCACCTTGCTCGCTTCCTTTCCACCATGTATAGTCTTACCTTGTGGGGAAGTGTCCGATCCCATCTCATAAATCAATGGAGACAGGCTCCCGCAATGGGAGGCCACAGGCAGAGGCAGATAACATTTCGAACAGCCGCGATAACACATGCACAGGGATCCATCCCAAGCTAGCCACTCTAATACTTCGGAGGGAGGGGGATTTACGAGTTACGCCTCACACAGCTGAAGCAGCTCCCCCAGGGATGTGTGCAAGCCAGGGAAAACATTCCGATTGCCACTGCGGCTCTAATGGCTGCATGGGAGCTTCTCCCCCCAAGACAAGTTTTCAAACTGATCAGCCAGCCTGGCGAATGGCTCCACTCCGGGGGAGTGGGGCGTGTGAGTGCATGGAGAGGCAGGGTGGGACTGAGGAGTGTCAGCAGAGCGGGAGTAGGGGGGGCCCTGGGAGAGACAGGACAGGACCGAGGGGTATCAGCAAAGCGGGGGTGTGTGTGTGCATGGAGAGACAGGGTGGGACTGAGGGGTGTCAGCAGAGCAGGGGAGGTGCAGGGGGGGTACCCAGGGAGAGGCAGGGTGGGACCGAGGGGTATCAGCAGAGTGGGTGTGTGTGGAGGGCATGGAGAGGCAGGGCGCGACTGAGGGGTGTCAGCAGAGCAGGAATGGGGGGGCCCAGGGAGAGGCAGGGCAGGACCGAGGGGTATCAGCAGAGCGGGGGTGGGGGGGCCCATGGAGAGACAGGGCGGGACCAAGGGGTGTCAGCAGCTCCCCCAGGGATGCGTGCAAGCTGAGGAAAACATTCTGACTGCCATTGCGGCTCTAATGGCTGCATGGGAGCTTCTCCCCCCAAGACAAGTTTTCAAGCTGATCAGCCAGCCTGGCGAATGGCTCCACTCCAGGGAAGTGGAGTGTGTCTGTGCATGGAGAGGCAGGGTGGGACTGAGGGGTGTCAGCAGAGCGCGTGTAGGGGGAGCCCTGGGAGAGACAGGACAGGACCGAGGGGTATCAGCAAAGAAAGACAGGGTGGGACTGAGGGGTGTCAGCAGAGCGGGAGTAGGCGGGGCCCAGGGAGAGGCAGGGCAGGACCGAGGGGTATCAGCAGAGCAGGAGAGGTGTGTGTTTGGGGGGCATGGAGCGCCACGGCGGGACTGAGGGGTATCAGCAGAGGTGCGGGGGGAGAGGGAGCCAGGGAAAGGCAGGGCAGGACCGAGGGTGTCAGTAGAGCAGGTGTGTGTGTGGGGGGGGGGGCATGGAGAGGCAGGGCGGGACCGAGGGTGTCAGCAGAGCGGGTGTGTGTGTGAGGGCATGGGGGGGGGGCATGGAGAGGCAGGGCAGGACCGAGGGTGTCAGCAGAGCGGGGGTGTGTGTGGGGGGGGCATGGAGAGGCAGGGCGGGACCGAGGGTGTCAGCAGAGCGGGTGTGTGTGTCGGGGGGGGGGCATGGAGAGGCGGGGCAGGACCGAGGGTGCCAGCAGAGCGGGTGTGTGTGGGGGGCATGGAGAGGCAGGGTGGGACTGAGGGTGTCAGCAGAGCGGGTGTGTGTGTGTGGGGGGGGGCATGGAGAGGCAGGGCAGGACCGAGGGTGCCAGCAGAGCGGGTGTGTGTGGAGGGCATGGAGAGGCAGGGCGCGACTGAGGGGTGTCAGCAGAGCAGGAATAGGGGGAGCCCAGGGAGAGGCAGGGCGGGACTGAGGGGTATCAGCAGAGCGTGTGTGTGGGGGGGGGCCAGGGAGAGGCAGGGCAGGACCGAGGGGTATCAGCAGAGCAGGAATAGGGGGAGCCCAGGGAGAGGCAGGGCAGGACTGAGGGGTATCAGCAGAGCAGGAATAGGGGGAGCCCAGGGAGAGGCAGGGCGGGACTGAGGGGTATCAGCAGAGCGAGTGTGTGTGGGGGGGCATGGAGAGGCAAGGTGGGACTGAGGGGTATCAGCAGAGCAGGACTAGGGGGAGCCCAGGGAGAGGCAGGGCAGGACCGAGGGGTATCAGCAGAGCAGGAATAGGGGGAGCCCAGGGAGAGGCAGGGCAGGACTGAGGGGTATCAGCAGAGCGGGTGTGTGTGTGGGGGCATGGAGAGGCAGGGCGGGACTGAGGGGTATCAGCAGAGCGAGTGTGTGTGGGGGGGCATGGAGAGGCAAGGTGGGACTGAGGGGTATCAGCAGAGCAGGACTAGGGGGAGCCCAGGGAGAGGCAGGGTGGGACTGAGGGGTATCAGCAGAGCAGGAATACGGGGAGCCCAGGGAGAGGCAGGGCAGGACTGAGGGGTATCAGCAGAGCGTGTGTGTGTGGGGGGGCCAGGGAGAGGCAGGGCAGGACCGAGGGGTATCAGCAGAGCGTGTGTGTGTGGGGGGGCCAGGGAGAGGCAGGGCAGGACCGAGGGGTATCAGCAGAGCAGAGCGTTTAGTGTCACAGGACAGATGTGGGACACCAGGGCGCTGCAGACCAGGCCTGGGTGCTTGAGGACAGCTACGCCGTGTGACGAGGGAAGCAGCTGGGGGCTGGAGCTGAGGGACTAGCCAGGAAAGGGGGTAACCCCGCGGGAGGTGCACAGAGAAGCTGTGAGCGTGAAAGGAGCTGGGGGTTTGGCCTGAGGAGCCTCGGCAGAGCTTCAGGGCGCGGCTTGCAGCCCGAGCGCCCGTGTTAGGCCTGGGTCAAACAGCGCCACACCCGTCGCTGCGCTTGTTCTGAGACCCAGGAACCCCTCTGCTCTCGCACTCTCTGCGTCTGTAACCGGGCTGAGCCAGGCTAGGCTCTTGGCACCACCAGGGCCAGCAAGCGCTCTGCTGCCCAAGGACACGGCCCAGGGTAGGGCCCCATCTGTACAGCTCTGTCACCCACGGGAGCAGCTCAACGCTGCCTCCTCTGGGGGATGCTGCCATGGCCCAGCGCCTCCCTGCGGCGCCCGGCTCTGGGCAATGCCACGCACACCTGTCTTCCTCTCTGCAGCTCACCTCGTACTCCTGGGAGAACCTCAGCCCGTCGTTGGCCTTCAGCCTGTCGATGTTGTCAGCGAGATCCGTCACCGGGATTGGCGGGTGGTCTCGCATACCTGGCAGGCCGAAGAGAGGGGGAGGGGAGAGTTACTGCTCTGCACCCAGGCCCAGAGGCGTGCGCGGCCGGCACGTGGACAGTGAGGATGGGACGCGCTGGGCAGGGTGGATGGCACATGGCATGCTGCACGGGTGACAGAACAGACGGGATGGGCATGGCCAGGTGAGCATGCTCAGACATGACAGCACCGCAGGCTGTGGGCCCAGGGCCTGGGGGCCGTGCAGAGGGGAAGCCCCACTCCGTTCACAGGCCGAGGAGGCGGGTACTGCTCTGCTGGGGCTCCCGTTCAGCCTGAGGTTGAACACACTCATTCTCAAGAGCGCCAGCTTTCCCCGGGGGAGGGGTGGTCTCAGGACTTACCCCTAACGATTACAGGGTCCTCAGAGGGGCTACTGAGCCCCTGCCATGGCTAGTCTTCGCAGCAGCCCAAGGGGCATGCGCCCCAGATGCTATTTACCCGCCGAGCAGGCCAGCCCGATTCCCGGCTGCAGGCCCGCCCCTTGCGTCTCAAACCAGCCGCTGTGAGTGAGAGCACTGTGTGTACCGCAGGCCTCGCACCCACTTGACTGACTGCCTCCAGCACTGTGCGGGCAGGCTGGTGGGAGCTGGGTGCCCTGGAGGGAGCTGGCCTGCATTTCTCAAGTACCCATGGCCAGTGTGTTTGAGCGCTGATGGCACACGGCCCTGCTGCTAGCGCCTGTCCCTGGTGATGAGCGCAGGGCAGTGGAGCGCACGTCTGGCAGCAGAGCCCCAGGAGGAATGGGCTGTATCACCCGGGGACAGGACAGAGGGCAGAGGAGAGAGCCTCATTACAGCACTTGGCGTTTACAGCCCAGGCCCCGAAGGACCCTTTGCCCTGATCCTGAACTGACGAACTGGCAGGAACGTGGCTGTAAAACAGCCCATCCAAGTTCTCGGGGCTTGGGACACCGCAGGCTGCTCTGTGGGTCTCCCAGAACCCCACGTGGTTAATGATGATTAACGGGCGATGCTGCTGATATGCACACAGGGAGGCAGGCTGGAGCCCAGCCAGGAGCCTTCTGACAGCTCGGCAGCCTCTGGGTGCCCTGGCTGGCAGCGACGGGCTGCTGGGACGATCCAGCAGGAGCATCTCACGCAGCAGTCACAAGCCATCAGCTGACAGGTGCAAGTGTCGCTGCACATTTCAATGCAGCCATTGGGAAAACCACCAGCTTTCCCAGCCAGGCGGGCCTGTCCCCACCATATAAAGGGACCCGCACACTGCTCTGAGTCCGCCCCACACGTGCTGCCTCCCTCTGCCAAGTGCTGCGAGCACCACCCCTGCCGTGGCAGAGAGCACTGCCGGACAACCGACCTGGCATTAGGGTCGTCTCACCAGCGACTTGCTGCACACTGAGGCAGAAGGCACAGATCAGCGCTCCGTAGCCCCTGGCTGTTCACACGCTGAGCCAGGCCACCAGGGAGTAGCCTTTGCAACGAATGGGCATAGAGAGCTGGCAGGGAGAGGGCACCGGCCGGAAGGTACCTGCAGTGTGTGCTGTGTGTGAATCTAGTGCAGTCCCTGCCTCAGCACGGCAGAGCCAAGGGACCAAGCTCACCTCACAGGGTGCAGCTGCTCCGTGCCAGGTGGGATCCCTGGTCAGGGCCATGCTGCAGCAGGCTGGGAGCACTTGAGCTCCAAGAGCAGCCCCGGGGGAGAGGTGCAACACCTTCCCCAGCACAGTGGTTCCAGAACAGCACCCACAGATGCCAGGGGGAGGGGTCTGGAGGGCTCTGCTCTGCACAGCTCCATGACTTCAACACGCTTTTGCAGGCAGAGTGGAGAGCAGAGAAGTGCTGGGAACGCTCCAGCAGGCGCTTCGTGGGGGAGGCCAGAGATCCCCACTAATCCCCTGCAACTGCAAAGCCCTTAGCACTGGCCAGGGCTGCCATTCCCAGGTCTCTCTCCTGAACCCGTGTGCTCCGCAGCAGCGAGGGCAGACCTTTACGATTATTTGGGGGTGGACTCAGTCTGAGGCTCATGAGAAACCGAGACTCCAGCTACCCATGCACCTCCGCTCCCACGCTGCTCTGGGCTTGGCTCTCAGCCAGGCCCTGCGGTCTGGGCAGCTGCATGGTGATTTGAAGGCTGAGGGCTGTGTATGCACTGACGTTATTCTGGATTAATGCAAGGTGTAGATTTAAAGTGGACCAGCCATTCCGGAATAACTCCACGTGTAGACAAGCCCTGACAAGTGGCCCTCAGCACACAGACACCCTGTCCCCTCCGCTGTATTTCACCAGTGGTCAGAGCCACACTGGAAGCTGGTCCATCCAAGGCGAAAGGAAAGTGTGTTCAACCCCGGGCCATGGAAAACCCTTCAATTTCTCCTTTTAGGGGATTAATTGGCCATCTCGAAAGAAATGTCTGTTGTCCTGCCCACACCTGAGATGGGACTTCACAGCTGCAGAGTGCCCCATGCCCAGTTGTGCCCAGCGATCTGCCAAGCAACACAGCAGACTGGGCTGCATGAGTTGGGACTGGAATGCAGCTCTGAAGAGAAACAGTTGTTTGCTAATCAGCTGGGATGATTTTAGTGAGCTCCTCAAGGCCAAAAGCCTTGCAGCCCCCAGACTGCTTTTGTGCTGTGCTGAACTGCTGGAGTGTGATGCAAATAGTACCAGAACCTGGCCTGTGTGGGAGGTCTTGGCCCATTAATCATGTTCAAAAGTGAAATTACTGCCACTCTAATCTGCTGAGAGTGAGAGTGACCTTCAATGACATCGTAACAAAAATTACAGACACAAGAGAGAAAGGGAAGAGAAAGAAAAGCAAAGTGTCAAGATAAATACAGGAGGAGTGAAAACTAACTTGAGATATTCGGGCAACAGGGGACACTGGAACCTGCAAAGAAAAAAAAACGGGGCAAGAACAGAAATCCCATTAGCCTTCAGACAATCATCGCAGAGGTTCAGAGGGAAAGGCAGAGAGATGAGGATGCAAAGGAAAGAGCAGAGTTTGCTGCAGAAAAGCAAGGGCAAGCTGGAGGCTCCCTCCCGCATTAAGCTGAACCACACGGGCGCGCTGCCTGGCTGGGGAGCGGACGATGAAGAGTACGTTTTTAACCCCCACCAGCGCACTTTACTGCAGCTGGGGTACCAAGGGAAGTGCTGCTCCGAGCATTTGAAATGAATACACAGCCCACCCTGACCCTCTGTCATCTGCCTGCAAACCTACCACTGCCCACGCCTCCGGGGGAAGCAGGGGTGAGGTTAAGGTGCGGACGTGCACTGGGGAGGGGGATGGAATCACATTCTTCCTGGTAGACAGAGAACCTGGCACTGCCAACCTAGCTGCCTCTGGAATTCCAGCTGCCACAGCTGGGCTCACCACAACGCCTCTACCACTTAGCAGAGACACCGCCTGACAAAACAGCACATTAGTACCAAGAGGCTGACAATTCGTGAACTAACCTGGGCCTGGAGCAGGAACCATTAAAGCGGTAAGGCTTAATATTTAATAATGGCAGGCGGATTAATTATGTATTAAACAAGGTTTTCCCTGCCTCTGTGGTCTCCAGCAGGGACTATCAGCCACCAGCCCGAGCAGGTCAGATTCCAACAGGTCTTGTTCGTATTGTGCCCGTACAGTGCTGGGGATGCATCTCGGAGGGGGGACAGTACAGGTGCCATTTGGGCCCCCGGGCTCAGAGTCCGTCAATGCCCCTTCATTCACCAGCTCACTCTCCTCATTTCTAGCCATGAGACTCAGCAGCAGCACTGGAGGGACAGGAAGTGACTTTGCTTGGGAGGGAAGCACCAGATGGCAGGAGAAATGGGCTCAGCGGCCAAGGGAACGGAGCCACCTCTGGGGAACTGGGCTTTCCTTCCCTTACGCCTGCTCCGTTTGTCCTGATGCCAGGAGGATGGGGCAGGGGGTGGCCTGCACCCCCCTGCCCACCCAATGTGGTTCTTGCGCAGGTCTGGGTAGGTCTTGCCCCGTTGTGCAGCATGTGACAGAAGCATATCTGACATGCTCTGGAGTACGCAAGGGTAGGGCTTATGAACACATCCAGGGCCCCTGCAGGGACAGGAACCTACTCAAAATCCCAACCAGCCCCAGTGCTCAAATAATTGCAAGCAGCCATGGCTGCTTCTCGCTGGGGCATGGAAAGCACGTGTCCAGCACATAAGCAGGCTGAGCAAACCCCCAGGTACTGTCACCCTAGGGCCCTGCTGCTGCAACTCACCTGTCCCCAGCCCGTCTCAGCCCTGCACGCTGGGTGCTGGCAAAGCCCTGGCTGAGAGCTCTCTGCTCCTCCCTCTCCCAAGACAGCAGCAAACAATCTTCTCCAAAGCCGCTGCATAATATCTGCCTTATTTCATACCCTGAGGAGACCCACAGCCCACTCTTTATGGCAGAGCTGTCACCACATCCTTCCCATCCAATCTGGAACACGAGCCTGGCAGGAGTACTGCCGAGCAGCCCCCTAATCCTGGCCCTGTCCAACCTCCCCTCTCAAGCCGCTCCCAGGATAGCGCTGCACTGAACAAGCCGCGCTGATTCCTCGGCAGAGGAAGGGGAGAGCTGGGAAATGGTGCTGGCTCCAACAGCCAGCTCTCGCTGCCCCTCCCTGCCCAGACCCAGCAGGTTTCCATCAGGAAACACTCCCTTCAAAAGCTTCCCATTAGACAAAAGCTTTTAGCCGGAGGAGCAGCAGGAAGAAAGGAAAAGTAAGTTATGTCCTAGGAAGGCTGGAAGGCAGCAGGGACCGGGGCGTGCCTTCATTTACTGCTAACTGCCCCCACCGCGGAGAGCCCCACCGCCCTTCTGCTGCATCGACAACGCAGCTCAATTAGCTTGGGCCTGCTGGTCTCTGATCACACTAATGACAGGCCTGGTGCTTTCAGAGCCGTCAGAGACACGTGGGCTACAAAGCAGCAGCATGCGACGTCTCTGCTCTGGAAAGTACAGCTGCCTCCAGTGGCTGACACACCGTCAACGGACTCCAGGCACCGCAGACTGGCGATGCTCCACGGCAATAGACTGCATGCAGAAATCACTGGGTGTGACCGAACCCTCGTCCTCTGGTCTGCCAGCACTGCCTCCAGCAGCATCCCTCTCTGCGCTGGGGAGCAGCTTTGCTCACAGCTCCCCTCTCTTCCTCACACGAGCAGAGCAGGGGTAACCCTCCTCTTCAGCCATTGCTCAGATCTCAGCGTGGGAAAGGCTCACCCTGCCCAGACACAGCTGCTGTCTGACAGCACTGCGTCTCCCTCGTTTGGCTTGTTAGCAAAGCTGAGACTCCTCAGACATGGTCAGCGCCCTGGGGCAGGTCAGAATGGAAAATCCTCAGAGCTCCCCTGAGCCCTGAAGTCTCCCTGCCAGAGCCTCAGCACTTCCTCCTGATCAGCCACACCCTGCAGGGTACAAGCCTTGCTTACGAGCAGGGAGTGGGAGGGCCTGACGCACACCAGGCTTCTGCCTCCTGCAGGCCTGTGGTGACACGGCCGGGGAGCAGCATGTCAGCTCACAGGGCAGAGACGTGGGGACTCTGCACAAAGACCACTGGCGTTATCGCTGTGGCTGGGAAGGGGCAGAATGCTTCAGAGAGTGGCGGGAGCGAAATCCCCTCGGCCCAGTGTCTGCCAGGGGCGAGAGGGAGCTCCGGAACACCCCAGAGAGCAGGGATTGCAAACAGCATCCTACCTGGGGTCTGGTAATTGAGGCGCCTCATCTCAACAGGGTCGGAGGAGTGAGCCAGCAGGGAGTCCTTGAGGCCAATGGAGTGCTCGTCCTTGGACGAGGGGGAGTTGGCTCTTTTCCTAGGGAAGGAAAACACACAATTGAGGGGCCCAGCAAGGAAGTGCATGTCCCACAGACCAGCATGACGACCATGCACACAGCTGGCGCTCAGGCAGCTGCCTGGCCACCAGGGCAGACACAGGGGGCTGAACATATTGATGGGTGTCTCTGCCTGTGAGCTCAGCTGCTGCACTCCCCTCTGAGCCGGTAAATCAGCCCCCACAGTTACTGTCACAAGTGAAAGCAAAACCCCGTAAGAGCCCTCCCTGCCCGACCCAGGCTGCAGCCGGGGGTCATGCTGGTTGCTGGAAGTGCTCAGAGCAGGGAGCCAGGAGGAGTCAGGACTCCTGCATTTGAGACCCAGCTGTGTCACCACCTCTCTGCGGGACCATGTTGCTGGCCTAAGGTCCTCCACCTATAGTGCATGGATGAGCACTCTGACTTCCCACTGAAGGACGACAGGGCCTTAGCCAGCAAGTGTGTGGGAAGCCCTTAGGAGATGCCATATTCTGGACAATGTATTTATCAGAAGCAAAGCCCCATTACCTCTTACTCTCCCTCGGAACTATTTCCTGTAGCGGAAGGATAGAGTCAATTTTCCCCCCAAGTAGTAAAAGAAATGAAATGTTGAGAACCATAGCATAATAGTGTAAAGACTCTTCAGGGTGTGTTTTATTAGGCCATTAATACAGGTCTTGAATGGCTGAAGGCACCCAAGGCATGTATTAACGGGACAATAAAACACACTGTTGTCTCTTAATGCTGTATTTATGTCACCACCTCGGGCGCTGATCTTGGTGTAATTCACTAGCCAAGGAGGGACAGACCTGATTGGTAATTGGACGGGAGACCTTTAAGGCAAACTTGGCATTGAAAGAGGCGCTGTGGATGTTTCAGATGGCACCTCTCTCCTCCTGGGAGAATGCCCCCGTGTGGTGCTGGGGGCGCTGTGCTGCGCGGAGCAGGGACATTTCTCTGGGTCAGTGCTGACCCAAACGCCGCAGTGTAGAACTAGAGGGTGCTGCTGGGATACTGGAGGCTTTGCCTTTTGGACAAAACATAAACCCAGAGGGGTTGCCTCACTGGTGAATATCGAAGACCCCACAGCTTTCTGTAGGAGACGGGCAGGTTGTCATCCATCTCCCAGGTCAATTTTAGTGTGTCCTCCCATCTAAATTCAACAGCTTTCCTCCCCTTTCTAATCTGTTGCTGGGCACTGTTAACAGCTGCCATGTTCCGCCCAGAAGTAGCTGCATTTCAGACTGGTGCGTAACCAGAGTCTCACATACACGACCAGGGAAGGTGCTGTTCCAGTGCAGGGTGTTACTACTTACACACTGCTACAGAGCTGTGCACACGGGTTTCTGCATTAGTGCCTGGTGTGTGGAGCAGCAAGATGTCATTCGTTATTTACTGATTCTATGCAGCAGAACTTTCATTCACTCGGGGGCACCCAAACTATGACTGAAGTTCAGTTTGCAGCCAAAACATCTGGACATTGGGACTACAAGACATTGGGGGTGATCAGCAGAGGAGGAGCAGCATGTGATCCTCACACCATGTGGAGTCATCCAAGCATTTACCAAGTCCTCTGACTCTCTGAGAGCCAGACAGGAGAGCTCCCGGACTTTACAGCATCAATGGAAGGAGAAGGACAAACGCACACAACAGCACCATCTCTCCTGCTCGCGGACGCCATGGTGAGACACGGCATATGCTATCGTGCTTTGGTCCCCAAGTCCTTGGGCAATGTGACTTGGGACTCTGTGGGGAAGGAGGCAAAAAGGTGTCTGATATTAGTCCGTTTCAAAAGCCCACACAGGGCTTCCGTGAAACTAACAAATCCAGGCTGGCCAGACTGTCATGCAATGTACCAATAGCTGGACTCAAGCCGTCTGCATTTGAGATTTAGAACTCCAGGGAGAAAACCCCTCAGAAAAGATGCTAGAGAGCGAAGCCTTAGGAGAAAGCAGCCGGACTCAGAGCCCGAAGGAGAGCTGGGAGGCACTGGGTGTCGGGTGCTGGAAAGTGAAGAGCACCATGGAACAGAGTTATATAATTTCTGAAGAGTCCATCTCACAATGGAGTCTGGGGAGCCACAGAAAAAACAAAACTAAGCCAAGCTGGGCCCAGCACCCAAAGGGACCTGCAGACAGAGACAGGGAAACCCAGATGAGGGAATATCTGCCCTGGGCTTCCACAAAACATTCCTTGTGGTGGCTCAGAAACCGCTTGTGTCTGTCAACTTCCTTAAAAGAAACCTTCCTGGAGATGGGTGAATTACCACACAGGGCCACCTGGGCGTGGGCTGATGCGTAAAGGCAGGATTTGAATTATGGAGCCCAAGCGCAGATGACACCTTCCCAAGCAGCACAGTCCCTTGTCAATGCAACGGCCTCAGGCTGGCATCGCACCTGTGGCAAGGTTAGGGTAAACTTTACCAGCTGCAGGAGACAACGATACATGTTACAGACGAATGGCACCTAAGTTCTCAGTTGAAAGACTGGAGGTGCAAAGAAACCCCTATAACCACTTACAATCGCATTTCTAGATTTGTAACCCATTTGCGAAACACTCTATCACAAATCCTGTGACCTGTGATTGTCGGCCACGTGAATCGCTAAAGGCTGAGGGGTAGGATGTGGCCACTGCCTTCAACCCTTGGTTTATGCCACGCCTGCACATACGGAAGCCGGGACACATCAGGCTGCAGGTTCTTAAATGGGGAAGTAGATTCTAAACTTTAAACAAAGAGGGAAGAGAAAACGGATTCCTACCTTTCTTGTTTACTAGATCCAGAGAAGAGCAGAAACAGAAGAAAGGAGGTGATCACTGAGACAGAAAGGCACTGACTGCACATGCACAGCACAGAGCTCCATTTAATCCGAGAACAAAGCCAGGTCCCTTCCCCCAGCACAAAATACACATAGAGATCGAGAATCCAGGAGGTGAGCGGATAGACTCTACCTGGTTACAATTGAGCGGGCCATAAAAACTCATGTAAATGAACCAACAGCTCATCACAGAGACTTACAATACAGGGTCACAGTACAGCGCTTACGGCCCATGTATCAGGACTAACCCACGGAGCTTGGAGGGCTGGTCCTTCAGCGTGGAGCACAAGGCGCCAGCGGGACGTGTCAGGAGGAGGAGCAGTATTTCTGTCTGGGTTTAGCTTAGTGTCCATGGCCTGCCAAGGGGCGGAGCGAAGCAGGCAGGCTCTTTAGTAGGGGCACCTGAGAGGGGCCAATCAGGCTCCCACATCTTCAACTTCACCAGGACACTCTGGAAACCACCTGAGGAAGCTAACGCAAGAGTGGTGGGACTCTTCCTAGCATGCCACCAAGGACAGATAGCTTCCCCTTCTCCCGACTGCCCCGTGGGGCCCTGGGACACCTCCTGTTCTTTCTGTGCTTGGGGATTCACATTCATGCCTCAGCCGGTTCTCTACTGTCTACTTTACAAACCAGCCCTGTATGCTGCTTCGCATGCCCTCCACCATGCCCGTAGGCCCTGATCCAGATAGGGAACGCTGGGTCTGACGGCAGGAGGGAGGTCCCTTGGTGCTGACATGCTGCGTGGGGAACAGGCCTGGCTCTCACCTTTTGAAGAGCAGGATAGCAATGACGATGATGATGATTAATATAACAGCCAGCACTGGTCCCATCACCCACAGCATCTCGGGCTCATCCTGCTGCTTCGCTGAAGACACTTCCATCACAATCTCATCCGAGTAGGGGCTGGCTGCATACCTCTTCTGCAGAAGCCGGGGGGCAGAGAATGCAAACATCCGTTAGGCTGACGGAAACAACCACCTCCCATCCTATTGTACGGCACCCTGCCTCTGCCCAGCGCGGGGAGGGCCTGGCTCCCACATCCAGGGCTCCCCATGCACCAGGGCATCACGTCAGCAAGCCAGGACACAGCACACATGGAAATCCGCCTTGTCCCCCTCCTCCTCCTGGGAAATGGCACCATCCGACTTAGAGCAATTCTCCAGCCAGTCAGTCAGTGAGCTCCCTAGGTGCCGAAATGGAACAGCCCAGCTAAGAGCACCAGGTTCCCTAGGAGCGAATTCCAGGCTTGGAATCCGAGCGCTAAGTGCTTTATAACAGCCATTATGCTGATATAAACACAGCTCCCCAGGAGGGGCTGTAGTTGGAGAACCCCCGCCAGGCCAGACACGTCTCTTGAGGGAACAAAAGGAGGAGACGTTTTGTGTCTCAGCTCCCTTAGCAGATCTCGGTGCAGGGGTCTCTCGCTAGCAGGGTCCTTCCAAAGAATGAGGCAAGGTGGTGGCACAGTGACCTACAGCCTTGAAGAGGCTGCTTCTCAGATGGAGTGCAGCAGGGCAGGATTAACAGACCCAACGCCCAGCTGCAGCCTTGTTATGCCGCGGTTGCTAAGGCTTATGTCGCCGTGGTATCACTTCACAGCTCAGCCTCACTGGGTCAGAAGGGTTAAATACTGCGAAAAGCAATCCCTTCCACCTAGCGAGAAAGCAGGAGCCGTATCAGCCAAGCGCTGGGGGCTCGCAGGTAGCACCTGCTGCCCTGTGCTCGGGAATGAGAAACTCTCCAGCCTTGCCACAGACAGGAAGTTTGGGTCACAGAAAAGGTGTGTGTGGATCTATATGTTGCCTGCTTTATGGTCAAGTTCAGACACACACTTGGCATGGGTGCAGGTGGGAATCTTCTCTCCTGGGCCTGCTATCTACGACTCCCTGCTGGCAATACACAGGTCAGACCCTCAGGTGCAGCTAGTCGGGTTTATCAGCAGCCTGCAGTGGGTTCTGCTGCGGGCCATGTGCCCTTGCACGTCCCCCCCATAGGGTCCTGCAGGCTTCAGTCTCTTCTCCTTTCCTGGACAATGTCTGCGTGTGGCCACTACAGGCACTAGGGAGACAGCCTGGGCCCACCAGCGTGTAGACAAAACTTCGCTCTACAGCTCAGACAGCAGCACCCTCCTAGTGCTCTCCCAGACCTGACATGGGGGTTGGGAGGGGGACAAGCCGGCTCCGGCTCTGGCTCCGGCAGACAAGAGGCAGGGCAGGTAAGTGGGCAGCGGGAGGGAGGGGCTCACTGCTGTGCTATTTGCTGCGGAAGGCACACAGGACCCACAGAAGCATCTAGCTACAGTTGAAGACAGGACTAACGCTACTATCACATGGAGCCTCTTCCCTGGGTCCAGTGCAGGCAGCCAGCCGCGCTTCAGAGCGTTTGCCCTGCTGGGCTTGCAAAGGGGCCTGAGACGCCAGTGTCACTCGGTGTCTCTGACCAAGGAGGGAGACCCTGCCAGCCCAAGGATCATGAGGATGTTGTTTCCAGGTGGAGCAGGTGCCCCCCAATGAGCCGCGCTCCCAGTGCCTGGCCAGGGATGAGTCATGCTCGGCCCGACTCTCGGGACACAGCAGGCAATGCAGGAGTTGTGTGGGGACAAGCAGCCCTGCGACTGGATACTGCCTTGGGCTTTCTGTGAGAATGGGCCCCATCTAGCAGGGCAGAGTCCTGGGGGCAGAAAAGCTACCAGCGTGCCTGGCCAGTGTGATCTGAGACCTCTGCATTGCTAGCTGGGACTCTTCCCACCATGGCCAGATGAGTAATGGAAAGTTTGACCAGCGCTAATGAGCCATTACAAGTAAATGAGGCTGAAGAAGTGAGCCCCAGCGTGGGAGCTGAGCAGAGGGTCCAGAGCATCTTTATTATCTCCTATTATTTACACACTGCCGCTGCCACCTCTCTCCTCCCTCCCCCACAAGCAATTTACAGGAGGATCTTACGGCACAGGCCTTGCTCAGCTATTTCATGCTCACCGCAGCAGCCATCCTCTCCCTCCCGTAGACCTCTGCGTGCTGGGCCAGCTGCCTTTCTTAGCCATCCAGGTACGCGCCATTTCCCCTTAGCAAGGAGAGACACCAGGGCTGGGAACCCGCATGCTTTCACGCCCCCCCGAGACCCTGCTACTGTGGGAACAGGTGAATTTACTCCCTTACACGCCCCTTTCAAGGGAGATTCTGATCAGGAAAGTGACTCTCCAAGCTCCCTCCATGTCTCTTCTGAGTCAGCCCTGCTCAGCCAGGCAGAGTCCAGAGTGTGTAGGACTTGGCCCCCACCTTCTGCATCAGGGCTGATTCTAGACTCGACAGGGTCACAAAGCGGAGAGCAAAACTGCTCTGCAGATCCCAGCAGCATCTCAGCGCTCCTGGAGCTCCGACTTGTCCTGGGGCAGATAAGACTGGTGTGTTACTGCCAGGGGACTGGAGAAAAGAGTGGTGGTTCTCAGACAATGCTGATGTCTAACCTATTGTTACAGGGCACAGGAGCTAACCCGCACCAGGGTGCATGGAGCAGCCCTCCTCTCACACCCGGTGGTGGCGTGTTCCTCTCCACATGCCAGTTCAGAGGTTTCTCCGCTGCCCCCACAGCTAGAGGCTGGAAGCCCAGCTGAGAGTCTGGTGAGCACAGCAGCAGTTTAGGAAGGTTGGGTGAGGCAGCTGGGCCTCCGAGCCTGATCCCTGCAAGCACACAGGCCTGGATTCACAGGGCTGCTCCACAGTGACTTTTCTGAGCAGAAACGCGGCTCAGAGCCAGCCTCCATCACAGCGGAGTCTGGAGTTCTGCAGTGGTGGAGCTCGACTCCCAGTGCTGCCCTCAGCTCTCATCTGGCACGTCAAAGATTCCTGCCCTTTCCCTCGGAAAACGCCATACATCAAGTCAGTTCCAATGGACGCCTCCTCTCCCTGACACCAGCTACTGTGCCTGGCTCGCCTCACTTTGCAGGGAACTCCACTGAACAGGCTGCCAGCTCCCTGCATTGAGCCCCTCGGGCGGGAGAGCGGGACGCCCCTTCTGCAAGAAGCCCTTACCGTGTCTCCGTCCTCCAGCGACGCCAGCACAAAGCAGCGATAGCTCAGATCCTCAGAGAGCGGCTTGTTGTAGAAGCCCTTGTAGGTCTTCTCGTCTCCCAAGGTGAAGGTCTCTGGCAACATGTCCACTAGAGCAGCAATATAGGGCTTCAGCCTGTCTGCCTGACGCCGCTGGCGCCTGCCCTGGCTGATGGCCTCCAGTAACTGAGGACAAAGAACATGGGTTGTTACATGGCTCTCCCCAGTGCTGCCCTGGTTGACAGCAGGGGACCAGCATGTGGATTGGGCCAAGCCCAGGCAGGAACAGGTGCTTCAGAACTTTCCTCCCCACTTATTTCATTGACCCCCGGCAGCCTCTCGCACGCCTCAAGTCAGAGGGCCGGCTTGACAAGCTCATGCTCATTTCTGTGACGACAGGCTGAGGGCGAGGGCAAGGGCTGAGGCTGGGCTGGGGCAGGGGAGGAAAGGCTCCTGGCTGAGTTACAGTTAACATGCAGCAAAGCAAGGGGGGAGTGGCTGAACCTCCAGCTGTCGCAGGCATTGTCAGGGCTCCCATCACCCTGGGATCTGCTGCAAGCACTTCGCACCTAGGCTGGCGTCACAGAGAGAGGTCTGGGCCTGGGGACTGGCCGCTGTGACGCTCACTCTGTCATTTCATGGGAGGGGCACTGCTCGGACCCCACGTGCCCTGGGTTAATGGATTCCAGCTGGCTGCAAGGGAAGCTGGCCATGTTCGGTGCTCTGTTGGCATGGAGAGCCGCTTGGGTCTCCACAGACACCGGGAGTGAACGGCAGTCGCAGCTGCTGTCAAGAAAAGAGACATTTGTGCATCTCTCCCTGTCTGAGCTCCACTAGCTCCCCTGCTGCTGGGCTGCCGGCAGGGCTGCGTGTAGATCACACAGAGCCACAGCAGATTTCATGGGACACTCAGTGAAAATGGCACATTTCATGGATGGCCACAAATTCCTGAAAAAGGCACAGACACCCCAACATTCACTTACGCTGCTGAAAACGACTCGCCGGTGGCTGAAGACGTGTTTCTAGTGAATAAAAATGAATGCCAGGCTCCAAGCAGAAAGTCTAGTTTCAAATGGAGGAGGAGCCCGACGTGCCGCATTGTCAGCAGACAGGGCCCGAGAGTGATGTGGGGCTGGGAACACAGGTATTTACACAGAGGCCGTCAAAGCGCCCCAGCCCCTCTCCCCTGGCAGCTGAGCCCCTGTTGCAGTGAGCCAGGAAGGCCAGCGTCTGTAACCTCACGGATGGAACCAGGTAAAGGACAAGCCTCGCGTTTACAGACAAATATCCTGGGAACCGTGGGGAGGAAAGGCAGGAGAATGCAAACGGACTGTGAGGTCTGCACATCGGTACAGAGAGTGGGGCGGGGGGGGGGGGCGGATTACAGCCAGCACATCTCAGTTCCACCTGCACCACACACATTTGCTGCCCACTGTCACCCTTCAGTCCCTTTTAGCCTAGGATGACGACAGGCAGCTCCTAGTCTGTGCTCGGCTGGCACCACCACAGGACCTTGCTGCCTGCTCACAATGTGGCAGTGCAGACGGGCTCGTGCACAAGGGGCTGGCATCAGTGAAAGCCCCTTCTAGTGTCTACTTAAAAAAACCAAACCTCTGTGTGCTTCAGAACAAACATTACTGTCACCACGAACCCCCGTCCTGTGCTGCCTCCAGCCTTCTCTTCAGAGGGCTTAGCTCTGTGTTACCCTGTAACACACCTCTAAGTCCTAGTGTGGATGAGACTTACCCACCTGTGTCTAACTCTGGGCTGTAGCTAGAGCGTACGGCTCTGTGAGCTAACGTACACTAACACCTCCTAAAACAGAACTATAGACCCAAGGGGTGACCCTCACTTCACTTGCTGCATCTTGTCTGAAATGACACAAATGCTCTGGGGCAGAGAACAGGACTGGACTTGCCCCACGCACAGCACAAGGGGGCCCCATTTCTGACTGGAGTTTCTACATGCTATTGTCACCTGCATGCATATTCCATACAAAGAACGACATGAAAAGAACGTTAAGGTTGTGAAGTCAAGCACCCGAATACAGGAAATGCCAGAAAGCACGTTGCCCAGGCAGCTTTCAGCCGCCCCCCGGGTGCCTGTGTATTATGAGAGAGTTTTTAATTACACAATCACACACTACGCTGTCCACAGGACCCTGCCTCATTCAGCGCACCGGACGCAACGAGCAGCTGTTCAGTATTTTGTTTTCTCCTTATTCAATGTGTGGCCCCTGGGCCATATTTACTGCACACGATTCAAATCCTGCTCCGCAGACAGACAGGGAGTTGTGATGGTTAAACCATGTAAAGCACTGAAGGACCTGCCACCGAAGACCCAGAGCGAGTGAAGGACCTGCCGCCAAAGTGCTGCCGAAGACCCGGAGCGCAGCCAGGTGAGTAAAAATTAAAAAGGTGCCTCTAGCCAGGGAAGGGATTCTCACTGGGTGCGGGACCCTCTTAGGCACGGGGCCCGATTCGGGGGAATTGGTGGAATAGGCCTAAAGCCGGCCCTATTGGGCAGGCTGTGGAAGTGCTAAGCATTAGGACTGTTATCAGATTCTGTACAGGCAGGAGGGAAAAAGTGAGCTCTGGGGTCTTCTCTGCAAGCCTGGCCCCTGGCAGGGCCCCTTACCGCACACAAGCTGGAGCTTGAAGCCACCTTTCCTAGGGCCCAGGCAGAGTGGGTCAAGCACAAAAGGAAGCCTTAGAAGATCACACGTAAAGCAGGTCTCTCTGACTCCTACCTGGTCCAGCTCCATCTCATCAGGCGTCCGCCACCTGGCCGTGCGGCTGCTGGTGCTTTGATCTACTGGCACAACCACAATATAGTACCACCTGGGGAGGAAAGAAGGGTCAGGGGAGGTGGCTGGTGCTAGCAGGAGATATCAGACATTTCTTTAGCAGGTGATTGAATAGAAACAAGTTCAAGATGCCTCCCATCAAAACCCCTTCCCCAAATCTCCTTTCTCCCCTTCTGTAATGGACAAAAGGCTTCGCTGAGTCAGAGGCCAGTTTTCCTGCGGTGCTGAGGAGCGGAATGCTCCCTGCTTGCGTTCATTAGGCTAACGAAGATACACAGACCACACGCTAGAGGATGGTAGCAGGAGCTGGGGTAAGGACACTTATATAAACTGGCTGTAGCTGGAGCCCTGGGGGAACCGGGTTTCAGCCTGAGAATAGCACAGTTACAAATGAGACTTCTATGAACTGGCTTGTTTTAATCTCCTCAAGGCTTTAAAGACATGATTTATTCAAAAGCTATTGTGCAGTGACAGAGAAAGCACCTCCGGATTCTCAGCTGGCTTTACCGGGAGGGTCTCAGTTCCACCCCAAGAAGTGACGGGGAGCTGTGTTACCCTATCTCACAAAAGCATCAGCTCAGAACATGCCAGCAATGCGCTGTCATGTGGTGAAGGGAAAATCTGGCTCCAGCCTCTGCAGGCTGCTCTGGCATTCATCCTACCATGTTACTGAATCAATGGGTTCGACTCAGTGGGTACATAAAGAGAACAATCCAGCCTCCTACCTCCCCTTGCCCTCTGGTCCATTAGCAGGGAGCACCTACCTAACTGGCGCTGAGGTCTGGACTTTGGGAAGGGTGAGGGTGAACTTTCCTTCCTGCATGTATTTGTTTGTGGAGATGGGTTTGCTCTGCAAGACATCAGGAGCCGTGTGGATAGATACCCGGTGCTGGAGCCCACCAGCACTGCTGCCACGGTTCATTAGCACAAAGGAATACTCTGTATCCGGCTGAAGGTCGCTTATGAGCTTCTTCATTGAATGGCCATCCACCTCCACACTCTGGCTGTTGTACAGGATCTGCAAAGGGAAGGACACATCATGCAGCAGGGCAGCTGCTGACGAAACATGCTCAGAACAGAAGGCAGCGTTAAAGCTGATCACCTGAGGTAGAGCACAGAGCCAGATTGTTCCCATTCTGCGCATTCCACAAAGAGCCGCAGAGCTTGAGGTCCAGCAGCCAGCAGAGCAGCACTCACTGCTCCTCACAGCCACAGTGCGGAATCGCGAACACCAGCGGGGTGGTTAGAATCCTACACTGCAAAGACTCCACCAGACGCATGCCCAGCAATACCCCACCACGGCGTCTCTTCGGTGCATAGGTAGGAGGACAGTACAGATGGGTTCATATTAATGGGTCTTTGTTTCCTTGGGGTGGCATGACATACAATGGACTTTTGGCATAAAACCCCATTGGTTCTAAAGTGGTTTCAACCCTTATCTAACAGAAAACACACACTCAAAGGGTGAACACAGAGCTGCCCCTTCCCAGGACGGGAACTATAGGGATAATTTGTTTCTTAGAATAATCAGTTTCCTGACCAATCAGTAATGCATCTCACACACCCACACCCAGAAGCACGACCTCACTGGTGTGACACCAGGGCACCAGCACAACAGCTGCTGGCGCGCTGCAATCCGAGCACAGAGCTTGGGGCTCAAACCTTACCTCTGCCTGGGGTGGTCTTCCAAAGAACCGTACCCAGCCTCACCGCCGGAGAGAATGGGTAGCGCACTCTCCTGTTGGCATGGAACAGGGCACTGCCACGTGGTATCACGAGGAAACAAGAAACCATGCCCCTGGGGCTGCCTGCTCAAGCCACCCTAGCTGGCTGACCGAGAGCTGCTCTCCTGGACGTGTGGGGCTGTGGGCGCTCTTTGGTGGTTGCTGCTGCCCCACGTGCTCAGTATGAATTTGCTCCGGCTGCAATGGCTGCTTTGTGCAAACAGAGTGGCACCTGCTGGGCTCCATAGGTTTCAGGCCAAAAATCTGGATCTGAACCCTGGTTCAACCTCTCAGTGAGAGAGCCAGCAGCATGGGCACACTGCCTCATCGCAGCTCGAACGGAGACATGTGGCAGAGTCAGAAACACAAGCGACCCCCACAGACACCTGCGGTGCTGGTGAGAGGACTGGAGGGCCTTCGGCTGCCTTCGGCTGCAGCAGAGACGCAGGCTCCTCTCTGCTAGGCAATCCCCAGCACTCTATGCGGTATTCCTGAATCTAATGGAGGCTGCAAGATCAATTAATGCACATAAAGTGCTCTGAAGAGACCATATGCTGAGAGCTGCTGTCATGAACCAAGGAGGGGGTGAGCCTAGAGCACCCAGGTGGAGACTGCTGCCTCACGCCACAAACACGCTCTGCCTTTGGGCTCTGGGTGCTGCTGAGCCTGGTGAAGCAGCACAAGAGCGAGGTGGGACACTTCTGCCAGCCCGCACTGCAAGCAGCCAGCAGAGCCCTGAAGCAGCTGCTGTCTCACTGGGGCAGGTGCCACGCATTAACTTCCCAGGGGAGCTAGCGAGAAGGGGAGCAGCAGGCCCTGCAGAACCCCTGGGGCAGCCAGGCACAGGGAGCAAACGCAGTGTGAGATGCACAGTGCTGCTCTGGGTTAGCTACATAGCCATGCCCAGGTGGCTTTGGCCACTGCACTCTGCTGAGGTTGGTCCACTCACATACAGATTCTTCTCCGGCAGCTGGCAGGACCTGGTCAGCCGGGAACAGAGCACAAAGGGAGGGTTCAGCAAGAGAGGGACAGACATGACCCATGTTCCCGTCTTTAGGGATGGACCCTGCTGCTAAAATAACAAGGATGCCCGCAGCGATGAGACCTCTGCTGGCTCCCCTGTGCAGAGGCGATGCGGAGGGAGTGTTCTCTGCTGTGACTCCTGTGAAACTATTTCTTCTGAGGCTTTAATCCCTTCTCTGCAGAGAGACACATCAGACAGGCACTAGAGTCAGTGCAAAGCAGCCAGACCCAGTAATGCCGCTTAAAGCCTCTGGAACGTCAGACGTTTAGTTGGCAGGTTTCTGCCTGCTCAAATCACACCAGACTCAGCCAAGCCAGAAGAAACAGCTGGTTACTTCAGAGCTCTGCAGTCTATCCTTGCATCAACTCCTTCAAGCACTAACAGAATACTGCAGCAGTGGGCACCATATTCCAGACAAGAACAGGGCTGGGCTACCTCTCTGCAGGCAGATTCCTACCTGACTCCCTGCCTCAGCTCAGGAAATCTGCTCAGACTCAAACACGAACAAACCTGAAACACTAAGGTCACACAAAAACCCAGCTCTAATTCTGCTCCCGATCCCAGACTAGCAGCAGGTGGGATCTCCAACTTGTGCTTTAGGAAGGACGGTTGTCTACACGATGCACATGTGTGAAGGCTGTAGGCCTTGCTGGAGCCCGAGGCATAGTTAAAAGTACGAGGCAAGGGCGGCCTTGTTAGAACAGTAACATTAGGAATCAGCTGACCACACAAACGCATTCCTGACAGAAGCTGCAGACCTCTCAAGTAACCACCTAATGCTCTCCTGGGGGGATGGAGGGGGGTAAGACCCATGTAAGATCCGGAGGGGAGGACAGGACAATGAATGAGGAGGTTTTGTCTGAACTACGATGTGTGAGGTAACTAGTAACATCTGGAGCGCAGCACGTAACTTGTCTGTATCGTTGTACAACAGGATGGGCAGCTGTGTACTGGCCTATGGGACACCACCATGCTGACGGAGATGACCCCTCTGTTGTCACAGGTGTCCGTGTGTTAGTGTGCCGGTAACCAGCAAGCCGGGAACGGACACCGAGCTTTGCTGACAGTGAACCTGGCCGAGCTTTCGGCACTAAGACATCGCGGTCTGCTGAGTCAGCAATCCACCATCTCTGCTGGTGCAGAAACATGGCAGCTCCAGGAACAGGAACCCGTGTGCGGTATTTCTCTGGGGGCGGGGGGCAGGGAAGCCCACGAGTGCTGCAGACTGGAGGGACAGTCTGGGGTATTCAGCCAGAGTCTCCCTGCTTGCTCTGTGTTTGATTGAAAAGCTCCACAAACTTGCACTGCATGGGTTCCTGCTGACATCCGAAGACGATGTTCCTTGCCCTGCTCAGACACGTGTGTCCAAAGACAAGGAAACAAAGCTCCCAGCCCCTCTCCCTACAACTGTTCTGTGTTCCTTTACCTGCCACTCTGCATTACCTTTTCCAGTGCTATGCACCATTAGTTAGCACCTCTCCATGAACTGTACGATGATGGAAGGGCACAGGGATAGACAAAGTCACTGCTGTGTGGGAGGCCAGCGGCCTGAAGCTGGCAGACCAACCAGAGGCTGCCGAATGGCTCAGTGACACCTACTTTCACCAGCAGTGAAATGTGGCCAAAGGGCTTTAAACTGCTGAACACTGGGCTGACCCACGCCCGGCCTGCTATAAAATCCCTGTTAGTGCTGCTCTAGCTCACAGAGACAGGCTTGTAAAGCTAGGTGGGTCCAAATGTCATTGCTAAAGGCTGGTTATAACGCAGCCGAGGCTAACTGCCATTCATGTGGCTGTTTCTGTGCTCACTAAAAAATGTGCTGAACTGAATCCTAGAATATCAGGGTTGGAAGGGACCTCAGGAGGTATCTAGTCCAACCCCCTGCTCAAAGCAGGACCAACACCAACTAAATCATCCCAGCCGGGGCTTTGTCAAGCTGGGCCTTAAAAACCTCTAAGGAAGGAGATTACACCACCTCCCTAGGTAACCCATTCCAGTGCTTCACCACTCTCCTAGTGAAATAGTGTTTCCTAAAATCCAACCTAGACCTCCTCCACTGCAACTTGAGACCACTGCTCCTTGTTCTGTCATCTGCCACCACTGAGAACAGTCTAGATCCATCCTCTTTGGAACCCCCTTTCAGGTAGTTGAAAGCAGCTATCAAATCCCCCCTCACTCTTCTCTTCTGCAGACTAAACAATCCCAGTTCCCTCAGCCTTTCCTCATAAATCATGTGCTCCAGCCCCCTAATCATTGTTGTTGCCCTCCACTGGACTCTTCCCAATTTTTCTACATCCTTCTTGTAGCGTGGGGCGCAAAACAGGACACTTCAGATGAGGCCTCACCAATGTTGAATAGAATCATGCAAAGAATGAAGCACAGCAGCTTGAGATTAAATCTCAGGAAAACCTTTCTGACTGTCAGACCAGTAGGCCAATGTAACATATGTCTCAGGAGGTCATGGAAGCTCCTTCAAATAGAGTCTGGATAGCATCTGTCTTGGATGGCGCAGACACAACGAATCTTGCACTTTGGCAGGGAGTTAGAATCTTTTCCCCCCTGTAAAATACCTAACAATGCTGCCCACAATCACACAGCCTCTGTCCTGGGCAAGGCCAGGGAGGTCTGTCAAGGAAATGAAAAAACCACCACCAAGGCTGGCCTCACGCTTTACGTGAAAGCACGGCAACTGCCCAAACCAGCTCCTAGCTCAAAATGGGGAGAATCCAGCAATTGTCAAATTGTCAAACCTTTACTTGGAAAATATGCAAGGAGGAAAGTCCCTGGAACCTAGGAACAATGTCCGAGGCTTATGGCCAGGAGGGCTGGAATGTAACATCTCCTGTACAATACCCCACCAAAGCCAGGTGGCACATTGCAGGGAGTTTATCCCCGGCCCAGATGAAGCTATGAAGTTTCCTGAAGAGAACTGACACCTGCTTTACTGATTTGGCATGAGTGAAAATTCCAGAGGTCTCAGATTCATCTCCCCATAAAACCAACATAAGGTTCTGCCAGTACTCACAATCAGAACAAACTCGCCTTTAATTAAATCCGTTAACATGGAAAGTGACACCCTATGGGATGTAGATTTAGTGTGAGACTGTTTATCAAGTGCAGATAATACTAATTGTTCCCATGGAGATTTATTTGCTATGGTTATTAGGCTCTGTCCTCTGCATCTAACGTGCCTGCATTAAGCAGAGAGCAAAGCTGTGAACCTTGTTTGTAAAACACAAACTCCTGGAGGTTGAGACTTCTACCAGTGCAGTCAAAGCCCAGGGGCTGTTCCTCCAGGCTCACATGCACCTGCATTTCTGGGAGTATTAACAGAAGAAAGATACTATTGGAGAAATATCTTTAACAACCCTCCTGTTTGCATGGCTGCTCTCAGCTGACAGGTAACTAACACCATCTGCTCCTGTGTCACAGCAGGGGCAGACACTGAATGAATCACTGCTCATGTCCCCAGTCTTGGCTACAAGGCAGAGACAAGGCATCAGCACTATTCCTTCTGGCGCCTGACCTGCTCTGCCCACCCCCCCAGGTTGTAGCATCCCACCCAGCACGCTAGGAAGGGAAAACAAACTGGCCATTCAACGCCCTGCCCAACCTGGGAGCTGGGCTGTTCGGCCCCTGGGAAGCTGAGCCGTGCCCTGATTCCCTGTCTCTTTCCAGCTAAACTCTGCACGTTCAGAGTGATTCCGATTGAGCATTATAATCGAGAGGCAGGATGAGCAAGCACGGGAGAGAGACACAAATACAGGCCGCCATTCTAGACGTTTCTCCCCCTTGCTGTGGAGAGACTGCCCCGTGGTGAGGTCATATCCCCCTGTGTTCAGCTCATCCATTGCATGCGCTTCCTACACAGGCAGTACGGATGGGCAACGCACCCTGCACCGCGCCCCCTGGCAGAACTCCCCTGGGAGACGTTCACTCTCACCACAGGGACCTGGTGACCTTGGTCTCACTGCTAAGCGGTGAGATGTTCCAGCTCTGGACTCGGACTCCAGAGACCAGGGTTTTGTCTCTGGCTCTTCTACAGGCTCCCTGGGTATCTCTGGGGCTGGTGCCCATCTGTGAAATGGGGGTAATGTTTTCCTGCCTCTCCGAGTGTGTGTGTGTGTGAGGGTAAATTCATCAGTGCTTGTGAGCTGCTCCAACACTACAGCAATGGGGGGCACAGAGAGCTCACGTTTCACTGCACCGTGTTTCAGAATTCAAGGTGGCGCAATGCCCAGAAGCGTTAGTGATCACCTCTGTACGAGTCTGGCGAGTCAGCCTCCATGCCCGTCTGCACCTTCGGTAAGCAAACTCTCTGAGCAGAGATACAGCGCTTCTGACTGTAAGAGTCTCTCTCCCCAGCCCGGACCACCTCTGCAGAAATCCCCCACCCTGCGTGCCTCGGCTGCTCCCCAAAGCGCAATCCAGGCTGCGGCTGCTGAAGGGACAAGGCCAGGCTTGGGCCCACGTGAATAAGGCATTCTGGGCCTGGAGGCTGATAAAACACCCAGCGTTGTGCTGGATAAGTGAGAGCAGCAGCTGTTTGTGCAGAGTCTGCCCAGGCAGCCGTCAGAGAGGGGACTATGTACTGCTACAATGGAAACAGTTTCCTGGAACCACCGCTCGGGATTGTGCTGCTGCTCTGATAGCTCTGTGGCAAACAGGCAATCTGGTTGGCCGGGACGGGGCAAAGGAAGTCACGCTAAGGTGGAGTGGTTGCCTGGTTTTCAGGCTGTTCTGCCTTGTTCACGTCCTGTGATGAGATCACATTTCCAGCTCTCATGGACACTGCAACCTTGAGATTTCCCCTTATGTCCAGAAGCATCTCCCCCTCCCGCTCTCTATAAGGCACCACCAGCTCAGTTGTGCTGTGGGGCCAGCCTGGATTACAAACAAATGCAGAGCCTGCTTGGACACCGAGAACAGGAATGCCTCACACTAGCATTGCCGGGGGCTGTCCTGGCTGGCTGGACGTGGGACCCTCCTCCAGCCAGGCTCCAGACACCTAGTGGGGCCAGCACTGGAACTGGCAGACAGTATGAGCCCCTCAAAGCTGAGCAGGGGAGAGGTATTAATAACGGCCTTGGGAGGACTGCACAAGTCTCCCACTTACCCAAGAGCAGAACAGGGGGATGCGTTGGAGAATATAGAGTGGAAAGGAACCAGTGGGCCCACGCCAGGGAAGGTTGGAGGCTTAGCACCTGGAGTCAATGTTCCTCTGCTCAGGTCTATGGCTGGATGCTGAGCTCGCTCGGTGTCTGCAACCTGGGCCTGGCACTAATAGCAACCCTCTGGGGGCCCCTAGTGACCTCTCGAGAAGGAACTTCCCAGCACTGGTGCAGTCTAATGACCAC
The DNA here is from genome assembly GCF_007399415.2 of Gopherus evgoodei. Lineage (NCBI taxonomy): Eukaryota > Metazoa > Chordata > Testudines > Testudinidae > Gopherus > Gopherus evgoodei. The sequence goes on from NC_044329.1 coordinate 112,517,097, forward strand.
GACCTAGCGTGGCATGCGCCATCCTGGCTTACCACACGACCCCCTTCACTGGCATGGCTCTGGCTTGCAGCCCTGCCAGAGACTAGATGCCGAGAAGGAGGGTGAGAAAGCAGCAGCACCTCTGGGTTAGTATCTTTGCTTTCCAAAGCATCAGCAGTTCCTTATTGCTGTGCTCGGAGGCCTCCGCAGAACCATCCCCGAGCTGACAAGCAATGGACCTGGCTCAGCCAATTGTTTGCCTGACAGCCTGGTGGTCGGTAGAGATGCTGCTCACCTGCCACGGGGGCACCCTGGCATCCCATGCAGTTGGTCCTTACCTTGAAAGGCACCGCAGACTTGTAGGAGTCAGGCACTTCCCAGCTCAGCAACACAGACGTTTTCATCACAGCATTGACGCGAAAGTTCTTAGCAAACACTGAAATTAAAAACAACACCTGTGAACTGCCGGCATGGCCCCGCAGTGACTCAGCAGCACAGGTTACTGAATTCAGCTGCAGAAGGAAAGGAGACAAGCAGAGGAGAGCAGCAACCTTTCCCCAAGTCTCTCAGGCCCAGCTGGGTTTCCGATTCTGACTACATTCTTGAACATCAGAGACCGGCAGATCTAGACTGAACTGTAGCTCTCCTCTCCCCCTGAGGACTCTCCTGGCCCTCTGCCAGAATCAAAAGCCAGCAGCTCTTAGGTCTGCACCCGAGCCAGCAGAGACCCTTTCATGTACAGACAAAATGGGAGTGCGCCTGTGAAGTGACAAAGGCAATTAGTTCCCACCAAAAAATCCTCCTCCTATTAACAGGCAACGTGAGGGAAGCCTTCAGCGAGGCTCCCTGTGCCGAGCCAGTTTGACTAGAGGAATCCAGACGATGTACGGCGTCGTTAATCAGAGCCACGGGGAACCCAGAGAGGGTCACCGTCTGGAGATGAGGCCGGACTGTAAGGTTTGTTACCTTGCTCAACAGGCATGGTCCGGGACTGGATGCTGGGGCTGAGCGGCCCCACCCCCTTGCTGTTGCAGGCCCTCACTTTGATGTCATAGGTAGTGTCAGGTCTGAGGTTGGTCAGCACAATGCTCGTCTCCCTGGTGATGTTGGTCAGCTCCTGCTGGCTGTTGATATCTCTGTACATAACTGTGTAGTTGGTAATTCTCCCATTTCGCTCCGCCAACACTGGGGGGTCCCAGGCCACCTCTGTGGTGGAGGTGGTGAGCCCCACCACACGCAGGTTCTGCGGGAAGCCGCTGGGCACGTCCTCTGTCGTGGTGATCTCCTTCTCGAACTCCTCCCCTGGACCAGCTCTGTTCTTAGCAGACAGTTTGAAGATGTAGGTGGCACCTTTGTGTAGGCTGGTCACAGTGTAGTGATGGACATTCTTCTCAAAGTCCATGATGTTCATCTTCTCCTCGTCGGTGCGTTTGTACTGCAGCCGGTACCCCAGCAGCTCCCCGACCATCTCCTTGGGGGGGTGCCACTGGATGAGAGCTGTGTTCATAGCTGTCGTGCTAATCAGCATGGAGGGCTTGCCCGGGACTGGAACATAAAAACATTGTGACCACCCACAAACCCATCCTGCTGCTGGAAAGAGAGAGAGAGAGAGGGGAGAGAAACTCGGGTCTACTGGGTCCAGGATTGGTGTAACTTTATGCTCAGATAACATAGTGGTAAATGCAGCATACAAACCTAGATGCACAGACACAGATGGACCCAAATCCAGGTGCTGATGAAAGCTGGATCCAGCAAATCCTGGGTTCAGATTCCCCAAATTTTACTGTCTAAATGGGCAGTGAACGCAGCAGCTGACATTGCAATGGAAAAATCCAGATCCTGATGTACAATGGCTTGATTACACCTCAAAACCCTGCATTTGTCTCTCAGATCATTCTGGATTCAGCCACATTTTTCCGTGGACCTCTCCAAATGGTACCTCTCGGCAGACAAGTGCCATAGCACCAGGAAAACCTGGACCCTGATGTACTGTATTGCAACAGATGCACTAAACCCCATACCCAGCATCCTGATCTATCTGAATGCAGAAAAATGTCATCCCCAAACCTTGTAATTTTACCATCTGCAGAGGCAGTAAGTGGTGTGGGGTGGGCTGTTAACAGTCAGAATATATTTAGGTTTAGCTGATGAACCAATTCATGACGTGAATGTTGTCACGGAGGGTGGAGGAGACAAGGCCCTGCACCCCACCACTCACCAGGACTCTCAACCAGCCAGTAAAACAGAAGGTTAATTTAGATGACAGGAACACAGTTTAAGACAGGCCTTGCAGGTACAGACAACAGGACCCCCCTCAGGCAGGTCCATCTTGGGGGCCCCAGAGACACCACAGCCCCGCTGGGAAGCCTGAGCCCTGTCCGGGCTCCCCTCCATTTCCCCAGCCAGCTCCAAACTGAACCTCCCTCCAGCCTCTCACTCAGCCTACCCCCAGCTCCTCCCCCACCCTTTGTGAAGTGTCTCGGGCAGAGGTGTCACCTGGCCTCCAACCCCCTTCCTGGGTTCTCATCTTACCTGCTCAGGTATCATCCCTCAAGGAAAGTCTCCCATCCCCAATGCAGACAGTCCCAGCAAAACTCCCCTGCCACCTTCCCCACTCAGCATTCCAAGAACACAGTAAGAACGTTCCCACTTCGTCACGCAAGCCACTGAAATTCTGCTCATGCTGCGCAAGTGAAGGGCTGCTGCCTTCACAGGTTAAGAACCGTTAGTTTGGAATCGAGGATTTAATACCTGGATTCCCCACTATTTACACAAAGGGTGTCCTCATTCCGAAGCAGATCAGACTGGTACACAATCCAACTGATAGGGAAAACATTCCTAATCAGTGGGATGATGTCCTGGTGATAATGAACCAGACATTGTATTTGATGATGTTCTGGCCCAATTCTGCCCTCAGAGACCCACAACACTGTTCCCTTCTGAAGTCCCTAGGAACTGGACAAAGCTGTAGGAGGGGACGCTGTTACTATTTAAGTACATATAATTCAATATACATTGCTAATGTCGCTCTCTCCATTACTCGACCTCACAACACAATCGCTAACAGCAGCCAGGAGTTAGGAACAGATGATTTTTCAAAGCTGATTCAACATATCATTATCTACAAATGTGCATCACGAGGAGGGACGATCTGCTGCAGTTTAGGGTGTAGAAGTGGGATGGTTTGGAAGCTTCTCCTGTTTGCAGGACAGCTGTGTGAACTCCTCAGAACGTACGTCCTAGTGCAGCATAGGGGATAGCGCAGCTGAGATGCGGACAGTGGAAATGACCTCTGGAGTTATCCTGGGGCCATCTGGAGCAGCATGGAGAGAGAGCTGTTCCTGGGTCCGGATTTACCTCCATCAAAGCCTGTCAGACCCCCCCACAGCCCCTCCCCCACTTCTCCTCCATGTTGCCTATCGGACAACATAGGGACGTTCCTGGAAAGGCAAAACCCCACTCGACTCCCCAAGCTGAGTGGGGCCATGCAGGAACTCAGATTTCCAGTTCATGCAAAATGCATTCCCATTATAATGAGCGATAAACACTATGCCTGGGGTTAGCCTGCTGAACAGCAGGACTACCACATGGAGGACAGGGCTAGTGATCCAAAAATCAATGACGAGGCAATGCCGGCTAGCTGGTCCTCTCTCTCAAGAACAAACCAAATCTGCTCCCATCATGTTCCCAGAGAAAAGCCAAGTGCCTGATGTGTTCTCGTGGTGTCCCTGAACCAGGCCATGGGTTCTTCTGGGCACGCACTAGACACACCTGTCTGTTTAGACAGTAAAATTTTGGAAACAAACTCTGGCTGGATTCAGCAGGATCTGGAGACTGCATACGGCATTCTGCTGCACTTCTGCAGCAGCAGGTGTTGGTTTAAGCTGGGCGTTTCTATTTACATGTAGAGGTGCAGCATCAAAAATGGGCTGGACCCACTTCTAACTGCCTCTCAACCCTTCAGTGCAATGAAGGCTGTTGCAGGAGGCTCTACAGCCACCGTGGCTAATCCCTCCAACCAGATGTCTGTGCATCAGAAAGCTGTGTGAGGACTTCATTTCAGAGGTGGGGTGAGGCCTGGTGTCTAGGACCTGGCTTTCCCTTCCCTACTCCCTGGGCTGAGGGGTGTGGTAAGGCTGAAAGGTTTTCACAGATCTCTCCTAAAGTGCAGCTGCTTTTTCTCCCCCTTTGCCCTCTCCGTGACAGTGCGTTTCCCACCTGCACCTCTGCTCTGTGTGAACCCTGCACAACTGATCCACATGTAAAGCCTGTGCGTAAGGGATGCAGGTTGCCCTCTCATCCTTTGCCCCCACTGCAGAAGTACAAATCTCCATAACATTCCCCAGCCTGCCCACTCCTTCCAAACGTGCGTCCTCAGCAGTATCAGCTGTGCCAGGTCCCAAGGAATCCCATAAACCCGCCCAGCAGCACCACTCACTCACCTGCCCCCGTCGTAGTGACGACTTTGGGTTTGCTGCGTGCACCATCTCCTTTGGTGGTATAGGCTGCGACGGTGATGGAATAGGTGGTTTCAGGTAGAAGGCCTCCTATGATGGTTTCCTGCAGGACCATTCATAAGATGAGCAGAAAATAAGCAAGAAACAACAAATATTGTTACTGCTCGGGGTGCAGGAAGGAGGGTTTCAGCCAGAAACGCACTGACGTTGGCTGGTTTCATTTCGTGCATCACACCCCCAGCAGGTCTCTAACCTTGCGCCTGTGCGGCATTAATGGAACGATGACGACATTCGTTCCAGTGGTTCCATTTCTAACATCTCACTTGCCCTCTCTCATGAAGATGCCACCTCTCTGACACTCCAGGTTTTGTGCCTGTACTCAAAGCGGTCACCAGACCTGTGCAAACCTGCCTGGAAACCGAGGCTGAGAGGGCATGAGGCCCACCTCTACCCTAACTCCTCTGAGCCTCGTCCCTACTCCTGCCTCCAAAGCTGCTGTTTCCAGAAAGTTTGGGGTTGGAAGCTGCATTCTAAGCAAAGCCCTGAGGGACAGCCAGGATTCTGCCAGCAAGCACGAGAGGATCACAACAATCAAAGCCACCAACAAAAGCAGAAGGCCAGCTTGGGGTACATCAGTGCAACCCTCACTGGGGCTGATTTTGGAACCTGAAGCAGCCTGGAATCCTGCTGGGAACTCCTGGGAGACAACTCAGGGTGGGGAAGCCGCTGCGTTCCAGGAGAGGGGCTTGTCAGGGCATTGCTGCTTTGGCCGCCCCAGGCTGAAACTCCGCTGCACCATCATTGCCAGAGAGGGTCCATGTATATGCAAGGTGGGGCAAGTTCTCTGAGGTGGGCTTGGCCAGGGGGCAGGAACTTGGGGTCACTCCAGCTCAGTCCAACAGCTGCCTCGCAGCCCAGCTGTGGAAGCACTGCGCTGCTGACGGTGGAGGGAAGGCCCTGCTAGCAGTGAAGTAACTGAGGCTTGGAGAGGAGGACGTGCTCAGAACGTCACAGCTCCTGCTGAGAATGCCTCGCTGCTGTGCAGCACCCCCACCCTCCAGCTCCACCCTTCCCGGGGCACCGGGAGAGTATGAGCCTGCCAGGCACATTTAACTCAAAGAACCAAGCATGCCCACCTTCCAGCTGATGGGGCTCCACCCGCAAAGGGCCTGGGACTGGCAGCCAAGTGGCTCTCAGACTCTGCGGACAGGCTGAGGAAAACGACCCCTAGGACATGGCTGTCACTGACGTTATGACCGGGATCTGCCTTGGGAAGCACAGCCCCCAGAAGGCAGGGCAAGGCCGTAGCACCCTGCTGAGCTCCCCGCAGGCTGTCCTGGCTAAGAGGCGAACAGGGAGCGCTGTAGCAGGGACCCCAGTGCATACTAATGACCTCTGTAGGACAGAGCCTGGCCTCTGGTGCGTTCCCTCTGTATCTCTGCTCCACAGGGGCGACGGATTTACCTCCACCAAAGCCTGTCGACCCCCCCACAGCCCCTCTCCCACTTCTCCTCCATGTTGCCTATCGGACAACATAGGGACGTTCCTGGAAAGGCAAAACCCCACTCAACTCCCCAAGCTGAGCGGGGCCAAGCAGGACAGACCCCGTTCTCTGCCGTGCCACAGCCACGGGCTCAGTTGTTCAGACTCAACCCTCCAGGCACCACGGTAGAGCCACTGGCCAGGGGCGAGAGATGCACTACCACGGGATGAAAACAAACACAAGGAATAACGGGCCAGGGCTGCAAGGGAGGGTGAATCATGTGCGAAGGGGCCAGAGTAGGACTGGCACTGCGGGGGTGGGGAGATGCGATGCCTCCTGGGACTTGTGTCTACTTTCCAGGGATTCCTTCAAGGCCTTTCAAGGAATCTTCTGTTTGTTTGCTCTGGAATCACTGCTGCTCGCCCAGTAATTGGTCTCCCAAACACCAGACCCACCTGTGAGGTGCCTGCCCAGCCGTACTCCACCCAAGCCACCTGATTGTCACTGTGGAGCCAGCAAAGCCAGAGACACAAATCAACAAGCACCAACAAGAATGACACCAAAATCAGAACAGGAGCAAAATCCCACCTCTCCACTCCTCACCTGTGTGAGCAAGCAAGTGCACAGGAAACTGGTGCCCACAGAGCCGTGGCGAGCACCCCACAGAGCACCTGCAGACTCGGAACCGCCCACGAGGATTAACTCCTCCCAACCACATGCAAAGAGAAATTCTCGTGCAAGGTCTCATGCCACTGGGGGGGGGAAGGGAAGTAAGATGGGGATGGAGCAAGGAAGAGATAGTTACACGATGGAAACATAGGGCTGTCATCACAAAACCACTCCAAGGAAAATGCCTCCATTTAAACAGCAGGAGAAACGGACTGGGCCTGGGAAGCCCCGTGGGGGGACGGGGGGCGGGAAGGGAATTGCTGACTCTAAAAAGGTCATTTTCTAGTTTGTTCCTCCAAATTTATATTTCAAAATTGCTTGGGAAAAATTGGATTTAACTGTTTACATGTGATTGTTTTCCTATTACAGTCTCTGTTTCAGCCAAAGGTCACGGTTGAGCGTGTAGGTTATTTTTCATGACTAGGATCAATGAGGTTTAAAGATTCTATATCTGATTTTACCATACACCTAGCTGAGCCAAGTACCGCAGAGAGTAGGATGCATCTCCTGAGTTGATCACTTGAGTCTGCCTAAAATTGCATTGCAACAAGCTGGAAACACAGATTATAGAAAATGTCAATTGCTTTTCTGCATTTAGCAGCAATCTAAATGCCAATTTTCTCTGGATTTGCTGCTTGTGGAAGGTTTCACAGTGCAACTCTCCAGCCTCATTAAGGGAGTGAAAGGGATGTTTTGACAGCACTATGTCTACAAAATTCATACATCGATTTGCCAGACCCCTCTGATCCAAATGAGAACACACAGGAGTGGTACTTACATGGTCGATGGAGTCCTCAGCCCTCCACTGATGGGGGAGAAAGGATGGAGGAGAGAAAAATGAAGACAGAATTTTAAGGGAGGACTTCTAGGAAGTGGGGGAGATGACAATAGCCTGGGTTAGCAGGACGGGGTATGGGTTATAACACTTACACACAAGAGGATCACTCAGCATAGGCTGTATCCAAGGACAGACATGGATACAGTGCAATCCCCTACATGCAGCCAGCCTGTGCAGCAGGGCTGAGAGAACACACACAAAGCAAGGCCAAGCAGCTTCCCTCTCATGGACATGGAGAGGTGACCACTTGCTAACTCTGCAGACAGGGGTCTCCGGGCCCCTCCCTCTCTCCTGCCTTTCCTACAACTCGCCTTTTCTGCTAACTCTACTGGTGCCAGCAATCAGGGAGCCCTGATATAGACTGGGTCATCTAGACCTGCTCTGGACAATGCTGGCTGCCTACAAACCTATCCTCACTAGGGCTTCCCCTATTGCCACCACCCAGGGAACTGAGAGCAGCAGCAACTGAGAGAGATTTTTGGCCCAGAACCCAATTACAGATTTGCTCTCTGCACCAGAGTGTTGCGCATGGTGACTTTCCAGCCATTGTCTCTCATTGGAAACCAGAGCTATTAACACAGTAAATAACAGAGGAAGTGCTGATGTGATGTTCAAAAGTCTTTTGATACTACATCATCTGCAAGAAGGCATATCTGGAAAAGGGAGTGAACAGGGAGGTGGCAAAACTTGCAGATGATACAAAATTACTCAAGATAGTTAAGTCCAAAGCAGATTGTGAAGAGTTACAAAGAGATCTCAGAAAACCGGGTGACTGGACAACAAATGGCAGATGAAATTCAATGTTGATAAATGCAAAATAAAAAAAAAAATGGAGCTATACCTATCTCCTAGAACTGGAAGGGACCCAGAAAGGTCATTGAGTCCAGTCCCCTGCCTTCACTAGCAGGACCAAGTACTGGTTTTGCCCCAGATCCCTACGTGGCCCCCTCAAGGACTGAACTCACAACCCTGGGTTTAGCAGGCCAATGCTCAAATCACTGAACTATCCCTCCCCCCCATGCACATTGGAAAATATAATCCCAACTATGCATACAAACTGATGGGATACAAATTAGCTGTTACCACTCAAGAAAGAGATTTTGGAGTCATTGTGGATAGCTCTCTGAAAACAAACGCTCAATGTGCAGTGGCAGTCAAAAAATGAACAGAATGTTGCGAACCATTAAGAAAGGGATAGATAATAAGACAGAAAATATCCTATTGCCTCTATATAAATCCATGGTACATCCACATCTTGAATACTGTGTAAACATCTGTTTGCCCCATCTCAAAAAAGAGATACTGGAATTGGAAAAGATACAGAGAAGAGTAACAGAAATGATCAGGGGTCTGGAACGGCTTCCATCCGAGGAGAGATTAATCAGACTGGGACTGTTCAGTTTGGAAAAGAGATGACTAAGGGGGGATATGACAGAGGTCTATAAAATCTTGACTGGTGCGGAGAAAGGAAATAACGACATGTTATTTACTCCTCCATATAGCACAAGAACTAGGGGTCATCCAATGAAATTAATAGGCAGCAGGTTTAAAACAAAAGGAAGTATTTCTTCACACAATGCACAGTCAACCTGTGGAACTCCTTGCCAGGGGATGTTGTGAAGGCCAAGACACTAACAGGGTTCTAAAAAGAACCAGATACATTCCTGGAGGATAGGTCCATCAATGGCTATTAGCCAGGATGGGCAGGGATGATGTCTCTAGCCTCTGTTTGCCAGAAGCTGGGAATGGGTGACGGGATGGATCACTCATTGATTACCTACCTGCTCTGTTCATTCCCTCTGGGGCACTTGGCATTGGCCACTGATGGCAAACAGGATACTGCGCTAGATGGACCTTTGGTCTGACCCAAACTGGCCGTTCTTATGTTGTGGAGGCACTCTGGGCTCACACAAAGCTGAGCTGCAAGCTCCACCTCACCTACGCAGCGTACAAAAGAGGACCCCAGCGCACACGAAGTCACAGGCTGAGCAAACCGGGAAACCAGAGCATCAAACCTGCTGAACACTTAGATGAGAAATCCTGATGTGAACAACGCCCCCTACTGTGTAACAAAAGAATGGCAAGTGGCAGATGCACATTGGGCAGGAAGAGCTCCCTGCAGGCAGGGTTATGGAAAGTTTCCTGTAGCGCGCCCCAACTGTGGCAGGCTCACCTGCCATCCTAGGGAGAGTGCACCAATTGCTGATAACTGCTACAAATGGACAGGAGCCTGCAAGACATTCAATGGCATCTCGGTCACTAAACCTCAGGCAGGGCTAGGCTACTACTGCCCATGCCGGCAGCTAGGTTCTGGCAGGCTGCACGCAGCAGGAATGGCCACAGAAATCATGGCGAGGTTCCTTTGGCTAAGGCAGTGCATTAAGTGACGTGAGTTATAGCGTCTGCGCAGAAGCAGCATTGTCTAGTGGTTAACGCACAGGAACTAGAGTCAGAAATCAGAGTTCTGTTCTTAGCTCTGAGGCTCATTTATGGTGAGGCCCTGGAAAAGTCACTTCACTGCTCTGCGCTTCACCCCCAGCCCCCAGCAATAGGCAGGGTTCCCACCCCAAAGCCCCGTTCATGTTTGCAATGGGCCTGGAGAGCTGCAGATGCCCTTGAAGAGCTAACGTTAGCAGAGCCACAAGGTAGCCGAGGTGCTCTCATAGACTGGGCCGTGTCTGAATGACGGGGGCTCTTGTAGAACCTTGGAGTATTAAAATGCCTGGCACATCTTCAGCGTTTTACTGTTTTAATCTCTGAATTCAGCGGGAACCAGCTATTGGCTAAACTGCTCCTCTGAATTTCTATTATATTGCACCGACAGAATGGCATTATACTGCAACTAAAATTGTGCCCATAAACCATCTTAAAAGTCTCTTTCAAGGAAGAGGTCAGGTCATCCCCAGAGATGTCATATAAAACCAAGGTCCTGAGCAAATGCCATCATTAAAGATCCTCTTTCACAAGGTCCGGGTGTTATCTCCAGTGTTCTTTCTTCACTCCAACTCGAGTAATTACACTCTTCCTGGCTCCAGTTCTACCTGCATTAACCATCCTGAGCTGGGTGAAGTGCGTGGTGTGCAGCTGACCACCCCAGTGCAGCTGGTCACTCCATTGCCCTACAGCTTGACGAAAATCCTGCTGGAGAAAGGCTCCAAGGACCGGCAGCTTTTCCTTTCAGGAATCCATTCCTGCGCCAAGCACTGTGCCTCTGGCAGGAGGGGAGAACACGCAGGTTATGAAGCCTGATTAAAGCCCCATCCCAAATACCACTTCGGAGTTTGTCCAGACTCCGACCGAGAACACCTGCAGCAGCACCACGGAGCCGCCAACCCCATGCCTATGTGCTGAACAATGGAGCAGCTGCAGATTCTGAAGGCTGGTGCCCCTACTAACCTCCTCACACCACACAGAGGGGATGTAATAAGCCAACCATGTACATGCAATAGCTGCATACAGGAGATACAGAAGATCTGAGGAGGAATTTTTACCATGATGGAGCCATTTAAATTTACATTTTCTGCATATTGCAGTTTTCTTTCAGATGAGAGTGGGGCTAGATCCTGTAGGAACATGTTTGAGATGCCACGCCTGGGCACAGACTCAGTTATCAATTCAGTTTCATTAGGAAAATATCACCTGCGGATAAAAACATTTCCCTCCTAAACCAGCTCAATTACCTCGTAAGTGTTAAAAGGTGCTGAGCAAGACAAATTGATCCTGAGAACGCAGAAGCCTTGCTAAACGGGATTCAGATGGTGCTGCATGCAGGAGACAAGATGGCACAAGGAAGTGCTAAAGCTAACAGCCTGTATTTACAGCCGCTGCAATGCATTTACATTTCATTCTGCACTTCAGCACCACGCGTCGCAGTTATGTCGCTCTCCAAGGAACAGTCGCCTCCCCTGAGCACGGACTTAGGGCCCTTCTCCACTAGCTCACCTGTGCAAGGCAGATTTTTGACCCTCTTTGTCCGCTGAATGCAGTGGTGTCAGTGAGATCCCCATTGCGTGCAGCGCTTGCTCAGAACTCGGGCTGCAGAGAGGCCCCAGTGGTCTAGCCTGTTGCATTACCTCCTGCTCCGGAGTTGCTCTTGGTAGATGCTTTTCACGTTTGCCCCATTTTCGAAAGCAGGGCATTGAGTCTTCCTCCCAAGTCATGTGACTAATGACAGGGGAAGGGAGGCTTCAGAAGGGGTCTCTGCAAATCACCCTACGGGCAGAGCAGCGGGGCTCAGTACACGCCTTCTTGCTGATGCTTGTACGGGGTGGGCGGAGGGGAGGGCACAGGGGAATGGGGCTCACTAATTTCCCAGGCACACTACGCACAGAGAACCTGTTTTCATTCCTCGCTATTTTTGAGAAGTTTGGCAGGACATGCACGGAGATGGTCAGTGAATGCCGGACAGATGGACAGAGCATGGCTGTTTGTGACACCCACCCTCCGCCTCACTATGACGCTCTCCCTTGGGACTGTACGTGCTCCATAGCTGAAGCACAGAATGGAGCAGTCGAAGCAGAAGCCACTTCTCTTCACTCCCAGCGTGGCCAGCTGGTTCCCAGAGCTGGACGCTCTCTGGGAAAGCCCTCCTCGATTAGCAAAGGGTCAGCACACGGGGAGCATGTCTGGCGAGGGCTCATTGAGAGCAGAGCGCCAGAGAAGTTGTAAGCACCCCAGTGACAGAGACGGCCCATCTCCAAGCTGGGTGACACAGCTGCTCCCTCTCTCCGTGCTGAATCTGAGCCCATAGATGGGGGCCGATGTCCTGTCGCCTTCCAGGTGTGATCTGCTTGGTCCCACCTTGGCTCACTATGTGGATCTGCAGCGTAATGGGCCGGTTCCTGGCAACTGGGGAGGTGAGGAATGGTCACGGATCCTGCTCCTCTCTCCTGGGGACACCCACGACCCCAGGATTGCCCAGGAGGAAGGGAAGAACAGGGTTACTGTTCACGGAGCACATAGGGAGTGGAAGGGCTGCTGCCTGGCGGCAGTGTACCCCACGAATCTGGGTGGGGCTCCCCATTTGCTCTGGAAGCTGGAGTCGGCAAGCTCTGACGGCCACAGGACTCAGCTCCATGGGGAAGGATCACACTCTCTCAGGCCGTGTATGGAGCCCACGAGGACGCAGGAGCCACAGACCCAGCACAAGTGAAAGAAACTGGTCTGCTTCAAGTCGCCTGCTCTCCTCCTGTGCTCTCGTGAGTTCTCCCAAAGCAGCCCCGAGTCGGGAGCCTCCCCTGGCAGCACCAGCGCGGCGGATGAAGGCAGCCCCTGCCAGCATCCAGCCTTGGCTTATCTCCTGCGCCACCAGGGGAGTCCACATGGGACATGCAGCCCAGCCTTCTGGTTGTGCTCAGGCCGAAGTCTGCGATACCGCAGCACCTGCCGCTATCTGTGAGGTCTTCCCCAAGGCCGCACCCGATCTGCCCTGCTGCCTGCCCGTCGGGGGCGAGGCCACAGACTAAACATTTACTTAAATATAAAGACCTTTGAGGGGAAAATCAGTCACAGCAACAGCCCTGGCAGACGAGAGGCCTCGACTCCCCCACAGGACCTTTCGAACAACCAATCACAGTCCCTAGGAAGGTGGCTGGCAAAGGAAAAGAAACACTCTCCAGCACCAGGATTGCTGCCTCACTGCTGGCTTCCCGCATAGCTTAACTGGTTCTGGATCACCGTGGCTCTCTATTATCTGGATAACGAACATCTCCATTTCCCTCTATTCTGCCTTTCGGCTCCAGTTACTCCCTGTCTTTCTCAGCTTCAAACAGGGACCAGTCTGGAGTCAGCTTTAGCAGCAAAGTCTTATACCACTGCAGGGCCTAGACTGGGTAGACCGGGGTGGACAAACATTTTGGGCCGAGGGCCACATCTGGGTGGGGAAATGGTATGCAGGGCTGGGGAAGGGGGTTGGGGTGCGGGAAGGGTGTGGCAGGGAGCTCAGGGCAGGGGTTGGGGTGCGGGAAGGGTGCGGCAGGGAGCTCAGGGCAGGGGGCTGGGGTGCGGGAGGGAGTGCGGGGTGCAGGAAGGAGCTCAGGGCAAGGGATTGGGGCAGAGGAGGGGTGTAGGGGGGGGCTCAGGGCAGGGGTTGGGGTGCAGGATGTACGAGGGGGTTCAGGGCAAGGGATTGGGACAGAGGAGGGGTGTAGGGTGTAGGAGGGGGCTCAGGGCAGAGGTTGGGGTGCAGGAGCGGTGCCGGGTGTACGAGGGGGCTCAGGGCAGGGAGTTGGAGTGCCTGCCCTGGCCCCACGCCACTCCAGGAAGCGCTGTGGCCCCTGGGGGAGGGGGCCAGAGGACTCCATGTGCTGCCCTTCGCACCTCTAGGTACCTCTCCGAAGTGTCCACTGGCCGCAGTTCCCCATTTCCGGCCAATGGGAGCTGTGGGGGGTGGTGCCTGGAGGCAAGGGCAACACACACGGAGCTCTCTGCCCCCCCACCCGAGAGACGCTTCTCAGAGCAACGCTGGGTCCGTGGCGCCATGGGAGGAAATCCCACGGGCCGGATCCAAAGCCCTGAGGGGCCAGATCCGGCCCGTGGGCCATAGTTTGTCCACCCCTGGGGTAGACTATGCCCACTCTTAATCAGCAGATCATCCAAGAGGGGCCCTGCCCACATGCCCGGAAGAAAATTTCCTCTCTGACCCCAGATATGCAATCAGTTTAATTCTCTTCTTGTGTCTTGTACACCTGGAAGAGCCTAACATTCCTGCACAAGCAGTGATCAGTAGCTCCTCCTTGCTGGCGCCCCAAACGGTGCTGGGAAAGTTCTCTCCTAATCGCTCACGGAAGACTTCTCCTTGCAAAGTTATCAGCTCATCTCTGCAGCCACTTGGTTCTTGAGGAGCAATACTCCTCAAGGCAATTACCAGCTTGCCTTAGCTTCCCTTCTAATTTCACTCCATGGAACTTCCCTGAAATGGAGGGGACTGGGATGATCTGTAGCTTGGAGAAGTACCTGGGAGAATCCACAGCTAGGAATGAACTTCCCACATTATGTCAAAGACTGACAAGAGTTCCACAGGGCCAAAAAACCCTGCAACTTGCTTCCTTGACCACAACTTGTGTGTGAAAAACAAACAAACCAAAACACTTGGGACAAACCAACACCATCCCTGGGTGCCCAAGGCCTATGATGGGTAAATCTTTTAGCAAGACAAGATGACAGTTAATTAACGAGGACTACCTACCCCCTTTGTACATCTTTGGCTATGGAACAGCTGCTCAGGCGCTGTGAAATACAGACATGGTCTCAGACACACACACAGCAGGCCATACCCCTCCTGCAGGGACATGGACACATCCCTACAAAAAGGAGCTTAGGGAACATTTGACAGGAGTTGGATACTCATCGGAAAGTTTCTAGCCTTGGAATCTACCCTCATTGCAGTGAGCTAGCAGGGGGCTCCAGAGACCAGAGCTGCTCTCTCTAAACTCCCCAGTGTCTAGGAAATGAGCAAGAAATGAAAAGGAGATTGACCGGCTGAAGAGGAAAGGTTCTGAAGGCAACTACGAGAGCAATAGTGCTTGCCTTGGCCTAAAACTGGCGTTAACCCATTAGCCCCAAGCTAAACAGGAAGGCAATAAACTGGTCAAGCTACAGCATGAAGATGACGCTGTCATGGGAAAAGAAAAGGCCATTAAGCAGCTTTTGTACGTATTCAAATAAAGAAGCATGTGAAATCCCAGCGACGTGCTCTGTCCAGCCCTTCAGTGAGCTCTCAGACCATTTCCTCTCCTTTACATCGTCCTATTCCACACGCTACAGGGTTTAATCCTTCAGAGTCTGAGTGGGAAAAAACCTGCTCTGAGCACTGTGCTCCCTGCTGAGAAATGTGTAAATGATTCATAGCTGCACTCAGGAGATGGATCAATTAATGGCTGCAGCTCTCCAGTGTTTATATTGGGTTTGATTCAAGCAGGAGAGGTCTGAATCGGCCACTTGTCACTTGCAGCTGGGGATTTGTACAATTCTCTTTGCAGAGAATGGCCCAGGTCCATCCCGTGCAGGGCTCGGGGCTCTCTTCAGGCGAGGCTTTGAAGACTTCCCTGGCCCCAGGAAAGTTACTCCCAGGGAGGGGCGATTGCTTTTCCTTGTGCTGGAAGTCTAGGCTGACCAGGGTGAGGGCCCGCCCATGGAATACACTGCAGGAGTCTCGTGCAGCCTCCTGGCAGCCCAAAGCATGGAGTGAGTGTGTAGGCAGGGAGGGAATCCATTCCCAAGCTCCGCCTTACCTCTTCACTCCTGCCCAGCCCTCTCAGACCTGCCTGCTCCGTTTACCTTTGTCTTTCCAAAGGTAAACCAAGGTTGAGTCTCACCTGATGAAAACAGAGCTGTAAATGGGCATGGCTGGCTGGAGCCCTACGGCAGCACCTGGCAACGGGGAATTTCATGGCTCTCAGGGCAATGTGCAAATAGGCGGGGCTGGGTTTGATGCTGGGCAAACACGAAGCAAGTCCTGCCTGGGGAGCTGAACCTTAAAGTGGCTCTGCCCCTGGCTGAACACTGGCAATGCAAAAGGAAGCAGACAAGACAGACGTATTTAAAGCTCTCTGAAGGGTGACTCCCTGCGTGGCAAGGTGCAGACACTACGTGCCTGCTCCCCACGTCCCTCTCACAGGCAGGGATGGGCCTACAAGGAAACAAATCCCTGCCAGCTGAGCTTTCCCCTCTCCACCAGAACCACAGAGGAGCAGCGGGGTAGAAGGGAGACGGCCAGTGCAATCACCATCTCATTGACCTTGTCACCAGCCCATGAGCCCAGTAAACCCCTGTTCCAAAGGGGGCAAGCCACACGTCTCCTCTGGGAATCAGCCTGGTCTGTCCCTGGGTCTAGCCAGTGACTTGGTTGCCTCTGGCTGCATCCTGTGTCCTGCACATCACAGTGTACGTCTGGCCTGGGAAGCTCCATGTAGTTGCAAACGGGAGGCGTTTGTACAGAAAAGGGCAATAGTGACTCTCCCACACCCACCAGCCCGCGGTCCCCATGCTGTACCTGGGCCTCTGCTAACATGACATCTTTGATAACAGGCTGCCCTCGCGGTTCATTGTTTTCCAGCTTCACATAAGTGACCTGGTATCCCCGGATCTGTCCATGCTGCTTGTTGGAGAGTGGCAGTTTCCAGCTGACCCGGATGGCTGTTGAATTCAGAGACTCCACCTCCACCTTTCGTGGTGGGGCGCTGGGCACTAGAACACACATTGGACAGACAATGTTAATGGCAGAGGTCACACTATTCCCACCACCACGGTACTTTCATTCCCCCGCCTCCTCTCAAACCCCATGAGAATGACACCTGGTCCCATACACCTCCCTGCACAGCTACAGTCCCATCGGCCAGCTCTCCCTGGTGTCCACACAGAACCATACTGTCCCCAAGGGAATGGGTCGGGCTGTGAGCTACAGGAGCACAGCTTGCCTAGGGCTCCAGGATGCTGCCTGCAGTCTGCTGTTTACTTTCCCCTGGGGCGGGCGCCCCGCTCAAATACAGACACGCTGCCCTAGGCAGATGTAACACGGGCCCTGAAACTGACACACGTCCCCACATGACCACCGCTGCCCAGATCTCACACCGACACTGCTAGAATAACAAAAGGTTAATGGGAAGGAAAAGCAGCAACGCAGAGTGCAGAGAGCAGTCACTGAGTCCGGCCAGAGAGAGGGGCCTAGGGGCCTGCACTTCATGCCTGGCTTGCTGAATGCTTTCGGAGAATAAAATGAAAACGTACTGTGCCTTGAAAATACCAATTTCCTTGCCAAGTGAGGCACCTTTAAAGGTCTATTTACACCCTGTCTGTCTTTGGAAACATGACGGCCTTCAGCCTTTTTGCTCCCGCGCTGACTGAACGCTGTCAGTGCTGAAAAAGCTGCCTCTCCCTTGCTCTTGGAAAGCTCCCTCGTGCTGAAGCAGCTGGGAGCAGAGTCACATCTATTTGGAGGGTATCGCTGCCATGTGAGAGCCGAGGAGCTGGTTGCAGAAAACAGCTCAGGTCCCTTGTCCCATTGCTGAGGGGCCCCCACCCACTCTTCCTTCCCCGGGAAGGATCCAGGCCTGTAAAAGGCCCATATGCCCCAACTCCCAGCACAGCCAGAAATCATCCCAATTAGGTAATTAGGGATGGAGAGCTGACATGCAGAAATAATGAATGCTGATATTCCAACCAACTAGATGGGCAGAAACTGCCACCCAGCAGGAAAGCATGACTTTGAAGCCTCAGGGCAATTCAGTCTTTTCCCCAGATGTCTCTCTTAATTGTAGATAATTAAATAAAACGGAGAAGGGAAGGAGCGGGTATTTCAGCACTGCTAGGCCAGTGAAGGTGTCAGAGTGCAGGTGGCTGTGGCCAAGTGGTTACCACCACAAGCCTGGTGCAACCCACTCAGTGACCTTGGGTGAGTCCCATGGCTTCCTTTCCCGAGCATGTCAGCTGAACCCCACCCCCACTGCTCCTAGCTGTGAACTGAGCTGAGCTCGTTGGGTACCAGAACATCAGCCCTGGCTGCAGCAGGAGCAGCTCCTGGGCCAGAGGACACGAAGGTGAAGACGCTTGCGCAGTGTCTGCTAGGAATCCGGTCCTGAGGGGACCGAGCAGGTTCTGCTGTGCTGCCAGCGATGTGAGCAAGGGATGGGTCTGCGATTGGAGAGGGAAAGTTCAGTTTGTTCTCATCTCTCTCAGGGTTCTGCATTTCACTTTCCTTCCTTGGGGACATCTCCTGAGCATCAGCATGTTGGAGGAATCTGAAATCATTTCTGACAGCTGAACTGGGATGTCCAAGCACGGTGCCCTAAAACTAACTAGGAGAGCTGCTTGTGACATTTCTAGGGTAGCAGCTTCCCTTGGGCTGTGACTTGGCTGGATGAGAATTGAAGCAAACAATACAGGCAGCAGTACACACAGATATATTCATTGAGCCAGGCAAACAGTCAATGAATATTTCCATATCACCACATCCCACAGCTGAAGAGGCACAAGGGATAGTGGCAGCACATTTAGTGAAACTGCAAAATGTCTGGTCTCAATTTGTGAAGCTGGCTGGGCAAGGCAGAGATACTTCTCCATTCGCCTCTCTGCCGCTTCCCTCCCACTGCCATGCGCAGTCTCTGAGGTCAGCAGAAACCCGTCACTCCGAGCACTGGCGCTTTCAAAGGGAATGGCTGAAGCCCTGGTGACATAACTGACAGACCTGCTAATGCAATGCAATTTCTGTTTAAGGCCATCCCAGCCAGGAACGCATTCTGGACATGGGATATTCTGGCACAAGAGAGGAAGAACAGATTTACGTAAGCTATGGCCTGTCTGGGAGCCAGGGTGGAAAGCAGCTTTCCAACAATATCCACGAGCCTCGAATGGACTTTGTTTCCTCTCTCTGATTTTCTGCATTTCTAGCCAACAAGCAAACTTTAAATCCTGATCCTACAATGCAAGAGGGAACAGCCGCTGCCAGGGGCGCCCACCCCACCCCATCCCACCCCACCCCACCCCACAGCCTTTGCCTGGGGGGCCCCGCCCTACAGTGCTCCCATGACAGGGAGGGGAAGGCCAGAGCAGGGGAGCTGCGCTCCGAGTGCCAGGCGAGTGGCCTCCTCACTTCCCCAGCAGGCCCAGGATTGTGGGGTGGGAATCAAATGGGGGACATGCAATGGGCCAGCTGCAGCGCTGGTATCCAGGACTCTGCCTATCCAGTCACTTGGCACCTGCCCTGAGCTCCCCACGCAAGGCACAGGAAATGCCAGTGCAGCAGGAGAGGGGCACGTGGCAGAGGCTGCAAAGCTGGTGCGTGGTGTGAGAGAAGGAACCTCTCTCCGAAGGGAATGCAGGCGTTGGTCCCGCTGTGGCCGGCCAGCTGATCACGTTCCAGGCCCTGGGCACAGGCTGAGGAGTGCTAGGAGAACAGCAAGGAAGGGTCCTGGATACCTGCAGGGAAGTGGCTGAAGGAGCATCTTGGTGACACCTACCGTCCTCATCAGTGCGCACATGCACCGGGGAGCTCTCCGGTCCAGGCCCCACATCTGTGTGGGCCCGTACCCACACCTTGTACTCTGTCCATTTCTCCAGGTCCTTGATCTCCCAGCTGGAGCGCTCCCGTCCAATTCCATCCACTACGTGCTTGGCGCCGTCCTCTGCGTCCACCGCCTGGTAGGCAATGGAGTACTGCGTGATGACCCCATTGCGGCTCTGAGCAGGCGGTGGCACCCAACTTACCCGGATGGTAGTGGAGCTGGTGCTTACACACTCGACCTCTTGGGGTGGGGCGGAAGGGGCTAGGGATAGTGGGGAGATGAAGGGAAATGAGCGGAAGGAAAAACAAAATGTAGAGGGAACTCTTACCCAGCCAACTGAGCACTGAAGTAGCAATGAAATACAAGCTCTCCCACTCCTCCTTTAAAGGGAATCTGAGAACTCGTTTGGGACAATCTGTATCTGAATATCTGACCGGCAGCATTGCAACACAATACTGCTCCATTTCAGAGACTGCCTCCCCAGCAGTCTGGGGTTTCATGCAGTGACAGCGTTAAACAGCATGGAGTGGGGGAGAGACAGACATGGGGCCAGGGAGAAGAGAGATGCTTTCGGCTGAGATGTGAAACGAAAAGAGCTGAAGAGGCAGCAAAATCCCAGAAGGCTGAAGCGACAGAGGAGAAGGCGCTTGCAGCAGAAGTGGGGACATTGAGTGAAGGGCAGAGAGGAGCCTGGGGCCAGCTGAGGGCAGACCGAGCAGGAGAACAGAGAGAAGACATTTGGAACAAAATCCAGAGAGGGAACAGGGCACTGTATCCTGAACCAGGATGGGAGCCTGGGGAGCTTTTGAGGCTGGCAGGGATGTGGCTGTGGGGACATCCAGAAATGGGCCCAGCCTGTTCATTACCTGTAAATGGGCTTCAGACCCCACCCCACCCTAGCCTCATCCCCAGCCTGGGGGAGGGAGGGCAGGGCAGGAAAGGTTTCGCTTCGAAGTGGACGTGAAAATCATCTGCCTCTAACAGTAAGTTCTGAGCCACACCAGCAGGAACGATAGCTCTGAGCTGGGGACAGAAGATGGTGAGGGGCCTGTTATGAAGGTGACCACCCCTGGCCCCGCTGGGAACAAGGAAGGAAGAGAATATGGGGCAGGAGGGGAATTAGCAAAGGGCAACGACCTGCAGAAGGTGCTCACAGGTTACCCGCAGCCTGTGGTGAGGACAGGCCCATTCTGTTGTGCTCAGGAACTGAAGGAACAGGTGGGCCAGGAGAGAGCAAAGGCACAGACACCACACAGAAAGCTGAGTATCAGCAGCCTGGACGACAGTCAGAGGGAGGACAGAGAAGGCAGAGGGAGAGAATGGAGTCTCGGGGATACCACAGAGGCGGTGCCTGCGAAGTGAGGAGCCATGAGGCTACAGGAAGCCCTTCCCTTCCACTACCAGCTGCAAAGGCCAAGCAGGCAGGCCAGCGTTCGCTCAGCCATTTGCTCTGCACAGCGTCTCCCGGGACCTAACGTGAGGAGCTGCTTTAATAAGGGCCCTCTCTGCAAGGCAGCACAGGTAGATGTCTCGCTGGCCTTTCCATCCTGCCTGTTGGCTGGGTAGGAGTCACACAGACAATGTGCAAAACACACAAGCAGTCGCTTAACACTTAAGGGAATAAAATAAAAGGCAGTAGCATAAGCAGGGTCAACTTAAAGCACCCCCGGCATGGAAATGCCCTTCCCCCGCACCGGGCAGGCGGCAGGGCCACGCACGCACGCACACCACTCCCTGCAGACATGCTGCTGCCTCCACTTCACAGCAGGCCGAGGGCCAGGAGAGTGAGTACTGCTGCCTGGCTTTGGCCATGAGCGGGCCTGTGCCCCTACCCAGCTCAGAGGCTCCTTACCAGGGGAAAATCTGCCCCAAGCACCCTGGCATATCTCGAGGGACAGCAGCTTGAACTGGGGTTGGTGAGGAGATCTGTGGGTCCTTACTCCATCTGTCTCCCACACCTGCTTGGGAGACCGTCAGCCTCTTTAATTTCCAGATCTCTTTGCAGAACCCTAGCAGGTGAATTTCAACTAGTTTCCTAACTAGCCTCTCACCACGCACAGGGTGGGCCGTGCCCCTGCTTCTGCAGACACTTTGTGCTCCCACCACCAGGGCAGTCTCTGACTGGCAGGCAACTCGTAGCTATTCACTGGTACACCGACTACTTCCAAAACAGGTCCCCTTCAGCATCCAACATCCCTCCACCCCCCGTCCTCTGCCAGGCACAGCTCAGGGGTTCCTCTGCTAAATTATACCCCTAGTATGGTGCTGCTGTGGACTCCTGCAAGACTGTAGTGATTGTTGTGCCTCTGGGACCCTCAGGAGAATGAGGTGTCCGAGCAAAACTCCACTCAACCAAGCACTTAGGAATGGAGAACTCTTTGCCCAGACACCTCAGGAGCTGAGGGTCCTATCTGTGCTGCTGGAGGCTATGTTAAGAGGCTGCACATCCTCCTCTGCTTCCTGCATAGACAGTATAGCTGCGGAAGGTGAACCCTGGCCCCATCCCCTGGTCTATCAATGAATGCTGGTTCCTTCTCTGCAGAGCCTTCCTGGCAGGGGAAAGCCCAGCTAACAACCCATAATGGTCTTGCTCATCAGTGCCAGGAATATCACCCAAAACAGGCTCTTCGGATAGTACAAGTCTGACTACTTCTGCCTGCCATTCTTGGCAATCTAAACGACTTTTCCAGGGCACCCAGATGGAAAGGCAGAGGGGACGATCACTTGAAGTATAGACAGACGAGACCATTTTACGGTCAGAGGGAACCTACCTGACCTGCACAGCAGGCCAGAGAATTTCACCCATTGATTCCAGCATCGAGCCCAGAACTTCAGGCTGAGCTAGCGCAGGCCTTTTAGACGAAGTCCAATGCTGACATAAAGACTCCAAGTGACAGAGAATCTGCTACATCCCCAAGTCTTCTAGACCTCAATTGCCCTTGTGGCTCTTTTCTGAGCCCTTTTCAATTTGTCAGCAGCCTTTTTGTGGTGTGGGTACCCGAACTGGGGAACTTTGCTGTGTTACTGCTGTTGTCTTTGTTAAGAAAGCCAAATCTCTAACAGGGTGACTTGGGAAGTTAGTGAGTGGCTGTGTGTGCAGAGTAGGTTAGGAGCCCAGAGAGCAGGTAGGGTCTGTTCCTCCTGAGGAGTCTGTCTCCAAGGAGTGGCTTCTCCTAGTCTGACTATGGCAGGGCTCCTCAGGGCTTGTCTACACATGGAGTGCCCTTGATGGATGGACTGTTTGGGGACAGAATGCCTTGCTCCTCGTTAGCTAAATCCCATCGACACGTTGCCTGTTTGGCTTTCTTAGCTGAGGGGCGGAAGAGGTGTCCAACGCTTTGTCTATCAATCACAGAGTGAAATCAAAACCAGCAAAAAAACAGAGTGACAAATCCCCACATCCAGAGCACGTTCTCCAGCGTTCAAATATTTATAATGGCTTGAGCTGAGCTTCTCTCCAATCTATTGCACAGGCGCTAAGATTCCATTAGCCGGAGCGTGAGTTTAACTGGGCTGCTGGGATCCTGGTGATTGATATGCTAATATGGGGAAGGAAAAAACAGGGCTGCAGCCTCTTCCTTGAAAGGAAGGTCATTCTAATCATGAGTGGCACCGCTGCCCTCCTGCTCTGATGGCCACCTCAGCCTAGCCAACGCAGCAGGAACAGGAGACGCTCTCCATGCAGAGAAAGCCGGCTGCCTGCATCAACTGCTAACCCCACATGGTCACCAAATCCCAGACAGACAGAGGCTCCTGCCGCCCCTTTCAATGCTCCTTTCCTGAGAGCAAGCCCAGAACTGCTTAGCGATAAGCTCAGAGAGCCCTTTGATAGCCCTAATCTGCTTATGGGAAGCACTTTGAGCTGCCAATCACAGCCAAGTAAACTCTGCTCTGCGATCACACAGGGCAGAGAGCGGAGGAAAGGGACAGTGCCAGGGTCACCTCAGAACTTGGCCTCTTGATTAACTTCCCTGCTTAAAGCGACAGAGTCCTGTGGCACCTTACAGACTAACAGATGTCTTGGAGCATGAGCTTTCGTGGGCGAATATCCACTTCGTCAGACGCATTCCCTGCTGCTTGTGGTTGTTTCCCTCGTGTCTCCAGTCCCTGGAGCAGCAGCAGCCTCACTCACTCACACACAGCACTGCATTCCCATGGCTGGTCTCCCAGCCGCCAGTCAGCACAGGGGAGCCCTGCTTTGGAAAGGTGTCTAACGCAGTCCTGCGACTAGCCCCCTGAGCAGACAGGCAGCTGGGGAGGTGGTTGGGAAGGGACGGGGGAGGAATGAGTGTCCCACAGCCTGGGAGACAGGCCTCTCAAGCTGCCAGAGTCTAGTACAGTCTGAGCCTGGCCTGCCCATCTGAATGGCATGACGGCATGTAAGTAAACTCACAGAGATGCATGCCCCAGCCCCGCAGCCTCTCCCAGACACTTTGCCAGCCCACCTTCCTCCCTTCGCAGCGTCTCTGTGGTCTACTTGCAGGGAAGGATGGCATGGCTGAACGACACAGACAGGACTTACCATATCGCCTTCTGCCAACCAGGCTGAGACCGGAGCGCTGCCTGGCTTTCCCTAACCCACACTGGATCGCTACTTGCCAGTGGCTGGTCTGACAATACAGGGGCAGGAGCCCTGATACTCCCCGTGCCAGGTGGAAACCAGGCTGCCTTTGCTCTGTCCTCACCAACAGCCTTGTGGACACTTACTGGATTGGGCAGTTCTGGCTTCTAGAACTGGGGTGTACACCCCGAGCCCCAGCTCTGAACGGGCTCCCAGCTGGAACTTGTACAGTGTGTCAGGCTTGAGACCTTCCACTGCGTACGATGAGCTTGGGTCAAAGTTCACCTTGCGCTGGAAAACGGATGGGAGACTAATTATTCTTCACAGTTAGAGAAGAGCAGCTAAACATTTCTCCCGAGGCCAGCGGCCACGCTCCCAGAACTGCCCCAAGCTCCTGAGCCACGCAGCCCAGACAGCCTCTCCATGCTGCCAAACACCCCTCCAGTGTCCTAGCTTCTTACTCAGCTTGAATGAAACTGCAGTGAAGGTGCTCAGCTTTACGATGCTGCCTTTGCAGCGTGGCTGTCTACACAGCGCTAATTCCCTGTGACAGGTTTTGGGAGCCTCATTAAATACAGGCCGAAGTCTCAGGACACCTGGGTTCTATTCCTTGCTCGGTCTCAGATTTGCATTGAGTTCTGGGGAGCCCCTGCCCAGCTGTGACATGGGGAGAAAGCCCCACCTCATGGACTGGCTAGTGTTTGTAGCAGGCCTGGAGATTCCCATGCGGGGGGCGGTCCCCTGAAGCGCTCCATCAACACCTGTCCTGCAGGAAGGGCAAGTGGCTTGCTTACAGGAACTGACTGTTGTTCAGCGGAGTTCAACCTGCAAAGCGACTGGTATTGTTTCTGGCAGAACATACAGGGAACCGGGCCATGTACACACCCAGCAATGGGTCTCTATTATCACTACTATGCTGCACTGCACCAGGGATAAATCTGAGATGGCTGCTTTGGGTTGATGTTGATTGTTCCAGGGACCTGACATGGATTCTGGAGGGACTCTCCCCAGGACACCTCCACATCCTTCTCCTGGGCTGCATGCCCGTTCCTGAAGGTCCAGCTGCCAAGGCCGCCTGGCCTTCAAAGCAGTTCTGGTCAAGTCGTGCAGCCACATTTTGTAGTCAATGTTGCATCCCATTTGAAAGCTTTATTTTCATCACCCTGCACATGTCGCCTGCCAGCCCAGCACTAGGAGTTCCTTGCTGAAACCCAGAGATCAATGCACTGTGCTTTCTTAAGGCACCAAACCTTCAGATCACAGACCACAGACTAACTGGATGGGAATCAAGCCCCGTGCTGGAGAAGCAATGTGCACGAGAGACAGGCTGAGCTTAGGTTTCACCATACGCTAAAGATCCAAAAGGGAAAAAAACACTTCTGTTACCGTCCTGCGATGCAGAGCCCAAGATACTCCAGCTAAGGTACCGGTGGCCTTTTCCCACTGCTGGATCATCACTCTCTGACCCTCCCATTCACTGGCCGAAGCCAAGGCAGACTCCTCACCTGACTCCCATCCTCTCCTTCCCAGTACAGCAGCTCGTATTTTGTAATGCGTTCCTGCAAGGCCGGGAGCCACGTCAGCAGAATCCGGGTATCAGACTCTGCCTCTGCCTGGAAATCAGCTGGCTGGGCTGGAACTGGGGACCAATAAAATAGTTAGTGATGGCCTGGGCGCTACAAAGGGCGGCAGAGACTTTGCTCCCATAGGCTGAACATAGCCCTGGAAAGGATCTTCTGTATTTAACCTTGGCCCTTTCCTCCTCTCCCCAGCTTCAGGCCAGGTGATGAGTCCCTGCGGCCAGGCCGGTGACGAAGGGTGTGTGGGCTGCTCGAGCAGACAGACCCACTTGAGCTGTCCCCGAGTCAGCCCACTAAAAACAGTCATGCAGCCATGGCGGCGGGAGGGGCCAGCGACCCCGGTACGATCCCATCCAAAAACCTAGGTGGGTGCTCGGGCGGTCAGCCCCTCCCGCTGCTTCACGGCTAGTTTTAGCGCACTCGCTCAATCAGAACTCGTGTGCATCTGTCTGCCGGGGCTGGGAATCACTTCGTCCAGCTCCAGCGCAGACCCACCAGAGCCTACCCAGGCCATGCTCATTCTAGTCACTGATTCAATTGGCACCCAAGGCCTCCTCCTTTGCACAGACACATACCCTCCCAGAGAGAGCCCAGCACGACTGCAGGCATGTACTACTCGGCCTCCCCGGGGGTCCAGCCAGAGTCCAACACAAGTTGGTACAGTCGTTATTTTTGCTGAAATTGACACAGTTTCCCCCCGACAGGCACTAACGGTTTGAAGCTGCTGTCTCTGGCCCTGAGCTGTCACCTGACATGTGACTGGGGAAGCACTCAGCATGGCTCAGAAGCCAGGTACACAGAAGGTGCCCTGCAGAGCAGCATGCCAGGGCTGGATCGTGAGGGACACACAGCACTGGGAGCAGGACGGAGCACTCAAAAGAAGGTTTCATACATACCCCCCTGCTGCGTTTTGACCTGGATGATGTCAGAGGGAGGCCCATCGCCCACGGAGGTGAAGGCCAAGACACGGATGCTGTAGGTGGTCCCTGTTATCAGGCTGCCCACAGTGGTGAGGTGACTGTCGTCTGTGTTGTGTTTCTGCCACATGCTCAGAGGCAGATGGGGGTCCGTCGTGTAGTAAACCCGGTACCCTCGGATCTGTCCGTTGGGCTCCTCGGGCTGCTCCCACTGAACAAGCATGGTGCTGGCACTCAGCATCCGTGCCTGGACCTTCAGGGGTGGGCTGGAAGGAGCCTGCTCTCCGGTCCGTGCCTCCACCAGTTCGCTAGGAGGCCCCCGGCCGATGTTGTTGACGGCAATGATGCGGAACTCGTACTCCGAGAATGGGCTGAGGCCACCAATGCTATAGCGGGTTGTCGCTACGCCGTCCACCTCCTGAAACAGGCCCTCCCAGGACTTGGGCTTGTACTGGATGACGTAGTAAGAGATGGGGTCTGAGTTGCCAGAGTCCCAGGTGAGGGTCACGCTGGTGGCTGTTGTCTCAGTCACTAGTGGCTCCGTCGGTGGCTTCGGCAGCGCTGGTATTGGAAGGAGAGAGAAGCATTTTAAATAATTCAGTCAGCTCAACTCCTGCAATGTGCAGAGGGACAAAAATGGAGCTGCCACCTTCCATTCACATTCTTCTTTAACAGGCAGAAATCATTTCACACTCTGAAACATGCATTTTTATATCATCACATATTGCACGAAGTGGTTCTTAATGGGAGGATAAACAGAGCACTCATATTATTAGACATGCTTGAAGCACTTGCCAGCAGCAGGCTAAATAAAGGTAATTTAAGAGGGATGCAGGAATGTTTGGTGGCAGGGTCCTGAGCTGGCAGCTGAAAGGTGCTCACCTGGGCTAGGCTACACCTCCAGGAGCAAGCGTCACAAAGGGACGTCGCAAAATGGCCTAAGCACCATACACAATCTGGGGCCACGCCACTAGCTCCACAGAGACAACATCCTAGGCTGCAGTGCAGTGAGATGGGCTGATGACAAGGATGCCCTGAAAGTATCACAGCACATGCAGCCAGGATGCAGCCAGAGAAATGACCAGCTTTCACAGCCATTATTTCACACGGTGGCATGTCAAACCGTAACCAGACAATACATTGGCCCACAGGAATTCTGACACTGAGATCACTGAAGTGTTAACATTAGAATGGCCAAACTGGGTCAGACCAAAGGTCCATCTAGGCCAGGATCCTGTCTTCTGACAGCGGCCAATGCCAGGTGCTTCAGAGGGAATGAATAGAACAGGGCATCATCAAGTGATCCATCCATCCCGTCACTCATTCCCAGCTTCTGGCAAACAGAGGCTTGGGACACCATCCTTGCCCATCCTGGCTAATAGCCTTTGATGGACCCATCCTCCAGGAATTTATCTAGCTTTTTTTGAACCCTGTTATACTCTTGGCCTTCATAACATCTTCTGGCAAAGGTTAATGAGATCTGCAGTTGCTGCAACAAAACATTTCCAGATTTGCCATTTTACCAGATGAACAAAGCAAGGGAAATCTGCAGAGCATTAAGCTAATACATGAATTAAAGTGTCCAGTAATGAAGTCTCCAATGTACTGGCCCAGGTAACCGGTTATTAATTATTTGTGTTGCAGTAATGCCCAAGTCTGAGCAAAAAGGAACTGAACCCTGTCCCAAAATGAGTGCCCAACTATCTTGATTTGAAGAAAAGCAATCCAGTTCTAGGTCAGACATCTGAATGTTTGACCAGAAAGTTACAGAAAGCCCCCCTGGAACGTACAGCCGAATAATGTCTGCTCTTCAGGACAGAACCACATCCGTGTGGGCTTGTACAGCTCTGAGCACCCTGAAAACTGGATTCTGACTGAGGCCTCAGGGTGCTACTGCAACATACTGTTAAATCACTGTTGATGCTCACTCAGTCCTGGGCATGCTGGTGGCGGGGACAGGCTCTCCCCCAACAAGTTACATAACTTGGGAGTATTTGGAGAGAGTGAAGCATTCCTCCCGATAGCTCTGCACTGGAAATCACATGTTCCCGGGGGACAGGTGAGTACTGATTTCTAGAGGCAGAGACGGGACACGTGATATATACCGTAGATGGTCCCTAAAAACAAGTCTAGTTAAGTTAGTGCATTAGCATGCAGGCCAGTGTGTGGGAGCACTGACGTTTAGGATACACTGTATGGAACCACATAGTTTGCTAATTTATAATGGCTTTTCACCAGCACTGACCACACGCGTCTTCTGCTCCACCCAGTGTCAGAGCTGCATTTCTGCAGGCACCAGATGAAATGACACTGTGGCGCCTAGGAGAACACACAGCCTACGGGGGGAAGAGAGAAATAGAGTGGAAGGGGCTTAAAGATCTTTGCTCCTAATGAGAAGTGAGCAGAAAGCCCTAGGCCCCTTCAGAGTGCTTGATGTGTGAGGGTTTGAGCCCTGTGTTAAACAGCAGGTGTCACCTTCTACAACCAGGTGTGGGGAGAGCAGGCAGCGGCCAGGGAGTGAGGAGCTAATAAAAAGAGCAGTCAGTGTGACGGAGCTGTGCCTCCCACCCCCTCTGCGCGCTCGCTCTCAGCTGCGGACATGGTATTGGCAGGGAGACACGGTCAAACCCAGGGGTGGGGTGGGGCAGGGACCAAGTGACGGGGAAGGCACGGAGTGGCTGAGGTTTAAAGGCTTTTGCGGATGGTATCTGGAGAAGGAGAATTTGTGTTCAGCTCCCAGGTCAAAGGGGACCAAGTCTCAGTTCCGGGCACTGTTTGAGCAAGGCCTTGGTGCTAAAAGGGGACTGGGAGCCAGCAGGGGCTTGGGAGGACAGACCGATTTAGAAGAACAACGCGCCTGTGGAAATGAGAGTTACAGCCTGCCTGCTGGGGGAGGAGGGCAGGGCTGTTCTGGGCCTGCCTTGGCGCTAGCTGGAGATGCAGAGCAGAATCTCGGGCCGAAGGCAGGCGCAGCGCTCTGCATCCACAGGAATCGAGAGTGAGCAGAAGCTCACACTGGGGCCAAGTAAAGAAAATGCCTGTCAGTGCTACAGCAGGAACCATACCTTAGAGGCAGTGCAGGATGGGAGGAGAGAGGCTGAGGGCATAGCGGGCAGTTGAGCTCACTCACTGGTGAGTCCCTATGCACACAGCCCAAGGGCATCGCAATGGGTTTATCCCTGTTTAAAATGGGTCCCTTGACAAGGAGGAGGGTTGGGTCACGGAGCCTCAGGGTGCCCTTGCTAAGATGCAGCTGCAACCTGCCAGGGGCTGAGCCAGGCCTCACTGGCTGGAGACTTGAGTCAGAATTCCTCCGGAAACAGACCCTGTAGCCCCAGTGATGCCTCTTGGCACATCAGGGCCTGCCCACAGGCAAGCAGCCTCCCACACTCTCCCTTGCCAAGGGAGGTGTGGGCTCCACGCACAGGGGGAGGAGACAGGCCGCAGGCGTGAACAGTCAAATCTAAGCTGGAAAACAAATGGAAAAATCAGGTCACGGGTTGTGAACGTTCTTCCCGAGCAGCAGGGCCATGAGGCTGCGATGCCCCTGCAGTGCACAGAGTGCATCCAATGGGAGGCCAGGGGAGGACTAGGCCCTTCCACACCCCTCTGAAAAGCAGCAGAGCTTGCTCACACAGGGATGGGGTGGCTGTGCCGTGTCTTACCTTTGACAGTGATCTGGGCCGTGGCTTCGATCATGCCTAGAGAGGACATGGCCACGCAGGTGTAGCTGGCAGACTGCACAATGTTGTTCAACTCCAGGACATTCCTGCCGACAGGCATCTCATCTTCTTTGGTCAGTTCCTCCACGCCAGCCATCCACTTCACGTAGGGCATTGGTGCGCCAACTGCCACACACGTGAGGTTCACGCTCCCCCCAGGCATCACCTCGTGGTTGCTGGGAGGGATCGAGAATCGAGGTGCGACACGCCGCACTGCAACAAGGAGGAGACAGTTAGTGGTGTCACTGGATCAGTATGTGGCACTCAGCTACAGCAAGGGGGCTTGACATTTTCACGGACAGGGCGTATATCTATCCATAGAGATAGATATGACGAAGCACAAAAGCTGTTTGCTGCTTTGTCAAATTGCACACATGCTGCTCTCCTTCCTTAGCCACTGGCATCTTATTAGAACCACTCATTAAGGGCTGGCCCATGCACTCCCCCCAAATTGAGGCTATTACTAACGTGAACCATTCCCCATTTAAATTACAGCCCTCTAATTGGAAAGCATGCACAAATGCCACTCACACGCTTTCTTTGTACAGGGCCCACTGAAGCTCTGCAAAATGGAATTACCTGCTCAGTTTATTAGCTTAGAGCAATGCCACCGGCTCCCTACACCTCACAGGGCTTGGGCAGGGGGTGCGGGAGGTTTTATTTCTGAATTAGCACTGGGGTTACTGCAGAAAAAGAAAGAATCACCAGAGCTGCAGTACAGTGTCACAGCCTGATCCGAACACCTTGCTGGGCAGGAAACACTAATCCTGACAGCTGTGAAGTCACATCCATTTCGACAGGAGAGTGCTGGGTTGCCAGAACCCGTCCCATCTTTGGGAGACCTATTTCTCCTTATTTCATCTCAAAGTATCTCTCCATAGCAATCTTATGCAGAGCATTTCATCCAAGACTTATTTGTAAGCAACTCTCAGCAACAATAAAGTTCTAAAGCTGCCAGCCGTATGCATTTCAGTCAGAGAAATGACTCTGAGCAACGAGGCCCATTCTGCAGCGTTAGTGTTATGGGCCTATTTAAGCAGGGGCAGAGAAACACAACTGTGCTCCGTAAATCTCTGCCTGCTCTGGGCTAATGCGGTTTGGTCTGTAGTTAAAAAGGGAAACTGCCTGAACGTGTCTTGCCTGGAACCCTCGCACTCCCCAGCCTTCTCCACTGGAAAGGAAATGTCAGAGCCCAGGGAAGGTTCACGACTGACCCACTCACACGGAGCCATCCATTCCCAATTACTCTCAATCAGTGCAACCACGGCTGGCAGAGCAGCGAACAGTCACAGAGCGGAATCTTAAAGGGAATCCCGGTAGCTCCAGGTCCCAGCACTTTGCCCGGGAAGTTGGAAAGACTCTCTGATGCAGGGCCCATGGGGAGCACGGTGGCACTGGGCATCGTACCACATCAGCCCTGGCACTGCAAAAACTCTTTGGAAATTGCGCAGCGGCTGACGTGCCTCAGCAGCTGACGTGCCTCAGCAGCATCAGCTCAGTCTGACAGGCTGACGCTGCCTAATCACATTTCATAGCTCTGCTCTTTGATGATTCATTTCCAAATCAACAGACTTGCAGAAATAGACTGAACACAGAAGCCCCCACGCTAGATGCACAACAGAGCTACGACTTGGTGATAAATTAGACAATGCTGTCAACAATGTGTGTGTACTACACATCTTCTTGGAGACAAAACAGGGCTCATTAGCTCCTTACCAGCCAGGGGGAAGGATAACGTGTGCTTTTTAAGATGTCTGAATCCAAAGTCTTGCTGGTTGTTTCTTTTAATCAATTACTAAATCCCAAATCAATAGGTACATGTGTGATCGCCAGCGAGGCGTTACTTGCCTGACAGGGGAGCGCTCCCCCAACCAGACAGAAATGAAGCTCTCCTCGAGCGCTACACAGTCACGAGAACACCGCGCGGACTCGATGGACATGGCGATGGGTTTAACATGATGGTGTGTATTTTCAGGCAAAGCCCCCAGCACCGTTCCTTAGGAGGCAGGTTTCATTTTCCAATGGACATGGTGCTGGATTCTTTCAGCCAGTCCCAGTCCAGGGCCAGCAACCTCCCCGCACCTCCCACATTTTCAAAATGAAGGAAAAAAGAGAGAAAAGCTGTAGGTCTGCACAGAGCATTTGTTCATGCACCTGACATGCACCTGGCAGGCAAGAGAGGCCGGGATGGGGTCACACAGCGAAGGGAACAAGATAGGGAGATGCACACTGACGTAGGCATGCAGACACTGGACAATGGAAAACACCAA
Source organism: Gopherus evgoodei (assembly GCF_007399415.2). Taxonomy (NCBI): domain Eukaryota; kingdom Metazoa; phylum Chordata; order Testudines; family Testudinidae; genus Gopherus; species Gopherus evgoodei. The sequence goes on from NC_044329.1 coordinate 112,549,572, forward strand.
GTTCGACTTCTCCCAGCGAGGCCATGCAGGAGGGTTAGAGTCTCAGAAAAACCAGCATGCAGAAACAGCCCTCAAAGCACAGTCCTGCGAGAACAGGGCTAGAACGGCCCCTGTTGCCACCCCATAGACAGGGCCCCTGCTGCAGCAGACACAGCTGCTCCCCAACCTATCCCCCGTCATCCACTTCAGGCTCAGAGAGCCTTGGGCCCCACTGACACGTAGCCCTCGGATTCGAGTCCCTGGCTCTCCTTTGTAAGGGCGAGGAACGCGGTCAGCCCTTGCTCGGAAGGAACACAGCTTGTAAATCTGCCGATAAAGGCCTCCTCGCATTCTGCAGCGTGCTATGGAGAGAACCTCTGGCCTCTTTTCAAAGCTGCTGTTTACTATGCTGTCAGCAGGGGAAGAGAAAAGGCTGCTAGACAATATACTGGAGATGGGGGTCTGTGCGCCTAGGGAAGGGATGAATGGCAAAGAAAATACTCTCTCCTCCCCTCTCCAGGGTGGATCAATACATGGAAAAGGTTTCTAGGCAAACCCTTGTCCTTGAGTGTCAGTCGCATAGGCTGGTGGGGTAGGAAGATGGCCCCAGGAGGCCTCTTGGTTACATCTTAGCACAATTTCTCCTAAAGGACTGTCCTCCCTTCCCGGCCCCATGTGTGCACTGTTCCTTCATTCTAGATGGGAACAGCTCCTCCCCCTTCCTGAGGGCTCAGCAGCTGACTGCAGATGCCCCATGACTCTAGGTCAGCCCAATCCCCACGCTGAGCCCACGTCCAGACTAACCCGCGGCATCGGTGGGTTAAAATCGATAGCTTGGGGATCGATATATCGCGTCTAGTCTGGACGCGGTGTATCGATCCCCGAACGCGCTTACATCGATTCCGGAACTCCATCAACCCGAACGAAGTTCCGGAATCGACACGGAGACCCGCGGACATCGATGCCGCGCCGTCTGGACGGGTGAGTACCTCGATTTTAGAAATTCGACTTCAGCTACGTTATTCCCATAGCTGAAGTTGCGTATCTAAAATCGATTTTAATACCCTAGTCTGGACGTGGCCTGAGTGTCACCAAGCCGTTCCCACCAACGCTGGACATGGTTCACTACTCGACAGCTGGGAAGATGGGTGGAAAAACAGCACTGCCTTTGTTCTTCTCCCACACGCTGGGAACCAGGGGCCCTAGGAACCCCCTCTGCCTGGGCCTCACTCCACAGAGGGGTTATGCTGGCCTCACCATGACAAAGAGGCCAAAATGGCCTGGGCAGCCCCTGTGGGTCCCTATCTGTGCAGAATTTGCACCAGGTTAAAATGACTGCAAAAGAAAAGCAACAGGAATTGACAGAACATCCTGGGGCACTAGGGAAACTGGCCACCGAACCAGGGAAAGGCCGGGCCCATGAAGGCCCTGCAGTGCGCCCCGGAGGTGAACCAGCCAGGGTTCTGCAGACCCGTGGGCGACCAAGGGCCTCTGTTCCCTCCCAAGCCCCTGCTGCACCCCCCTGCCAGGCCTCAGTGTCTGGGCATGTCTAGCTGGAGCGCCCAGGGAAAGCTGATCTGCCCACACCTCACGGTGGTACCAAGAGCAGCTGGTGCTGGCAAAGAGGCTCCATCATGCGCTCACACCTAAGATGTGAGGAGATTAACGTGGCCTCCTAAGTTCACTTCAGAGAGACTGATTCAATCTTGCTGGTGACGCACTGCGGAACTGCCACAAAGCTGCCCCGTCCCTCACCAGAGCGGGACTGGGAAATCAATGGTGGGCTCAGATGGGCTCCCTGCTAAGTGGAGTGAGGGGCAGCATCCTTTCAGCTACACCTCCTCAGCTAGTAACAATGGATATCAGGGCTGAGCTTTTAAACAAGGGGTGGGGGGAGGAGAGGGGGAGGCTCGGAGATGCCTTTAGTTATGAATCTGGCCATGATTCTAATCTAGCCAGACCGTCAGTATGGGAACTACAGGAGGTGAACTCTCTCATGAACCAGCACATCATCTGGGGATAACTGGCAGCTTTTTTCAGTGGCTGGTCTGGTGGGACAAGCAGAGCTGCTGTCAGTTAGCATTAGAGAGCGCGGGCAGAGCGCTCATAGAAGCTTACACAGCACCCACACCCCCTGATCTGGCTCAAGCCAGTTCTGTAAGTCTCTTGCTTCCCCTAGCATAAGAACCCACTAATAATTTAAACCAGCATAACTCCCTCGAAGAGCAGCTCTCCAGAAATGTTCTCCAATTTACAAATCAAATCACAACAGCTAGTGCAGCCCGTGATGCCACCAAAACGCTTTGGAAATTTTTGTTACCCTTCATTTCTTGCAGTAACTTCCTCCCTTTTTTATTACGATTTTTTTGACAAGAATTTGAATTTTTTAAAAAAAATCTTCTTTTCGGATCAAGATCAAAGAAGGTGTTTGGAGGTTTTGCAAGAATAGCATGGGGGAAATTGCTGTGCATATTAAAATGATTTCAACGGACAATAGTATCATTCAGAGGTTAATTTAAACCAGCAGACTGTCAAAAACGAGATTCATTGCCATTCATCCCAGGACTGGGCATTATGAACGACTGCGTAATGCAGCACAATTCAGCAAGCTTCCTCCTTTGAGCACCCTGCCTGGAAAGGAAAGTGAACCCCAAGGTGGTAAATCACCCAATGCAACCTGAGCCATTGCTCTGGGTCATACAGGAGAGAGTGAAAGGCCTGTGCAGCACAGTCCAGCAGCACGTTCTCCAAGGAGACGTGGGAGAAGAAGCAACATCACAGCACAGACAGAAGAGACTGAGAAGGGTTAATAATTTAGCATGCATTAGCGTGCACATTCCCTGCATCTGGCACAAGGAGCCCTGCTCCTTTCACCACTGGAGTGGCTGTTCCTCCAAGTTTCTGATTCCATCAGAGTGACCTCAGCACACGCAGAGCCCGCAGCTCTACCCTCCTCTCTGCTCAGCCTGGGAGACTCCGGGCACCAACCAAGGGCTTCACACACTCACGGGTTAATCTAGATCTTTAGAGCCATCACATCTCTCGTGGGCTGGAGCAGAGCAGGGCCCCAGTGGGAATGCTACAGAGTGAGTGAGTGTGTCTGTCTGTCTTCCAGAGGGAAACAAGGGCAGCAGCACTGGGGAGGGGGAAGTGAAGCTGTCTTTTCCCACTAGCTATCTTGGCAACAGCAGCTGACTCCTCCCCTGCCACTCCAGGGTGACCAGACAGCAAATATGACAAATCGGGACAGAGGGTGTGTGTGTGTGTGTGTGTGTGTGTGTTGGGGGGGCGGGGGGTAATAGGCACCTATAGAAGAAACATCCCCAAATATTGAGACTGTCCCTATAAAATCAGGACATCTGGTCACCCTGCCCCCGCCCAATACAGATTCCCTCTCTCTAGCTCCCACAGCCCCTCCCCCCAACAAACTCAATGCTCCTCCCCCCCACTACCCTGTACTCCATGCACCTGTTCCCTGGTCTCCCTCGGCTCCCACCGATTCCCTCCTGCTCTCATTGCCCTGCCATGGTGGTACCAGCCCGATCCCCAGCTCCCACTCCCCTGGTCAATCACACAGAGTGGCAGGTAAGGGACGGGCAGGCAGATTTCCCCCCCAGCCAATCAGTGCTGCCCCCCCATGTATGCTCACAGGAGCCTCTGCTGCTGCCTTATCTCTGCTGCTCTCCTGGGCATGAAGGGACCCCCCAGTCTCCCAGCTGCTGCTGCTCCTGCACCCAAACCCTCTACTCCCAGTTCCCCTCCTCATCCCTCCCTCCTGGGAAAAGAGCAGCCGTGTCTCCCCCCCACCCCGAGAAGGAGCAGTGCTAGGAATGTCCTAGGTTTGGGGAGGTGACCAGACGTCTCTGAGGAATGTCTTGGCACCCCAACTCCAAGCTTACTGCCTGCAAGTCCCTCTCTTTCTCCAAGCCACTTGCTTGAGGTGGGGAAGGAGTGAAAAAACAAAAGAAAGAAAGATATTCAAACTGGAACAGGTTCAGAGAAGGGCTACTAGGATGATCCGAGGAATGGAAAACCTGCCTTATGAAAGGAGACTCAAAGAGCTTGGCTTGTTTAGTCTAGCCAAAAGAAGGCTGAGGGGGGATATGCTTGCTCTTTATAAATATATCAGAGGGAGGGAGGGAGAGGAATTATTTAAGCTTAGTACCAATGTAGATACAAGAACGAATGGGTATAAACTGGACACTAGGAAGTTTAGACTTGAAATTAGAAGAAAGGTTTCTAACCATTAGAGGAGTGAAGTTCTGGGACAGCCTTCCAAGGGGAGTAGTGGGGGCAAAAGACATATCTGGCTTTAAGATTAAGCTTGATAAGTTTATGGAAGGGATGGTATGAGGGGGGAGAGCCTAATTTTGGCAACTGATCTTTGATTATCGCCAGATAAGTATGCCCAGTGGTCTGGGATGGGATGTTGGATGGGATAGGATCTGAGTTATTGCAGAGAATTCTTTCCTGGATGCTGGCTGGTGAGTCTTGCCCACATGCTCAGGGTTTAGCTGATTGCCATATTTGGGGTCGGGAAGGAATTTTCCTCCAGGGTAGATTGGCAGAGGCCCTGGAGGTTTTTTGCCTTCTCCTGCAGAATGGGGCATGGGTCACTTGCTGGTGGATTCTCTGCAGCTTGAGGTCTTCAAACCACAATTTGAAGACTTCAATAACTCAGGCATAGGTTAGGGGTTTGTTATAGAAGTGGATGCGTAGGGTTCTGTGGCCTGCTTTGTGCAGGGGGTCGGACTAGATGATCACATTGGTCCCTTCTGACCCTAGAATCTATGAATCTATATACCAATCTCCTAGAACTGGAAGGGACCTTGAAAGGTCATTGAGTCCAGCCCCCTGCCTTCACTAGCAGGACCAATTTTTGCCCCAGATCCCTAAGTGGCCCTCTCAAGGATAGAACTCACAACCCTGGGTTTAGCAGGCCAATGCTCAAACCACTGAGTTATCCCTCCCCCTCTCCCCCCTGCAAAAAAAAACAACAGAAAACAAAAACTTTGGAGACAACCTCCTAGAAACAAGATCACTGGGCTGCATGGTTTATGCAGCTGTAGACACCTTTCATCTCTCTCTTTTAAGCAAGGTCTCCAAATGGAAAGGTAGTTACTAGAGCCTCACAATCTATTGTCAGAATCAACAGCAGGAGAGGAAAAATTGGAACTAGAAAAATGCATTTACAGTCTAATCTTGCGCTCAAACAATGCTGTACTATTTATGTTCCCAATGCATCCTTGAATGCTGACATTTTATAGACAATTTCCAAAACAGGGCCTCACCATTTTTGGATTATATTTCAGCTATAACTTTTAGGTCTAATTATTTGCGCTGACAACTGCATATAAAAGAGGATATATCATTACAGTGCTGCAGCACTGGAGACATCAGCATTCAGCATAGTGACATGCTAATAGCAAAGTACGGGAGACAGAGATTGTGGAGCTATGCAATTTGCATTCACTCTCTGAAATTTCTCTGATGAAAATAACACAACATTAAGGAGGGGAATAAGAGAGAAGATCCACTGTATCAAGATAAAATAACTCTTTAATAAATAACCCTGTAGCAGTCGCAGAGCAATAATTAAATGCATGGATGAGCAGTACACAGTTTTAAGTAAAGCTAGGAAAATGTAAGATGTAATTATCAGTGCCAAACAAATTATAAGCACTGCAAATCCCATTGGAATATTTAGAAACTATTTTCTGCCATCACATTAAATATTTGTGCACGTGTGGACTTTTGTAGGGTGAGAAGGGGAGGCCAATGGAGAGAGGAGAGAAGGAGAAATGATCTGCTCCTCTTGGCTGACAGCCATTTTCTCACTTGCTCAGCTCCCGGCCGCTAAAGTCTGTTACGGAAATGCAGACGCACTCAGACAGAGCCTGAGCTTCACTCTTCTTGTGATCTCCGAGTCTTCTCTGCAGCCTCCCAAGTCAGTGACATCCTGGAGGCTCTGGGGCTTGGCTTTGGGGTTTTCTCTCTTTTCACTGCTGTCCTAGGTGCGGGTAATTCTAATCTCCAAGAATTCTATTTTTAGAGGGAAATCAAGAGCCTCTGTCTCAGTACAATTGAAATGGGAGCATGTTGCAGGGAGGGAAATGGGAACTAAGTAAATATTGCACTGGAACAACTGCTCGGAGCACTTGTTAAACATGTTTAATCATTATTAAAATCAAGTCAACTCAGATGGCTGCTCAGTGGCTTATGTGAAACAAGCTGGGGTCCCACCAGCTCCTGGGGGCAGGGCTGCACATCACAATACCAGCAGGCTAACTGGCCCCCTCAGGCTGAATGGGCCACTGAGAACGACTCCCCATTAGAGGTGGTGACTCCAGTTCAGAGGGTGCAGGGAGAACCTGCAAAGTGCCTGCCCACGAGGGATCTATCCCGGGAATTAAACCGGTCAGCAGGGCTGTTAAACCCAGCACTTTCATCGGTGCTAAATGTGTCACAAATCTCCAAGGCCTCAGCGTCGGCCTAGACCTAAGCTTTCCCTGTAAAGGTTTGACCTGCCCATGCCCTTTCACTGTGTGATTGTTCTTTGGTCCACTCTGCTCTCAGGGCAACGGAGCTGCATCGGGACAGAGAGGAGGGTAAAGCAACATTCCCTAGTGACCCAGAGCTCTGGTAGGACAGCAGCTGGGCTTGTCAAGGGGTCACCCGAGCAAGGCTGAGGTCACTGGGGCTCTTCAAATTCTGCTACTAGCAAGGCAAAGAGCCAGCACAAGTGAGGAAGGCAAAGGCAAACCCTGCCACTTGGACATGCAAAGGGGCTCGGAGGCCTGGAGATCCCAGCATGCCAAGAGAGTGAGAACCACAGAAGAGCAGGAAGCTGCGTGTTACACAAAGGCACCAGAGCACTGGGCCAGTGTCCTCAGCTCCCTCTCTTTTTATACAGGTGCAGGGGAGAGGAGCACTCGAGCCTTTGCCTACAGCTGTGATCAGAAGGGTGTTTAGCAAACTAAAAACCCAAAACAATGAAGCAAAAGGAGAAAGTGCAGCTCCTGCTCTCCACCAGCAGCTCACACAGCAAGAGGGGAGATCAGTCACATCAAAGCTTCCAATTAGTGCTCTTGATCTCCTACCAGGAAACAGAAGCAGTTCAGATGTATTAGCGCAGAGCCTGGTACAGGTAATGGGTGAAGGCAGAACCCCGCATACGTAACATGCACTTCTTTCCCCTTAAACACAGAACCCTCAGCTGGTGTTTTGCATGCAAATATAGTCTGTGCATTTTAACTCTCAAGCAACAAAGGCATGCAAGCAGGGTATCAACGCCATCACCAAAGTCATAGCAAACAGTAAGCAGGTTCCATCAGGCGCGCTGTGGCCGTGCCTGGCAGGGAGCCAGGGCTGGTAGGGGCCTGCCCCTTTCAGGGCTGGCGTGCCTTTCCCTACTGGAAAAGTCCCATCTGACGTGGCGCACTGTAGATGGATAAGAAGTGAAAAGGACCAACCTTCTCGCTGATCTGAGAGATGAAAGTTTGTTTTGTTTGATGGCAGAGTGCGATGAAGATGAGGAGGGAATAAAAAAAAGACAAGGAAAAACACAGAGAGTAAAAACAGGCCAAGCTTCATCTGTCCGCACACCACTGAAACAACAAGACAAGACTGCAGAAGTCAATCAGGATTCCCCACAACGCACGCACACAGCTTCACACTCGCAAAGGACACAGAGCTGCCACATGCACTGCTCTGACCAGGGACAAGCAACCACCGACTGACTTGAGACACGTGGAGACATGGCAGACAGGCGTGTACATCACACCCCAACAGCTGCGGTGCCTTTCAGTGGGCAGCCCCTCTCCTAGCCAGTATTCAAAGCACAGACATGTAAACACATGCGACACACACACACACACGCCTTTAGTCACTGCATGGATTTGCTCCAAACACTCCTGTGCTCCCATTCCAAGCACAGAGATGATGGCAAAGGCACTTTGAACCCACTGACCACACACTGGGCAGAGCACAGACATGTAGATCATAACGTTAGAATATGGAGGAAATAAATGTTCCTGGTGGTAAATGGAAAGTCTTCTACCATGAAGAGCTGCTTCCCCTCTCCGACCAAAGAGCTAATTGTGGCAGAAAGATATTAGACAACTGACAGACATGTGCAGTCTCAGCTGACCTCAGTGTCGGGAGAGTCTTACTGGTGCACTGTGCTGGGAGTGAGAGAGAGACAAGAAATCAAAGCAACAACAACACCCAGAATGAATGTGGAGGTCCCAGTTTTTGTTCCTGCAGGAGAGACAGTAAAAGGTTAGTTACATTTTCCTTGTGGAAAAAGGACATCTTACTCCTTTAGCCAGAATGCCATCACTCCAGCTAGAGATCTGTAACCCTCCCGTTGCTGACAGAACACACAGAGGAGGGCTGATGGTTAAAGACTGCTAACAAAACACATTTTTTTGTGGCTGTGGGGGGAGAAACCTGCTTTTCAGGAGAAACATTGCAAATTAAAAACCAGCATGTGGTTCAGTACAGTCAGTCAGTCATTGCCAGTGACCAAAGAGGACAGGATTTTAACCCACTCTGACATGATGCACAACAGGCAATGCTACAGCAGAGGCCTAGAAAGTGTAATGGAGCTTGGTGGAGAACAGCACAACCCTTGCTTTTATTTCTTTGAGTACCGGGGGGGGGAGGCGGGGGGGGGGGACACTAGAGCCAGCAGGCTGGGAACTCAGGACAAATGCTAAGACCAGCGATCACACCTCTTGAAGGTCCGTTATCAACACAGCCCTGATTCCAGGCCCACATTTCCTTCAGTCCCTTTCAAGGCTGGATTCTCTCTTCTCCCCATGCCAGTTATTCATATCCGAACTGCTTCATCCTGTACAGACAGAGGCAAACCCCCACACACGGTAGAAGGAGGGAAAAGCTGGAGGGATACTCTCCTCCCCTAACGAAACACATCCCACCTTTTGCTGGGGGCTCAGTAGGTGGAGAGGGGTTGCGATTCAGGTTAGCTCAGCTCAAGGAAATGGCCACACTTCCTAGCAGCCCGTGCACTGCGAGACGAGGCGGTGCCCAGACCAGCGCACTGTGCGAGGCAATACACGGAAACGGCCCGACAGCTCGTGTGTTAGCACAGTGTGTAATAGTACCAGCAGCAGCATGAGACGGGTACAAATGAGCTGGGGTAAATGTGAGGAAACAGGTCAGTTTTATGGACCCCTGTGACTGAACAGGGCAGTACGAAGAGGGTACAAAGGCCACAATCCTAGTTTAATGGCTAGGTCCGGTAACACAGCAGCTGCGGCAGCCATAGTCCATCAGTGGGTCATGGCATGCCTTGGGGGTGGGTGCATTAGATATCTACAGTCCCCAAGGAATCACAGATATATATAACCTGGCCTTTAGGATGGGCAGGGAGACTGATGCCTGTTAGTCCTGCCAGAGGATCAGCAGGTTTCCCCTTTGAAATCCCAGGTTGGCACAGTGTTTGCTGCACTTGTGTAGCTGGAAGGGCTCGGGAGGTTGTCAGCATGTCTGGCAATGGTTTTCCCAAAACTATTTACACTTCAGATTACAGTGACAGAGGTGAAGGGACACAGTGCTGATACAAGCTAGCTCAAACAGATTACTTTCTAGCCTGCCAGACAAGAACTGCTGCTCATCACTAATTGCTGGATTATCTCTTAATCTCTTACTATATTAACGGACTCTAGGAAATAACCAGCAGGCCGTTTCACAAAGACTAGCGAAAGAGAAAGCCCCAGACAGAAAACTCGCTCTCTTCTTTCTTTGGCTAATATTTACATTTCTGCTGCTGTTACTTTGGTTGTAAAAAGGCTGATACACACTGAATTGAAAGTTGATTCTCCTTCCAGCTCCTATTCCAATTCTCCCTTATCTCCAGGTCTCTATCCTCGTCACTCCTACGCTGCGGAAGTCTGTCTTACCAACAGGCCTGTCACCTTTCTACAGTGCACAGGACTTTGAAGAGTGACAGTGAAAACTGCAAGGGAATTTGGGCCATGAGGGCACAGAGGATTTAGAGATGTGGTGTGTGTCCGCACCTAAGGGTGCATGTCCTGTGTCCACAGTGTCTCATGAACCCTGAGTGTCCCGATAGGATTCAAACTCATCTGCCTTTCTGGGAACACTGATGTAAGTAAAGTCACAATGGGAATGATTAGGGGGCAGCCAATCACACCAGACAGAAAAAAATCACTCTCTCCCCAGTGGAGGGAGAGACAGTGAGGAAGCCTAAAGATCAAGGCCATGTCAGAGGCATGCCTGCCAGCACAGATCATCAGATGGCTCCAGCACTCTGGACACTGACATTCCCATGCTGACTGAATCTGGTTCAGACTCTTCCAAAACAGGATCATTTTATGCAGCAGCTTGCTTCAGACAGAGGGGCTGTAGGGCTGTAAGAGTCTTTGCTTTGGGATATTGGACAGGAGAGCGTGGGCTCTTGTAGTACGGATGGGGCCTGTGCCTACGATATGTCCACACAGGGCTGAGCACAATGATCATGATACCGGCAGGTTTCCAAGGCGCTGCAGAGTGGGCAGCAAACAGTTTCTAACCCCTACAAGAGCTAAAGTCCAACTGCCACTGCCATTGCTCAGGGAATTCTCTGCGTTTGCTGAGCACCAAGAGAGCACTCAGCGCGGCCCGAGATAAAACTTACAACAATAAAAGACGGTTACTCACCTTTGTAACTGTTGTTCTTCGAGATGTGTTGCTCATATCCATTCCAGTTAGGTGTACGCGCCGCGCGTGCACATTCGTCGGAAAACTTTTACCCTAGCAACTCAGTGGGCCGGCAGGTCGCCCCCTAGAGTGGCGCCGCCATGGCGCTCCATATATACTCCTGCCGGCCCACCCGCTCCTCAGTTCCTTCTTGCCGGCTACTCCGACAGTGGGGAAGGAGGGCGGGTGCGGAATGGATATGAGCAACACATCTCGAAGAACAACAGTTACAAAGGTGAGTAACCGTCTTTTCTTCTTCGAGTGATTGCTCATATCCATTCCAGTTAGGTGAATCCCAAGCCTTACGTAGGCGGTGGGATCGGAGTGAAATGTGGCAGAATAAAACTGCTGAGCCAGAGGCTACAGCCTCTCTTGACTGCTGAACCAGGGCATACTGCGAAGCAAATGTATGGACCGAGGACCAATGGAGCTTCGCGACAGATCTCGTGGGTAGAAACACGAGCCAGCAAGGCGGCAGATGAAGCCTGAGCCCTGGCAGAATGCACAGTGATGTGGCTTAGGGAAATATGAGCCAAATCATAACAAGTGGGGATGTCCGCCATCACCCAAGAGGAGATCCTCCGAGAGGAAAACAAGCAAGCCCTCCCTTTGGCCCGCTACCGGGCAGAGCTGGGGCACCTTAGGAAATGATTCTGTCAATATAATGCGAGCACTCCACAGATGTCCAAGGAGTGCAACGGTTATGCCCATTGCGTTGAACTGTGGGTAACATGAAAGGCCAAAACACCTTAGGGAGGAAAGCCGGGTGCGGTCATAACTGCACCTTGTCTTTGTGGAACCTTCGTAAGAGCTCTGATCTCAGAGACCCGTCTGGCCAAGACTAGGTTGAGGTCCCAGGGCGGGGCTGGGCGGCGCACCCGAGGGTGCAAGCGCTCCAAGCCGTTGAGGGGCCTCGAACCCATAGAGCGTGGGACACTGAACGTCCATCTTAGCCTGCTGGAAGGTAGAGATGGCTGCCGAGAGTATCCTCAGCGATGATACCGCCAGGTCCTGCCGCTGAAGGCCAGAGGCAGGCCAAATAGAGGGGATCGAGACCTCAGCAGGAGCAAGATCGAGCGTATTGCAGCTGTAAAAGAAACGCTTCCACCTGGCCCGGTACGTTGACCAGGTGGAAGGCTGCCTGTCCCCCCGACTCAGGTACGCAGCAGCCACCGTGAGGCGAAGAGGCTGCAGGTCCGAGTGACGAAGCCTGTCGTTGCCCTGAGTGATGAGGTCTGGGCTGACAGGCCGAGCAACGTGGTATGCCAGTGCTGCCTGGACCACTCTGGAGTGATCATGATGATGCGCGCTCTGCCCCTGCGGAGTTTTAGCAGGACCTAATGAACCAGTGGGAACAGTGGGAAGGCATAATGCAGTTGGCCTTTCCACGACATCAGGAATGCGTCCAAGAGCGACTCCGAGGAGAGACCTTGGAAGGAGCAGAACACCTGGCATTTCCTGCTCTCGCGGTGAGCGAACAGGTCTGCGTGAGGAAACATCTCCACTTCCGAAAAGCGGGACGCCTCACATGGGGCAGAGTGATCACTCGTAAGACAGGAAAGACCTGCTGAGTCAAAGAGGTAAGACGTTCCGAACGCCTGGGAGAAAGGACGTCGCCAGCTCCATCGAGTGGGCCATGCAAAAGACCCGGAAATGGATGGCCTCCTGACAAAAAATGGGGGGAGGACTATGTCCCCCCTGAATACTTATGAAGCACCTGGCCATTGTGTTGGCTGTAAACACCGAGATACAACGGCCTCGCAGCTGCCGCTGGAACCCCTGGCATGCCAGGCGGACTACTCTCATTTTTGGAGCATTAATGAGGAATGCCAGCTCCCTAGAAGACCAAAGGCCTTAAGCTCGGAGGTGACCATGAGCACTCGAGCAGAGAGATGATGCGTCCGCCGTCAGGGGCAGTGAGGGCTGGGGCGGATGAAACCGCATCCCTGTCCACACCAAGGAGGAAGTTAGCCACCACTCTAGGGAGCCTAAGGCGTTCGAGGGAACGGTAACTACCATGACCATTGGCTCCCGTCCAAGCGGTACGCCGAGGTGGGCCGGACTTGGAGAGGACGGAGGCGGAGCTTGGCGTGTTTGGTTACAAACTTGCGGGCAACCATGGACCCAGGAGACTGAGACAAGAACGAGCTGAGGTAGTTGGGAAAGCCTTCAGACCTCAGATGATTGTTGCCATCACCTAAAACCGCAGTTGTGATAAGCAGGCTCCGGCTAGGTAGGAGACCAGGATAGCCCCTAGGAAGCCCAACCTCTGCGTGGGAACCAGAGTGGATTGCTCTATAGTAAACCGCAGGCCTTGACCTGTGAATAAGACCATGGCGATGTCCACGGGCTGAGCGGTTTGTGTCTCAGAGTCTCCTCGGATAAGCGAATCGTCCAAATACGGAAAAACGCATATCCGACATCAGCGACGGTAGGCGGCGACTATGGCCGTAAACCGGGAGTATTCACCGTTGGCTATAAAGCGGAGGCATCTCCCATGCGGAGGGAAGATGGCATTGCGAAAGTACGCGTCCTTCATATCCAGGGCGGCATAGTAGCCCCCAGGAGGCAAGGATGGAATAATGGTTCCCAGGGATACCATGCAGAACTTCAACCTTATCCTAAACCGGTTGAGTCCATGCAGGACCAGGGAGGTCTGAGACCTGTGTTCGAGTGGGGGACTAGGGCATAACGGGAGAAAACCCCTTGCCCCTGTCGCCCGCTGAAGGGGGACATGGCTGGAGCAAATTAAAGGTGGTACCTATGCTCCATCGTGCGCAGGACCCAGCGATCTGAAAGTAACTGGGGCTATGCCAGGAGAAAGCGGGATCGAGATCCCGTCCTGCGACTGGTACACCGCCCTCAGGCGAACCTTGGAAGGTCCGTCTTTGGTCCCAGCGGTAATTGCGAAGGACCTTGACTTTGGCTCTTTAGGGGTCCTGACGTTTGTCTGCGACCACCTTGGCCTTGCCGTTTGCCAGAGTTCTGCCTCTGGCTAGGCACAGAGTATGGCGGCTGGGGCCATAAAGGCTTGCGTTTGGTCGCTGGCGTATACATGCTGAGACGCATTAGGACCCTATTGTCCATCAGGCTTCGCAGTCTGGGGCTGTCTCTGCCGCGAAGATGCCTTTACCAACAAAGGGTAAATCCTGAATGGCATACTGCAGCTCCGGCCGGAGGTTTTAAAACCTGAAGCCATGAAATGCACTTCATGGCGACACCCAAGGCCAGAGTGCTGGCCGCAGAGTCTGCTGCGTCCAACGAGGCCTGGAGGGACGCTCTGGGAACCTTCTTTCCCTCGTCCTCCAAGACGGTAGCGAACTCCAGGTGGGAGTTTTGAGGGAGAAACTCCTTCACCCAGGTGCTATAATTATCGCAGCTAAGCAAGGCTTGTTGCTTTGCTACCCAGAGCTGCAGGGCCCCTGCATAGTACACCTGGCGGCCAAGCCTGTGCATTCGCCAAGCCTCTTTCTGCTTCGGGGCTGGCGCCCGCTGGCCATCATATCAGGATCGTGGTCCTGAGCATAAAATCTGCGCATATGGGATGACACGGATGCGCGTCCGGACGGCCATGGAGGTACTAAAAGAAGGCACAGGCAGAGTCCCTGACTCACTCGGACCTTGCCCAACTCGGAGAAGGGCTACAGGAGTCAAGGTACCTGCCCCGGTGCCAGAGGTCGGAACGGTGCCGATAGCGGGTCGGCGAACGGGATACCGACCGGTGCAGCGAGTGTGACCAGTACCGAGGAAAACAGCATCGGGACTGCCAGTGGCGTCCGGCGTGCCGACAGGACGTGGAGTGTCTGCGGGACCGTGATCATGAACGGTGCCGCTCTGCTGTGCTGACAGGGGACAGTCCCCTGAAGAGACTGTATTACCCGTACCGGCGGTGCTCGGGTCAGGCAGCACTGACTCTGTCATGGCACTGAGAGCCCTCGCCGTTGGTAACATCTCCGGCGTGAAGGGAACAGCAGGCTCAACCACAGTGCGTACTGGGGAGCTGTCAGGCACCGGATTCGACGGCCCTCGTGGGACCGGGATCCACGGTACCGAGGTCATCAGAGCTCCGGTAGGTGCCGGTGCCGGGCGAACCGAGTTAGATAAGCTGTCTGGCTGCGGTGCCGTCCGCACTGAAGCAGCGGGAGTAATACGCTCAACCACGGCGCGTGCCGGGGAGCCGTCGGGCACCGGATTCTACGGCCCTTGCGGGACCGGGATCGACGGTGCCGACGTCATCGGTGCCGCAGCAGGTGACGGTGTCGGGCGATCCGACGTAGACGAGCTCTCTGGCTGCGGTGCCGTTGGCACGGAAGCAGCAGGAGCAATACGCTCAACCACGGCGCGTGCCGGGGAGCCGTCAGGCACCGGATTCTACGGCCCTTGTGGGACCGGGATCGACGGTGCCGACGCCATCGGTGCCGCAGCAGGTGTCGGTGTCGGGCGATCCGACGTAGACAAGCCCTCTGGCTGCGGTGCCGCTGGCACGGAAGCAGCAGGAGCAATACGCTCAACCACGGCGCGTGCCGGGGAGCCGTCAGGCACCGGATTCTACGGCCCTTGTGGGACCGGGATCGACGGTGCCGACGTCATCGGTGCCGCAGCAGGTGTCGGTGCCGGGCGATCCGACGTAGACGAGCCCTCTGGCTGCGGTGCCGCTGGCACGGAAGCAGCAGGAGCAATACGCTCAACCACGGCGCGTGCCGGGGAGCCGTCAGGCACCGGATTCTACGGCCCTTGTGGGACCGGGATCGACGGTGTCGACGTCATCGGTGCCGTAGCAGGTGTCGGCGCCGGGCGATCCGACTTGGATGAGCTCTCTGGCTGCGGTGCCGCTGGCACGGAAGCAGCAGGAGCAATACGCTCAACCACGGCGCGTGCCGGGGAGCCGTCAGGCACCGGATTCTACGGCCCTCGTGGGACCGGGATCGACGGTGGCGACGTCGTCGGTGCCGGGCGAGCCATCCTAGACGACCTCTCTAGCTGCGGTGCAGTTGGCACAGAAGCAGCAGGAGCAGTAAGCTCTACCACGGCGCGAGCCGGGGAGCTGCCAGGCACCGGATTTCGTGGTCCTGGGGGACTGGAATCGACGGAGCCGAAGTCATCGGTGCCTCTGCAGGTGCCGGTGCCGGGTAACGCAACTTAGGCGAGCTCTCTGGCTGCGATGCAGGTGGCACGGAAGCAGCGGGAGCAGGGGGCTCAACCACGGCGCTTGCCGGGGAGCCGCCAGGCACCAGCAGGAATCGTAGACTCTCTCGACCTCGGAAGAAGGGAGCGGTGCCGAGTCGACATTGGTGCCGGCGACGGTCGGTGCCGAAAGGCCTTGGTAGTACCGGCGGGGTCCGGTGCCGAGGCGCTTCTGCCCGCCGCTTGAATATCGCTCGGCGCCCAAGGTGGAGGGGTAAGTGAAAGTCCCGCACCTTTTTGTTCTCGGCGTAAAAGCCTTGCAAATGGGGCACTTATCTGCCCTGAGGCACTTCAAACAGGAGTCATGTAGATCTCTCTTCGGCCGCGGCTTCTGGCAGGCCGGGCCCCTTTTAAAACCCGGTGAGCCATGCATGGCTCCGGCACTGGGCTCATGGAAGGGGCTACTTCCTGAACCCTGCTAACTAAACTAACCATGTTAGCAAAGAAAACCCGTATAACCATACAAATATATATATAAAAGGGTTATAACTGCATAATTATATACGAGAAAACGAGTAGCTAGGGAAGTGGAGGTCAGCTAAGCCGCGCTCCACTGTTCCAACGACCGACACGGGCGGTAAGAAGGAACTGAGGAGCGGGTGGGCCGGCAGGAGTATATATGGAGCGCCATGGCGGCGCCACTCTAGGGGGCGACCTGCCGGCCCACTGAGTTGCTAGGGTAAAAGTTTTCCGACGAATGTGCACGCGCGGCGCGTACACCTAACTGGAATGGATATGAGCAATCACTCGAAGAAGAACAACAAGCTCTTCCAGAGCACGTCTCACCAGCAGATCTCAAAGCGCTTTACATCAACAGGCCCTGCCCAAAGACCTTACAGTCTAAAGGCAGAAATCCCCAAGACTAGGAAAGCCCAGAGGGAATTAACCTGTTCCTGCTCAGTCACATAACTGTATTTTAAGCCCCAGGGACTGGGAGTTTCAGTTTTCACACTTCTCAACAGCGGAGAGCTACACAAGGAGAAATTGGCTGTTTTATTCCAGATGAACTGAGAATAAGACCCTCCCCTCCCCTGACAACCACAAATACAGGATGTTCAGGAGCCACAATGCGGGTGCAGTAGCGAGAGCGGAGAGACACAAATAGGATTCTCAAGGCACCAAACTGTTCCTTCCCACTTGTAGTGCACACACACTCACGTACCCAGTTACAGTGGCACAATAAGACGGTTACTCACCTTTGTAACTGTTGTTCTTCGAGATGTGTTGCTCATATCCATTCCAGTTAGGTGTGCGCGCCGCATGCACGTTCGTCGGAGAAACTTTTACCCTAGCAACCCAGGCGGGTCGGCTGGGCACCCCCTGGAGTGGCGACACTATGGCGCCCACTATATATCCCAGCTGACCCAGCCACCCTTCAGTTCCTTCTTGCCGGCTACTCCGACAGTGGGGAAGGAGGGCGGGTGTGGAATGGATATGAGCAACATCTCGAAGAACAACAGTTACAAAGGTGAGTAACTGTCTTTTCTTCTTCGAGTGATTGCTCATATCCATTCCAGGTAGGTGATTCCCAAGCCTTACGTAGGCGGTGGGGTCGGAGTGAGATGTGGCAGTATTTAAAACTGCTACGCCAAAAGCCGCATCATCTCTTGATTGTCTGACTAGCGCGTAGTGCGCGGTGAACGTGTGGACCGATGACCAGGTCGCTGCACGGCATATCTCCTGGATAGGGACGTGCACCAGGAAGGCTGCCGACGCCGCCTGAGCTCTCGTGGAATGTGCCGTAAGGTGGCCAGAGGGGACACGAGGTAGGTTATAGCATGCGCGAATGCATGCAGTCACCCAGGAGGAAATCCTCTGAGAGGAGATTGGCTGACCCCTCATCCGTTCTGCGA
Source organism: Gopherus evgoodei (assembly GCF_007399415.2). Lineage (NCBI taxonomy): Eukaryota > Metazoa > Chordata > Testudines > Testudinidae > Gopherus > Gopherus evgoodei. The sequence goes on from NC_044329.1 coordinate 112,567,313, forward strand.
CCGCCACAAACAGCTGAGGGGACTTCCGGAACGGCTTTGTTCGCTCAATGTAGAAAGCGAGCGCTCTGCGTACATCTAAGGAGTGTAGCTGCTGGTCCCTCCGAGAAGAGTGGGGCTTCGGGAAGAAGACCGGGAGGAAGATGTCCTGGTTGGTATGGAAGGCAGAAACAACCTTAGGGAGGAACGCCGGGTGGGGTCGCAGGTGCACTTTGTCCTTATGGAAGACGGTGTAGGGTGGGTCGACTGTGAGAGCTCTCAGCTCGGAGACCCATCTGGCCGATGTAATGGCCACCAAGGCGGCCATCTTCCATGACAGGTACGTGAGGCAAGTCGCCAGTGGCTCGAATGGCGGGAGCGTGAGCCTGTTTAGGACCAAGTTAAGGTCCCAGGTAGGAGCAGGGCAGCGTATGGGGGGGGTAGAGACGCTCCAAGCCTTTAACAAATCTAGCGACCAAGGGATGGGAAAATACGGAGCGGCCACCTTCTCCTGGTCGAAAGGCGGATATGGCCGCTAAGTGTACCTTTAAGGAGGATGTCGCCAGGCCCTGCTGCTTAAGGTACCAGAGGTAGTCTAGGACCGTGGGAATCGGGGCCTGCGTAGGGTTCACCCCCTGAGTAGCGCACCAGCAAGAGAAGCGCTTCCACTTGGCCCTGTACGTTGAGCGAGTGGAAGGCTTCCTGCTGTTAAGGAGGATGTGCTGGACCGGTGCGGAACAGCTGAGCTCTGCCGTGTTCAGCCATGCAGGAGCCACGCCGTGAGATGCAGGGCTTGTAGGTCTGGGTGACAGAGCCTGCTGTGATCCTGCGTAATCAGGTCTGGGTGGAGAGGAAGGGGGATTGGAGGGTCCACCGATAGGTCCAGCAAGACGGTGAACCAGTGCTGTCTGGGCCACGCAGGTGCGATCAGGATTAGATGCGCTTTGTCCCTGCGTAGTTTCAACAGGACTTTGTGCACCAGAGGGAACAGAGGGCAGGCATACAGTAGGTGGCGGGTCCATGGCAGGAGAAATGCGTCCGTGATCAACCCGGGAGAGAGACCCTGAAAGGAGCAAAACTCCTGGCACTTCCTGTTGGACTTGGTTGCAAAGAGGTCTATGCGGGGAAACCCCCACCTCTGGAAGATGGAATGGATGACATCCGGTCTGATCGACCATTCGTGGCATAGGAAGGATTGGCTGAGTCTGTCCGTCAGTGTGTTCTTGACCCCTGGGAGGAAGGATGCCACCAGATCTATCGACTGGGCTATGCAGAAGTCCCAGAGTCGAATGGCTTCCTGACATAGGGGAGACGAACGGGTTCCCCCCTGTTTGTTGATATAATACATGGCTGTTGTGTTGTCCGTGAGTACGGAAACACAACGGTCGCGTAGGCGTCGTTGAAACGCCTGACAGGCGAGGCGGACTGCCCTCAACTCCTGGACATTTATGTGGAGTGACAGCTCCTGGGACGACCAGAGGCCCTGGGTACGCATGTGTTCTAGGTGGGCTCCCCACCCCAGGGATGATGCGTCGGTTGTTAAGAGTCATCGACGGTTGCTGTGGATGGAATGGCATTACCGCGCATACTAGGGATGGGGTCAGCCACCAGTCGAGGGAGCGGAGAGGGTCGGGGGGGACCGTCACCAACACATCCAGGTGGTCCCTGCCTGGGCGAAATACGGAATGAAGCCACATTTGGAAGGGCCTCATTCGGAGCCTGGCATACTTCGTCACATAAGTGCATGCAGCCATATGCCCTAGTAGTGTGAGGCAGGTGCGAGCTGAGGTGATTGGGGAGGCCTGCAAGCTCCGTATGATCACGACGATTGTCTGGAAGTGAGGTTGAGGTAAGTAAGCCCTGGCTGGGGTAGAGTCCAGGGTCGCGCCTATGAAGTCCAACCTCTGTGTGGGGACCAGGCTGGATTTCTCGGCATTGAGAAGCAGGCCTAGCTGGGAGAAGAGGTCCGTAACGGTCTCGACATGACTCCGCACTTGCGACTGGGAGGACCCCTTCAGGAGCCAGTCGTCGAGGTACGGAAAGACGTGGATGTTCCGCTGACGGAGGTGGGCGGCCACAACGGCCATGCACTTGGTAAACACCCTTGGGGCCGTGGAGAGGCCGAAGGGTAGGACTGCGAACTGGAAGTGCTGATGTCTGACCGTGAAGCGAAGGTACTTCCTGTGCGGTGGAAAGATGGCAATATGGAAGTACGCGTCCTTCATGTCGAGGGCGGCATACCAGTCTCCAGGATCCAGGGATGGGATAATGGTTCCCAGGGAGATCATGCGGAACTTCAACTTGAGCATCCATTTGTTGAAGCCCCGCAGGTCTAGGATGGGTCTGAGACCTCCCTTGGATTTGGGGATCAGAAAATATCGGGAGTAGAACCCCTTGCCTCTCTCGCCTGGAGGCACCTCCTCTATAGCCCCCGCCGCGAGGAGGGAACGAACCTCCTGCAGGAGGGTTTGCTCGTGAGAGGGGTCCCTGAAGAGGGACCGGGAAGGGGGGCGGGAAGGAGGCAAGGAAGCAAACTGCAGATGGTATCCGTGCTTTCCCGTGCGTAGCACCCAACGGTCTGAAGTTAACTGGGACCACGCTGGGAGGAAGTGGGAGAGGCGGTTGGAGAAGGTAGGGGAAGGATCCTGTCTTGAGTCTGGTATGTCATCCCCAGGCGCACCTTCAAAAGCCAGACTTGGGGCCCGGCGGTGCCTTGGAAGGCCCTTGGCTTTGACCTCCCTGGGAGCTGGATTGGTGTCTGCGGCCCCCCGGCCACGCCGTCTATTGAGGTCCTGCCTCTGATGAGGTGGGAAGTATGGGCGTCGTGCTTGGGGCCTGAAGGGTCTACGCTGGGTGGAAGGTGTATGCATCCCCAGCGAGCGCATGATGACTCGATTGTCCTTCAGGTTTTGTAATTTGGAGTCCGTCTTGTCCGAGAACAACCCTTTCCCGTCAAAGGGTAGGTCCTGGACTGTATATTGTAGTTCCGGGGGTAGTGTGGAGGCTTGAAGCCATGAGATGCGCCTCATGGTTATTCCGGAAGCGAGGGTTCTGGCTGCCGAGTCAGCCGCGTCGAGGGAGGCCTGTAGGGAGGTCCTGGCCACCTTCTTACCCTCTTCCAGGAACGTGTTAAATTCCGGGCGTGAGTCCTGGGGTAGCAGTTCGAAGAACTTACCCACCTCCGCCCATATGTTGTAGTTATAACGCCCCAGTAAGGCCTGCTGGTTGGCCACACGGAGTTGCAAGGCTCCAGCTGAGTACACCTTGCGACCCATGAGGTCCATCTGCCTAGCCTCCTTGGATTTGGGGGCCGGTGCCTGCTGGCCATGCCGTTCCCTGTCGTTGACCGACTGAACCACTAGGGAGGAGGGTGGACATACAGGTACTCGTACCCCCGAGAGGGTACCATGTACTTCCTTTCCACTCCCTTAGCTGTCGGCGGGATGGAGGGTGGTGACTGCCACAGGTTATCGGCGGTAGACTGGATAGTCTTTATGAATGGGAGGGCTACCCGGGTAGGTGCATTGGCCGAGAGGATGCTCACTACCGGGTCCTCAACCTCTGAGACCTCCTCCACCGGTAGGTTGATATTAAGGGCCACTCTACGGAGGAGGTCCTGGTGGGCCCTGAGGTCTATAGGCGGGGGTCCCGACGCTGACGACCCAGCCACTGCCTTGTCAGGTGAGGAGGAGGAGGAGGATACTCCGGGGATGAGGGTAAGGATACCCTCGCGGTCTCTTGTTCTTGGCCTGGTTCCTGCTCGTGTTGACCCGGGGAGTCCGGAGGCGGCTGTTTGTCCGACTCAACCACGGGGGGGGGGCGGGAAACGGTGGCCTCCGGCACCCGATGTTCTGAGGCGGTAGAACGTGTCTGAGGCACGGGGGCACCCTGGGCCTGATGGTAAGCCCAGGGTGTCCAAAAACCACACTGTTGGGCATCTGCGTCCTGCGGGTGGGGGTCTTGGAACACTCCCAGCGGTACTTCGGGGTCCTGGTCCCGTTCGTAATAGCTACCCGCCTGGGAGGATGCCGACGTGCCTCTAGATGGCCATGGTGGAGCGGCGAAAGTCGGTGCCGAGGTACCGACAGACCTCACACCTCTGGATAGTGGTGACCGGTGTCAGTATCGGTGCTGGGAGCGAGACTGGGACCTGCGACCGGCTCGCTGCCGGGAGGTCGACCGGGATCTCGAGTGTCTTTGTCTAGATCTGCTCCTGGAGGTGCGGCGCCCATCGCGGTGCCGTGAGCTGGAGCGGTGCCGGGAGTACCGGGTTGACGCTCTGGACGTTGACCGGCGCCGGGAGCCTGACCGGTGCTGAGAGCGTGAGCGGTACCGAGGTGAACGCTGCCGGGAGCCTGACCGGTGCCGGGGTGATCGGTGCGGGAGTCTGACCGGTGCCGGGAGTCCGACCGGTGCCGGGATCGAGATCGACGTCGCGAGCCTGAGTGGCGCCTCGATGCCGAGCGTCCGCGGGACTGCGATCTGGAGCGGTGCCGGTCTGCCACACTGACCGAAGCTGGTCTGGTCAGGGTCGGTTTGCCCATAGAGCATAGTACCCGCACCAGCGGTGCCGGGGGTAAGGGCAACGGAGCCTCGGTGATGGCGATTAGCTCTCTCGCTGCAGCAAACGCCTCCGGGGTAGAGGGTGAAGCCAGCTCTACCACGGTGTGCACCGGGGAGCTGCCAGGTGCCGGACTCGAGGGCCTTCGCGGGGTCGGAGTCAACGGTACCAGATTAGACGGTGCCGTGGCAGGTGTCGGTGCCGGGCGATCTGCTTTTTGCGCAGGCTCTGATTGTGGGGCGGTTGGTGGTGAGATGATCTGCGCCTTCCCCGCCTTCGGCTTCGGGGAGAGGGAGTGACTCTGGGCCGGTTTCGGTGCCGGTTTTCTGGTGGTGGCACTCGGTGCCGTGGCGGTGCCCTTGCTTACCGGCTGACTTGCGCTTGGTGCCGAGGGCGAAGGTGTCAGGGCCGCTTCCATAAGGAGCTGTCTCAATCTAATGTCCCGCTCCTTCTTGGTTCTCGGCTTAAAGGACTTACAGATCGAGCACTTGGCCGATAAGTGCGACTCCCCGAGGCACTTCAAGCAGGAGTCGTGGGGGTCTCCAACTGGCATGGGCTTGTGACAAGCCGAGCACTGCTTGAAGCCCGATGAGCCGGGCATGAGCTCCGGCTCCCGGTGCGGGGAAGGGGGGGTACCCCCGATCCCCTCAACTACAACTAAAACTACACTAACAACACTAGATAACTGACTAACAACTATATATCTATATATGTACAATAACTATAACTACTATATACAACAATAGCGAAATGAGCTGCTAGGGAGTGTGGAGGTAAGCGAAGCAGTGCTCCACAGTTCCAATGACCGACACGGGCGGTAAGAAGGAACTGAAGGGTGGCTGGGTCGGCTGGGATATATATTGGGCGCCATAGCGGCGCCACTCCAGGAGGCGCCCAGCCGACCCGCCTGGGTTGCTAGGGTAAAAGTTTCTCCGACGAACGTGCACGCGGTGCGCGCACACCTAACTGGAATGGATATGAGCAATCACTCGAAGAAGAACTCAGAGATCCATTGCGTGTGGCCCCTTGTGCATGGGAAATGAGAGGATGTGGGATGCTTAGCTAGTACAATGATAGGATATTGTATGAGGGAGGGAATAGAACTAACAAGTCCTACCCATGGAGCTGTATCACATCCTTGGACATCAACCAATCAGATTCCATGTTTCATAAAGAACGTTTTATAAATGATCAGATGTGGTCCCTAGACTGCACTTTTCACCAGCAAAAAGGTTTGCAAGGAATAATCAGTCGTGAGGGTTATTTATTTAACACGTGTACAACGCTTTGAGAAAAGGGTAGAGAACTACTGTTTATTTAATAACAATTATTATTAGGGACACAGAAAAACTCTCATATGACGAGAGCCTGAGATGACTGTTTGCCTTCTAGAGGAGATGAATGAGAGGGGACATGATAAAAATATTCAAAATAATGAATAGGCCAGAGAAATTACATTGGAAATGGCTGTTCTCCTTGTCTCACCTCAAGAGCCAGGGGACGTCTGAGGACAATGAAACTGAAAGGTGGCAAATTTCACTCTGATCAAAGAGAAGGCTGTAAATACGTCTCCCCATGAAGCCCAGCTGCCCCATGGAAAGCGCCACATTATCCTCAAGGCCACAGGCTTAGCAGGAGGGTGTCATAAACAGATAGCTAAGGGTTAATGTCTCTTTCACCTGGAAAGGGGTAACAAACAACACCTGACCAGAGGACCAATCAGGAAACAAGACTTTTTCAAATCTGGGTGGAGGGAAGTTTTGGGTGTGAGTTCTTTGTTCTTTGTCTTGATTCGGTGACCCTCTTGGCTCTGAGAGTGATTTTTCTATCTCCAGGCTTTCTAATCTTCTGTTTCCAAGTTGTAAGTACAAGGATAGTAAGACAATAGGTTTATATTTTTTTTTGTATTTACATGTGTGTAGTTGCTGGAATGTGTTAAATTGTATTCTTTTTGGATAAGGCTGTTTATTCATTTTTTCCTTTAAGCACTTGACCCTGTATATTGTCACCTTGATACAAAGACCATTTTATGTCCTTTTTCTTTCTTTTTATATAAAGCTTTCTTTTTAAGACCTGTTTGAGTGTTTTTCACTGGTTAAGGCTAAGAAATGAAGGGAAGGGGAAAATCTCTGTGTTAGATTTACTAAGCCTGACTTTGCATGCTCTCTGGGTGAGGGGGGAGAGAGATTTGATCTCTCGGTACTTGTGTTTCAAGGACTTGAAGCAGGGAATCTCCTACAGTACCCAGGGCGGGGAAATCTGGGAGGAGGTAAAGAGGGTGGAATCCCTTTGTTTAGATTCAAGGAGCTTGAATCTGTATCTCTCTCCAGGAACCCAGGGAGGGAACACCTGGAGGGGAAGAGGGAGAAGGGAAGTGGGTTATTTCCCTCTGTGGTGAGACTCAGCGCATCTGAGTCTTGGGGGTTCCCCAGGGAAGGTTTTGGGGGGACCAGAGGGTATCAGGCCCTAAAATTCCTGATTGGTGGCAGCGCTATCAGATCTAAGCTGGTAATTAAGCTTTGGAGGTTTCATGCTAGCTTCTCATGTTCTGAACTCTAAGGTTCAGATCTGAGTAGGACAGTTATGACATAAGTGACAGCGGTGTGGAAAGATAAGATCCAGAAGCCAGTAGGAATATTATTTTCTTTTTCTCTGGTAGGGCTTTTATGCAGAGAGAAAGGGTGGTTTTAAACAGAGCCAGAGAGAATTTTTTTTTCTGTTCTCTGGTTGCAGTCTGGCTTGCATTTTAAGCAAGGAACTACTACGGGTCTTTTGTTATACTATAGCACTCCGATTGAGAGTTAAGTATCCAGCACAACACACATGCAAATAAAGTGGTTTTTCTGGTTTACTTTACATTTAAAAGATTAGCTAGAAAAAAAAGGCACTGTTGCTAGGCAAACCCCAGGAGAGAACAGAGCCAGCAGTTCAGACAATAAACACCGGACGGCACCCCAACACAAGAAAACAGGAACCATGACTTCCAAGGCAAAACTGGATGCAGAGGTTCAAATCAAAGAGGCAGACCATAGGCGAAATATGGAAAAAAAACTACAAGAAATGGAGCTGAGAGAAAGAGAAAGAGAGGCAGCCTACAAAAGAGAACAAAACGACAGAGAGGCAGCCTACAAAAGAGAGCAAGCAGCCAAAGATGCAGACCACCAAAGACAGCTGGAACTCCAGAGGGAGACCTATTGGCAGGCCCTGGAATTAGAAAAGGCTAAGCAACAGAACACAGCCAATCCTAACAACCCTACGCCAATGATTGTTCCACATCTCTGGAAATTTCCCACCTACAAGGCAGGTGATGACACTGAGGCCTTCTTAGAAAATTTTGAAAGGGCCTGTCTTGGGTACAGCATCCCTAAAGACCAGTACATGGTAGAGCTGAGGTCACAGCTCAGTGGATCCTTAGCAGAGATGGCAGCTGAAATGCCAAAGGACAGAATGAACAATTATAAACTGTTTCAAACCAAGGCCAAATTCAGAATGGGGATAACCCCGGATCATGCCCGTCGGCGTTTCAGAAACCAAAAGTGAAAACCAGATGTGTCATTTCCCAGACACGCCTACTACGCTGGGAAAAATTATGAGGCCTGGATATCAGGAAACAATGTTAAATCCTTGGACGAACTGCACCTCCTCATACAAATGGAGCAGTTCTTGGATGGTGTTCCTGAGGACATAACATGGTACATACAAGATGGAAAACCCAAAAATCTCACCGAGGCGGGGGAGATTGGAGCCAAATGGATGGAAGTGGCAGAAAGCAAGAAAGCTACTGTCAAGGGGAATGAATCCCCCAGGGGGCACACCGACAAGAAACCCTACAACCGAGGGCAACCTAAGACCCCTCCTACAACCCAAGGAAAGCCACAGACACCCTATTCTTCCACCTCACCAGTCTCCAGTAACTCACCTCGACCCAGCGACCAGTCAGCTGGAAGATGCTTTAAGTGTAATGAACTGGGACATATAAAGGCCAACTGCCCAAAGAACCCCAACCGAGTGCAGTTCATTACATCACCATCACACCAAAGATCCCCAGGCCCAGATGCCTCTCAAATACCCTTGGAGCGAAGGGAAACTTTGAGAGTGGGCGGAAAGAAGGTTACTGCGTGGAGAGACACAAGGGCACAAGTGTCAGCTATCCACCAATCCTTCGTAGACCCCAAATTCATCAACCCAAAGGCCCAAGAGACAGTACATACTGACTTTCGTGGACTTTGCTACCCGATGGCCGGAAGCAGTAGCTCTAGGCAACACCAGGGCTAAAGCTGTGTGCCAGGCACTAACAGACATTTTTGCCAGGGTAGGTTGGCCCTCCGACATCCTTACAGATTCAGGATCTAATTTCCTGGCAGGGACCATGAAAGAACTAGGGGAAACTCATGGGGTGAACCACTTGGTTGCCACCCCATACCACCATCAAACCAATGGCCTGGTCGAAAGGTTTAATGGAACTTTGGGGGCCATGATATGTAAATTCGTCAACGAACACTCCAATAATTGGGACCTAGTGTTGCAGCAGTTGCTTTTTGCCTACAGGGCTGTACCACATCCCAGTTTAGGGTTTGCACCGTTTGAACTTGTGTATGGTCATGAGGTTAAGGGGCCATTACAGTTGGTGAAACAGCAATGGGAGGGGTTTACACCTTCTCCAGGGACTAATATTCTGGACTTTGTAAGCAACCTACAAAACACCCTCCGACACTCTTTAGCGCTTGCTAAAGAAAACCTAAAAATTGCTCAGGAAGAGCAAAAGGCCTGGTATGACAGACATACCAGAGAACGTTCCTTCAAGGTAGGAGACCAGGTTATGGTCATGAAGGCGCAACAGGCCCATAAGATGGAAGCATCATAGGAAGGGCCATTCACGGTCCAAGAGCGCCTGGGAGCTGTTAACTACCTCATAGCATTTCCCAATTCCTCTTTAAAACCTAGAGTGTACCATGTTAATTCTCTCAAGCCTTTCTATTCCAGAGACTTACAGGTTTGTCAGTTTACAGTCCAGGGAGATGATGCTGAGTGGCCTGAAGGTGTCTACTACGAAGGGAAAAAAGATGGTGGCGTGGAAGAGGTGAACCTCTCCACAACCCTGGAACATCTGCAGCAGCGACAAATCAAGGAGCTGTGCACTAGCTTCGCCCCATTGTTCTCAGCCACCCCAGAATGGACTGAACGGGCATACCACTCCATTGACACAGGTAATGCTCACCCAATTAGAACCCCACCCTACCGGGTGTCTCCTCACGCCCAAGCTGCTATAGAACGGGAGATCCAGAACATGCTACAGATGGGTATAATATGCTCATCTACCAGTGCATGGGCATCTCCAGTGGTTCTGATACCCAAACCAGATGGGGAAATATGCTTTTGCGTGGACTACCGTAAGCTAAATGCGGTAACTCGTTGAAAGAAATCATAACCCCTCACCCTTTATATGTAGCTTTAGTGCCGGCCAACTCGGGCCATCTTCGGCCACTGCCTCTAAAAGTTTACTGTTGCTGGTGGGGACCCTGCCCTAGGGTTCTGGTCGGAAAATAATGCACGAACAGTACTCTTGTGACAGGTTACCAACAGTAATACAGACATCTGTGGTCCTGATATATAATTGAATATTTGTAGCTTTCTGCCCTTGTTTAAGCCACTGCCTTTAGAATCTTGCTGTCACTGGTGTGGATCCTGCCCTAGGGTTCAGATTGAAGACCATGTACGATCAAGTACCCTAGTGGTAGGTCCCCAACAGTAATATGAGCATCTACGGTTCAAATATAATTAAATACTTGTAAACTTTTGTCTTCCTAAAATCTTGTTTAACCAGTGCCTAAGAATTTGCTGTCACTGCCATGGATACTGCAGCGGGACCCTGGTTGAAATAATAAGGCAAATCAGTCCTGGCTGCAGATCCCCGACATTGATATAAGCTTCTGTGATTTTAATATACAATATTTTAATAATTATAAATACTTTTAGCTTTTTTGGTTTATAGGCCCATATATCCAGGCCTAACTTGTTTATCAGTAATGTCTAGCCCACTGGGTGGAGAGGAAACCAAGTATTAAGAAATATGGGTATGAAACACTGACAAAAGAGGAATTAAGCATGGAGGGACCAGGGGTCTTTTCCTGCCAGTCTGGCTTTAAGCAAAATATAGCATAATAAAACTGCTTGCTTATAGAAAATTGCCAGGTGGCATTGTCAAGTGACCAGCTTAATTACTGCCAAAATGTGTGACCTATGCAATATTCTAATAGCTTGTGCAATATGTATTCGCAATCAAAAGTCACAAGACAATGTAATTGCAAAAGCCCCTAACTGGAAATACCCCAAGCTGAATTTACTGTAAATAACCCGCTGATCTGCAATATTAACTACCAAAAATAAGCAAATAACTTGTGTAATCAATATGACATTTTGCGGTTTTAGCCTTTATAAGCTTGGTAAACACTGTAAGGGACAGAGCAGTTTTTCCTTGCATGGAATTTCTGTCTCTCCCTGTATGCATACTTGTACTCTTGTTTTATCAATAAAGGTGCCTTGGCCTGTCTGACCAAAATCGAATAGGTGGTGGTCTTTTCCACAACACTCGTCCAGACAACTATCCAATGCCATGCACCGATGAGCTATTGGAAAAGTTGGGACGTGCCCAGTTCATCTCTACAATAGACTTAACCAAGGGGTACTGGCAAGTACCGCTCGATGAACCTGCCAAAGAGAGGTCAGCATTCATCACTCATGCAGGGGTGTATAAATTTAATGTGCTTCCTTTCGGGCTGCGAAATGCACCCGCCACCTTCCAGAGGCTGGTAGATGGTCTACTAGCAGGACTGGGTGAATATGCAGTTGCCTACCTCGATGATGTGGCCATTTTTTCTGACTCCTCGCCCGACCACCTTCTACACCTGGAAAAGGTCTTTGAGTGCATCAGGCAGGCCAAACTAACTGTTAAGGCCGAAAAGTGTCAAATAGAACAAAACATAGTAAGTTACCTGGAACACCAGGTGGGTCGAGGAACCATAAACCCCCTACAGGCCAAGGTGAATGCTATCCAAAAGTGGCCTGTCCCAAAGTCAAAGAAACAGGTTCAATCCTTCTTAGGCTTGGCCGGCTACTACAAGCTATTTGTACCACACTATAGCCAAATCGCTGCCCCACTGACCGACCTGACCAAAAAGACCCAGCCAAATGCAGTTAAGTGGACTAATAAGTGTCAAAAGGCCTTTACCCAACTTAAGGTGAAGCTCCGGACTTTGACAAGCCATTCCTAGTAACCACAGATGCATCTGAGCGTGGTATAGGAGCAGTTCTCATGCAGGAAGCAACGGATCACAACTTCCATTCTGTCGTGTTTCTCAGCAAGAAACTGTCTGAGAGGGAAAGTCACTGGTCAGTCAGTGAAAAGGAATGCTATGCCATTGTGTACGCCCTGGAAAAGCTATGCCCATATGTTTGGGGACAGCGGTTCCAGCTACAAACTGACCATGCTGCGCTAAAGTGGCTTCATACTGCCAAGGGAGAGACTGGATGTTTATATCGTTAACAAGACTATCTGGAGTTGTTGTAGTGCACTGGAAAACAAAAAGCTGCCAAGAGTTTTAAAAGCCAGTGGTTTTCAAACCGTGGGTCATGACCCAGATCTGGGTCGCAGAATGGAAGGCACTGGATCCCGGTGGCTCTGGTCAGCACCACCAACCGGGCCATTAACAGTCCCGTCGGCAGTTGTAGAACTGATAAATGAAATTGTTTTTAATTGTTCACTTTATTAATGTAACTTCTGTTCACCATTCACTACACTTGCCTACATTGTAACTTCTGTTCACTGTTTGTCATCCACTACACTTGTCTGTATTGTTACTTCTGTTCACTGTTTGCCATATTGTAATTCAAACCCCATTTTAAAACGCTCACTCCATTTTGTAAAAGCTTCCTTCAACCTTCATTTTTGCAAACCCTGCTGCACTCTTATTAGTTTAGTTTAAATGTGTGACTGAGGTATGTATGGATGATGGAATCAACCTCCAGCCCCAGTCTGTCCTGATGAAATAAAGTTCAAACCCCACCAGCTGAAGATGCAGACAAGAGCCCTAACAAAGTAAGAAGTGTCCACCCTAAAAAGAAAAGGTACAATAGAAGGAAGATCAAAGCCAGGTCCCAGGCTGAAAGTCACACTTGCAATTGATGGGTGATCAATCACCAAACCCAGAGGCAGTGTGAGACAGCAAGACCTATAGACTCTGGATTCAAACTAAAGTCTACAAAAAGGATGGGTGAGATGGGAGACTTTGGAGGGTAACATTCTGCTACCAACATGGAAGGGCATCGGTGCAGGCCCAACAGAGACCCAGCTCGTCCTTCTGCCCAACTTTCCTGGCCTGTTACGGCCACAAGCCACAAACCCAAGCTGCAAAATCAGGCCACGAACTAAAGCTATTTCAGGACTGGTAACTATACAGCAGCTGCAGAACATCTGGTGTGTATGTGTGTATTGGTATTAGGTATAATGTGTGTGTATAAGGATTAAGATATTAGTTACTGGTCAGAAATCAGATTGTTATCATAATAAATGTGGCATCTTTGTCTTGCCCCCTGAAAAGATCCTGTGTAGTTTTGTCTGTACAACACAGTGCTGCCTGACTAAGGCAGGCTAGTGCCTACCTGTTCCAACACCGCGCTGAGCCCTGGAAGCGGCCAGCAGCAGGTCTGGCTCCTAGGTGGGGGGGCCACGGGGCTCCACGCGCTGCCCCTGCCCTGAACACCTGCTCCGCACTCCCATTGGCCGGGGGAGAGGGCAGTGCTTGTGCGGCTCCACCTAGGAGCCTGACCTGCTGCTGGGTGCTTCCAGGGCGCAGCATGGTCTGTGGTGCCAGGACAGGCAGGAAGCCTGGCTCTGCACCCCCAATGCGCTGCTCCTTCAGCCCAGAGCCCCCTCCCACACCCTGAACACCAGCTCCGTTGGGTTGTGGGCATCAACAATTTTCTTCAACTGGGTCTCCAGAAAAAAAGTTTGAAAACCACTGGTAAAAGGGATGTAACCACCTCTTCTGCCTCGTGGTTCAGGCAATGCTCCAACTATTGGGGGGGAGCAAGGAACTTTCCCTGCAGACAGGTCATTCCATAGCTGCTACTGCAGGGCTTCTTGCTCCTTCCTCTGAACTTCTGGGGCTGGCCACTGCCACAGACCGAAGGCAAAACTGGACAGACCACCGGTCAGATGCAATATGGCAAGTCACAGATTCCAGTTAGTAATACATTTTCTCCTGGCCAAGCTTACCAGCCCTGGTCTTTGCAACATCTCTTTGTATGTGACCACTGCCAGGGCCCTTCTCTGGATTTGTACAGATCCACCAGATCAACACTAATGAGAGGCACTGCCAATGAGCACGCGCTGGAGGCGTGGGGCTAGGATTTCATAGCAGAACAGGTTTCCTATTATCTATCAGTCTTTCTCAAGAACCCTCTGCTCTGGTCACTCGACATTCGATCAATGCCCTCAGCTTTGACTGTCCCATCGGCAATGCCCTCAGCTTTGACTGTCCCATCGGCAATGCCCTCAGCTTTGACTGTTGTTGCTACTTTAGATGGTTTTAATTTTAGATAAGCAAAACATTTCCTTGGGAAATATTTCAAATCCTGCTGCCATTACTCCAGGCCAACCTTCGTCATTCAGCATCCTTATTGCGATGTGCACAGCGCCCACAATGTCCTCAGCACTTTACAGACACACAAATCATGGTCTCAGTCAGGCAGCCAATTTGGCTCCAGGGAGAGCTCTGGAGATCCTCGCCACGCGCCCGGAGATGCTAGCTGCGCTCTCATCGGATTGCTGTTGCCAGGACCAGAGCGACTTGCAATCCTATTTTATTTTGGTTTAATTTGGTTCCGGGGTGAAACTCAGCAGATAAGATCTCAGCCCCCAAGCAAATTCTACCCCCTCCAAATTAAATACCAACCTGTCCCTTTAAGAGACAAAGCAGCAAAATATACAGGTATCAGAATAATACCATTTATACTAACTGTGATCTTGGTTAACATACTGACGTATCATTTTGTGGCAGGGCCCTTATTTACAGCTGTCCTTTTGAAAACCAGTTTTGCGGGTTCCCGCACTGTAATGTACAGTATGTGTCAGACCCTTTGGAGTGGAGAATTTTCCATGTCTGCCTCACCTACCCAGACACCAACAACTTGCTCCAACCATGCCTTGAAGGTCCAAAAAGTGGCATCTATAACAAAGGCCATTTGCTGGCCAACAGCTATTTTTGTTTTACCCCAAACTCGACTGTATATGGACTCTCCTAATCAAACATGACGGTACCCTACAGTTACACTCCCATGAGCAGCAGCATGGGGCCCAGTCTAGAGAATACTATTACGCTCTAAGAGGACACTATACCATGCAGCCTCCCTGCCCAGTGGCTTTGTATAAATTAGGTTGAGGCTGATCCCATCTGCAGGACAGACCAAGGCTGAGGCCAGAGGGAAGGGCCTAGTCATGCAGAGTCAGTTGTTTAGCCAGCGCCTCCCAGCTATGAGAGCCATGGGGAGCCTGACAATGCTGGTGGCTCGTCGCTGACTCACAAGCCTCTATGTGCGGCTGAAGGCAACCAGAGGCCAAGTGGAGGATGGAAGAAAATTATTTCCTCTGTGAATTAGCACCATTATGCTGGGCACACAACGCAGCGATGTAGTAACATGGTCCTACTACTGTTATGCCCGTCTTCGCTCCTGCTGTTACATTCACGTATTGTGTCTTGTCTCAAATTAGACAGTAAGAAACATGACTTCGTATGTGTTTGCCTAGCTCTCAGCACCCTGGGGGGTGCCCTGACCCTGAAATGGACTCTGAGGTGTTACTGTAATAACAGCACACAAACCACAGTCACTGGACTCCCCATCTGTTCTGACAGACTAGGCAAGGGGTCAAAGTTGAGTGTCCAAGTGCACCTGGACAGAAGGATTTGCAGTTCTAAAATGGCTAGGTGAGGCCGTACCCCACTGAGAGCACTATAAATTCTCTCTCTCTGATCTGCAATCCCTCTTTTTGGCATGGTCTTCAATGCTTTTGCTTCCCCAGAGAGTGCAAAACATTTCCTGCCAACCATTCTGAGCTGAAGCAGGCCATTCAGCGTGAAGTGCTCTGTCAGGCACACAGGGCAGGGCTGTGCTGTGGGGCGTGGTCCGAGCGCTCACTTTACAGACAGACACACCTGTCAGTTTAGAAGCAGAACACTTTTGAGGGCTGCTTTTCAGCACACTTATTACAATGAAAATAATAGCTTGAAGGAAAATGCATCCACTTTCCTTTACAAATCCCTTGTGTGGAAATGTTTTAACTTTTAATGAAGTCCATCTGTGCTGAAGTGCTGGCTCTGAAGGATTCAAAGAGGCAAGACACTGCAGAGTAGCCAGCTCCATCCTCCTTCTGTTCTTTTAGTGATATGGGAAGCCCTGAGCAGCGCCTGGATACTCACTCTCAGCACCCAGGAACTTTCTCTGTTAGTGTGAGGGTCGAGATTAATAAAGATACTAATAAGCCTGTGCTTTGTAACCCTGGGTTCCCACAAAGGATTTCCTGGGGGGCTGGGAAAGGGGAGGAAATGATCAAAAACTAGAAACCCCAGGAGCCAAGTGACAAACAAACATTTGATCTATTAAAAACACAATAGGCTATAAATGAAAGCAGGCACAAGCACTCCGGAGAATTACCACTGGATGGAAATTAAGACCTCTGCTCACAAAGCTACAATGGAAGCAATACTCAGCCACTTTCCAGTAAGTAGCTAATTCCTTGGGTATTCATTGTAATAAGGTCAATCATTACGAAACCATCATGTGGTGGTGGTATAGCTAGAACACTTAATTCCACTGTAATTTAGCATTAATTAATGTCTTCTCTAGCAAATACGTAGGCACTTTCCAAGGACTCCATTGAAAGTTACCAATTCTCCTAACTAACCACAACACAGCACAATAACCACATGGGCAGAAACAGGGGATTCTTTTTATTCTGCAATGCAGATATGAGAGACAAGGGACCCACGCTTTTTCAGTTTGTTACAGGTATACGCTAAGGTTCTTGGTTTGGCTGACTTGTTAAAGTCATTAACAGGCAAATTCATGATGAACAGTTTATAAAACACTAGATATCAGATAGCTCAGCAATAAATGTTATCTAGGAACCAAGACATATGGGGAATTTCAGCTGGAGACGATTTATGGAGTAACCTGTCCTCTGTATACTGCAGGGCTTTATCAGGGTCATGCAGGCTGGAGACTTGCATTGTAAAGATGATGTGCAATGAAAGGAGGCTTGGTCCAAGAAGCATACAAAAGGAAATCACTGGTAAACAGAAAATGAACTGAGCACAGGTCTGTCTGGAGCATTCTTTTTATGAAGCATCTGGAGCCTCTCATCCATGTGTAAACCCGTTCTCATCCCCAAGCCCATGCAGACCAGGCAGCCCTTTCTGTGTGGCAAGCCAAGTGCTGTTGCTTACTGTATTTCTTACAGTCTTAAGGGATTCTCTTGGTAAATAAAGAATGAACATCCATGAATGGGAAACCAGCAAGATTTAAGATGAGGTTTCTCCATCCTTAGAAGCTGCTGCGTTCAGCTGAAATACTGGCCTCCTAGCAGTATTTTCTGTAGCATTTCTATGAAAGATCGGGTATGTTTCATAGATTGATCTTATGTACAGGAAGGAAAACACTCAGCTATTGTGGCACGAAGCCTAAATACCCCCAAGGTCAGTGCAATAACATCCAGTGTGATACATTCAAATGAACACTCTCTCCCTCAGGGTGTGAAGTGACAACCTGGGGATGAATTTTACTAAAGCCGTCCTGAAAAATGAATTTACAAGAATACAGGGAGTTTAAAATCACCCATAATTATACTGACAGAGTCAAATGAGTGGTTCCACTGCACAGAGAAAGCTTAATCTTCTGAGCATGTTTAAACTGATACTTTAGTTTGCCAAAGATTCTTACAATCCAAATGATGCTGCAAAATGAGCCCCCTCCCCGACAAATAAGCAAAGAACCCAATGCAAGAAGCAGCACCTAGAAGCAAACAAAAAGAGAACAAGGCACGAAGCGGCACCTAGAAGCAAACGCACAGCATGTGACGTTTTATCGTCATCCTTTCCTCTCTTCACACAGACCAAAGCATTTGTAGCTTCCAAGGGTGGCTTTGGGGGTTGTTCTCAAAGGGGAGAGAGAGAGGAAGAAATTCAGAAGAGATTTTATTTACCAACCGTTGTCAGTGTCTTGAGTTACTAAGTGGAAATAAAGCTGGGTTCTAAACACCTTCCTAAATAGCTTTAGGTAGCATCACACCCCCTGGGCAAATCCCAAACCTGTTTTCAAGGGTTTATGACCTGGTTGCTCTGGCTATACCAGATCCCAACCAGGGAAGCACTCTTCTTTCTTGATGAACAGAAGAGAGTTCATCAACTATTTAAAGACCACCCCCCCCCACCCAAAAAACTTGTAATTCGGATTTCTTTAATTTAGAAAAATAAATTAGGCCAGAGGTCCATCAGCCATAAAGTCTGGTCATTTTTGTATTCTGAAAACAACAGTTTTAAAAAGGCAAGACAATAACCATTAGAAAGTGGCTTCTTCGCATGAACAGCAGCTAATTTTCAGAAGGGTTCTCAGTGTGTATCTTTAATACCTGTAGGATCTATCTTCAGCGCAGACACAAGATTGACCAAGAAAACTTCAAAAAGCTATTCTGTTCTCTAGCTTTTAAGGCTAAACATTCCAAAGCAGGTGGCTAAAGACCTGCTCACTAACAATTGACAAGCCTTGGCTTAGCAGCTAAATGGGACTTTATTTTAGACTTCTCCACTGAAGATTTGTCTTTATAGGAGACTGAAACACCCCTCCTCCCCTTAAGTAACTGTGCCACAAAGTAAAGAAATTCAAAGGAATTAAAATTCTGGCCTTAGCTCAGCTCTTTTGACAATAGAAGCATCCCGCAAGCTTGGTGAAGATGGATTTCCAGGTCTTGCTAATTTGAATCAAGCCTGATGTTATCCAAACGTGCGTTTGGATTTAATTTGTCAAATCTTGAGCAAATGGCCACTCAAGTCACGCAATCCTCAAAGCGTTATCGATGCACAACGACAGGACCACATCTTCGTTCATTGCAAAGCCACATAGTTTATTAAACAGGGAGAGAGTGACCCTTGGAGAGAGAACTGCTCTTACCTCGAACGTAAAGGTTAGCCGGAGCAGAGTAGCGGGTTCCTGCACTGTTGGTTGCAACACATTCATATTTGCCTTGGTCTGACTCCTCACTATTCTCTATTTGCAGAGCCCCTGTGCACAAACAAGAAGACATAGACAACCCAGGTTATGGCAAGTCCAGACATGATAACTGAACAGTTTCACCACACGACAAACACAGGCCCTACTTGAAAAGCAGCTTTCTTGGGCAAGTGTATCACAAACTGCGGCCCTCAGACTCCCAGGGGTACCTATCTGCAGCCCCACGGTGTCCATGCTGTTGTCAAAGGCTGGTGAGGGTGAGTTTTTTTAGCTGCATGAGAAAACCAGTTATTGATGCCTTTCCAGTGGACACAGATACTTAAATGCACCGATTAAATAAAGAAAACACACACAGCTCCATGTTAGTTACAGCATTGATTGGAAAGGATTCCTGTCTAATGAAAGGACCTTTAACAGACTTTAAAATCAGATTTTTCTAATCAAAGCAGATGAACAAAAAGTAGCCTAACCACTGCTGTTTGCGTCTTACTCCTCCACAGTCATGGCCTCTGCTGAACAGAACTAGGGCTTTGCTGCCTGCTCATCCTCCCTCTTCTCCACCAAATTCCTCCTCAAAAGCCACATCTTTATACTTGCCTTTAATCGGCTCTCTCCATGCCAGTCCTTTCCTCACTCTCACCTGATCACAGACAGTATCAAATAGCAAAAGCAAGCAATCTGCAGAACAAAGGACATCACAGAGTCCTCTTTGCCTTTGTTCCCACTCTTCCCGCCCCAGGAATATTTCACTCAGGCTGTAAGCATCTCTGGGTACAGAAGTGATCACATGTCTAGCCTGCCAGGGCACCACGGGTACAAATGATAACAACCACCTCCAGAACATAGCGAGAGTTGTGCTAACCACACGAGACCAAGGCTATGTCTACCCTGCGCCTGACCATTTTACACGCAATTTCTAACCCTCTCAGGTGAACTGTGGTCAACTCCCATCCACACGGGCTGTCCCACCCACGTTCAGCACTGGTTTGGCTGGAATGGCATTAACATTTCAAAGTCTGCTCTCCACCTTGTATGGATTGAACCTAAACCCAAACTCTGCTAACTGGGCTGCAGGTGGGGCCTAGATAGGAAGAGGTGAGAAAATGACAGAGACCCACAATACACCTGGTGACAAGAGTGAAAAATAACCCGTCACTATTAAGGGCAAATGCCTAGGTACGGCTCTCTGTTACTCTGCCTGCTTTCCCACGGCAACAAGGAATTCATTTTTAACGCACCCAAGTGCTCAGATTTTTCTGGCTCCAGCAGCTTGTCGGAGGGGAACTCTGCTCACAAACCAGACTTGAACTAGAAGAAAATATTAAACCTTTTGCTTGTAAGAATTTGAACCCACTTCCATCCGCCACGGTTCAGAATAACTGGAGAGCAGCACTGTGAATAGCTGCAGAAATTGCTATCTCCCTTCTTCTCAGTTCAAGCGGAGGAGGTCAAACTTAGGTTTTCACATCATTAGAAGAGAAGAGAAAGTGATGTGAATCAACCGCCGCCACCTACATTATTTAGAAGGATAAACTGAGACTGTAGCAGGAGTCTGTGTGTCACGGGGGGAAAAAAATGAACTTCCCGGAGTTCTGCCATATAATACAAATGATGCACAAAGCCCTCGCTGTTGTTGCATTAGGGCTGAAAATGAGGCTTCAGCAGGACAGAGAAAACATGCTACTGCAATCACTCAAGACGCTAGCTCCCCAAACCACAGGTCTCTGGACTTCTTCAGAATGCAGGGCCAGCCCAACATCTCTCATGCATTGCTGCTGAATTCAGGGGAAATGTTGGATGTCCACATGCTCACAGAGTCAGCAGAGTGGGAGGAAGCTTCCCAGCCCTGACAAGCTGGAGAGAAGAACAGAATCTAGAGATGGAAAACACCTATGAGGTTATCTAGTGCATACCCAAGGGCCCATGAGGGATGGCTCCCGATTGTAACGTATTAGTGTTCTGTCCAATTGAGTTTTAAATGTGCCAAATGACAGGGCTTCTGCCACTACCCAGGGACTCTGTGCCATAACCGAGCAGCACTGACTGGCGGGACGATCTCTCTGATATTTAGCCTATTTTACCCCCTCTTAATTTCCTCCTATTACGCTCTAGGCTGTGTTTTCACTGCAGAGTTAACTCAGGTGCTGAGCTCCCAGGTTAGCTTAGCCCAGGCGTGAGCACCACCCTGCAAAGCCATAGCTAAAATACAGTGTCGTAACTGGAACTGCACTCCCCTGCATCCGTCACTAGGACTTCTCGGAGCATATCCCATGGTTCTCTGTGCTGCAGGAAGTGGCGCTGCTGCAGGATTCCTTCCCAGTGAATTATGGGAGAATGTTTCTGTCCTTCCGGGCACATACGGGGGTGGAGAGGAGGAGGGATTGTGGGAAGGTACTAGAGGACTATCTGCAGTGATTTATCCTGCATCCTCACCGCAAAGTGGGCAGGTTAAAAGAACGTAAGAGGGGCTGTACTAGGTCTGACCAATGGTCCATCCAGCCCAGTATCCTGTCTTTCATCAGGGGCCAAAGACAGATGCTTCAGAGACAATGAACAGAACAGGGCAATATCAAGTGAGTTATCTTTTCAAGGTGTCATTTTTCATGTGTGGTTCTCTTACCTCCTTTTTTTTTTTAAATTGGGGTATGCATTTGTGGAAGTAGAGAAAGAACTGACAGGGATTTGTAGGTGTGATGCAGTAGGGACTGTCTGTGTGGGGAGTGGGAGAGCAGGGGAGGACTTTAGGGGATGGACGATGCCAGGGCCTGTAACCTGAGCTAGGTAAGGGAGGGGAAAGGTCAACACCTTTGCCCGGGAAGGGGACAAAGCAAGGGGGTGGCAGGAGGGAAGCAGTTTGAGTTTGGGCTTGGGGCTGTGTGGGCGGAATTCAGGGGATCCTAGCTAGGGTCCAAGCACCCTGAAAGCCCAGAAGGACTCGGTGGAGGGGTCCTGACTGTGCCTGCAAGCTCTGCTGTAACCTGCAATCCTGTTGTCCAATAAACTTTCTGTTTTACTGGCTGGCTAAGAGTCACTGTGGGGCCCAGGAAGAGGGGTGCAGGACTGGACTCCCCACACTCCGTGACAGTAGGGGATCTTAATGAAAGACCGTCTCTGTTAGCAAGAGTCTGGCTAGCTGTAACCCTACTAACGCGAGATTTGTAGAAGCGAGGATTGCGTGAGGCGAGTGGGAAAGAACTGTGTGAATTGTTTCGACCTTGTGTAGATAATATGAAATGCAGACTCTAGTTAAATAAGTGAGAAAAACAAGATATCAGGATGACCTATGTATAAACAAAATGCAGCTGTTGCTTATTATTGTCTGTACTGTAACTGTTTACCTGTTGAGAGACCTGCCTAGGACTGGGGAAACCCTGTATCCTAGCGCACTCCCTCCCTCTTTGCAATTGCTTGAGAATAACAAAGTGTTTGATTTTGCTGCACTCAACCAAAAAGTGAGAACCGAGTTTTTCTCCGACACTTTTAATTTGAGCCTCTTTATAAAGTTTCTATGCAGCTTGACGGCACTTCACTCTTGTGACTGTTCCTTTTTATTTCCATTTAACTAGCTTCCTTATTTTTGTGTAGTTCCCCTTTCTGAAGTTAAACGATACTGTGGTGGGTTTCTTTGGTATTTTGCTCCCTACAAGGATGTTAAATTTAATTATATTATGGTCACTATTACTGAGCAATTCCAGAATATTTTCACCTCTTGGACCAGATCCTGTGCTCAACTTACAATTAAATTAAGAACTGGCTCTCGTAAGGTTACCCAGTCCAAGTGACAGTCTCACTCTGTTTTTAGGCTACAGCCAGAGGAGCCAGCTGGCTTGGGTTGAAAGCCCCAGTAAATAGGGGTGAGAGGGTTTTGCGTGAGGACAGGATGGGGGTTGGGGCAGCACAAGAAGACACTCTCTTTGTTATTTAGCCTGCAAGTGAACTTCACTGGGGCTTACATGCAAATGCAGCCTTATGACCTCCCCACTTTCCTTAACCATCACTTAGCCAATCTATGGGTGCTTAACCTCAAGGCACCCAAATGTCAGAGCAAGGGAGGGATGCAAAGAGGTCTGCTGCAGATCAAACTCTGTCACTGCTTGCCATGGCCAGTGTGGACAGGGGCGTGGTTCTGAGAACACCACTTTCAGTGCACACTACTGTGCTTCAGCAACAAGTCCTCACACCACTCAGGCCACTGTGCAAGCAACTCGAGATGTGTCCAGTATAGCTATGGGCACGCGGAGACAACAGCGACCAGGGCCACAGAGCACTGCCTGGAGAACGCTTGAGAGGTCCCAGGAGACGAACGAGGAAAAGGAAACCTCCAGTCTGTGCCAGAGAAGAGATTCTGACAGCTACAAAACCAAAACCGTCACGAAACAAACATGAAGGGCCTGCAAAATAATTAACAGCAGCAGGAAGCTGCCCCACTGTGATACTGTGAGGGCAGCCAGCAGGGCGGCAAGCCTTGTTTTTCTAGTGGGAAAACGAAGGGTGATGTGACAGACACAGGGAGATGTACATGGTCCCAAATATCTGCAGGGTGGGCATGCCACAGAGGAATTATCTGAAGAGAAACAAGGGGGGCCAGGCCAGGCCACAGCTGGGAAACGGGACAACGCAGGCTGAGGAGGAAAATCCCCCAGGCAGTGATGGAACTGGCTCCTGCGAGCCTCATCACTTGAGAAATTTACCTCTAGTTTGGACAAGGCACTAGAAACCCTACCACGGGGAGCGGCCCTGGCAGGGCTGGAGGACTGACCAGCCCCCATCTGCAGCGCTGATGGAAGTCACAGAGACAGGGAGTTTCCAAGCACTGGTAAATTCTATCAGTTCTTAGCAACTGCTCTGATTGATAGTTGTCAAATCAACGATTAACCATTTACTCACTTGTGAGTGCTGGGAAAGCCATGTCTGTCATCTCCTCTGTGCTCTGCTACCCTAGAGCAAGGGCACAGGGCTGGGAATCTGGAGACCTTTGCCACTGACCTTGGGCAAGTCTCTTCCCTTTCTCCACCCCAATCTCTCTCTGTACACCTGGAAAAATGAGACAGACCTTGACCTGCCTTTGGAGAGGGTTTTGAAATCTGAGGGCTAACAGCTACTCAATAAGCGTTAATCACCCAGTGGGGCTAAGACTAGGCAGGATTCAGAAGGCAGACACCCAGCCCCAACTCCCAGTGCCATGACAGCCACTCTGCTGATTAGACAAAGAAACTGTAACTGGATTTTAAAAAATACACTTTGGAAATGTTAAAATGTTGTTAAAACATGTCTAAGGGCCCGATCGTGCAAACGCTCTCTCCCGGGCAGCACGTGCAGAACGAGGACTCTGGCTAAGGTCACCGACTTATGTGGGCCCATCTGCCCCAGCAAGCACCACACCTGGAGGGAAGTCCTAAAACACTAACAACAAACACGGCACCGCCGAAGGAACGAGGGAGCACATTGCTATGCCTGCCAGCTCTTTCACTGGCAAGGGAGCCTCGGGTGTCAGGCTACATTGACATGGAACCACTCCTCTCAGCCTGCTTCCCAAGCAGGGCGCTAGCCCCGCAGCCACTGCCCACCATGGGCAGGGGGAGCACAGGTTGCTAGGAGAGGCATTGATTGTGATAAGCTGATCTTGATCACAGCTCAGGTCTGTTACAACACAGCACAGCGCTGCAAGCTGTGAGAAGAGCCCCTGGCTGCTCTCCGGGGCCAGGGAGAACAGTGATGAGGCTGGACTTTCTGGAGCTGAGGGAAGAAATGGCTGCTGATGATTGACAAGCAGCTTTTTCTTCTGCACTCGGTCCTCCGTGCCAATCACTTCTTCGTTTTGGAGGTTTTTTTTCCTCCTTCAGCATGGGCGCAGATGATAGCCCCACAGCAGCTCTCCGAGGTTCCTATCTATTCAAATACAGTCGTGCTGCTTAGGAAAAAATCATTAGAGGCAATGATGGTGCTTAAAAGTGGCATTTAAAAAGCACATTGTGCAGAACATGGGAAAGGCAGATCCTGATAAGGCCACCAGCCTGGCAGATACGCTAGGGCGGGCTGGGCTCTCCTCCCTCTCCACCGTCTGTAACTCGGTGTAAAAAACTCTCTAGCTCCAACACCAGTTTAACTCTTTGAAACCCGAACCCCGAAATGGACAGTGGAGAGGCTGTGCTGCTCAGCGGAACCCCGCAGAGACACCGGGAGCTCTGTGCAGCTTCTCTTGGGGCTACTTATCTGCATGGAGCTCTCCCAGGCACACGTGCACCCGTTTGACTCCTGGACTCAGCCACGAGGGCACAAAGACCAGAAGAGTTTTGTCTTTTCCCTGGACTACGAGAATGAACACAAGTGAAATGCCCAAGAGTCAGAGGAATCTCCACTGCATTTATGTAAGCAGGAGGGTCACAACGCTGGTGCTAATGGATCCCAGCTACTGATGCAGACACTCTCCTTGTTCAGGCAGCAGCTCTACAGGAGACAGAATTTCACCCACCTGCATCCCTGAGTGCCTAGTTATTTCACTCCTCCCCATCTCTGCCCTGAACAACCTGCCCACGTCCTCCACAAGAGAGAAATCCAATGTGTGGCTTCCTCCGCAGTTGCTTTCCATGTCAGCCATTTGGTGAGCAGAACAATCCATGGTGCTGAGGCCTGCTGCCCTCCATTTCCTCTCACTAAAAGGCACCACATAGAGAGGCAGATCCCCTCTCAGCTCCTTTTTAAATCCAGGACGTTGTCTAAAGTAATTTAAAGATCCTGTTTCTGTAGATCACTTCTTGCTGACATATGCCGCTTTGGCTGGAGCATCTCCAATGGAAATCAGTAAAATGGAGCCATGCTGGCTCCTGCTCCATTCAAACAGAAACGCCCTCACTGGCATTAAATAAACAGTAGCTGCCCTCTGTGCTTTATACACAGCAACACAAAGAGAGGAGAGAACCAATTCTAACTCTGGGCTAAGGGTAAGCTGCAGAAACGGCTCCACGATGTGAAAGATACGAGACAAACCCACCCACTCCACTGCGGCTCTAAAACCTGCCTGAGACACTGACAATTACTGTGTTTTGGCCTTGACAGACCTGGTAGTCGAATCATGTTAATAATGCTAATGAAAACTGAATGAAGTAACAGAGCAGAAAGCCATGTATAAAACAGGTATGGGAAAAAATTCTGATCAGTGTCTGGACTGTGGTCTCTAGTTCGCTTCGGTCACTTTTTGGATGTGGGAAAACAATTCTGATCAAGTGAGAGCTGCACAGGGGAGTTTTACAGCCCAGCTATCAGGGGATTCTACTGGGCTTCTGATAATCCTTCCTGATCTACCAGAGTGTGCTTTTGCAAGCACTGAAGGCATTGCAGATATCCCAGCACCACGTGCAGAGCTGTCTCTGGGGCTGGGAAGAGCACTCCACCCACCTCCCTCCAGAAGCACTCCAGACGGATTTTTAAGGGCTGGCATGGGGAGTGGGGACTGTAGGACATAGATTGTGAATCTGATCAGAGGAGATGGCAAGAGTTTGATGCTGTGGTAAATTGCCCTAAAGAATCTGTGCTCACTAAAGTAAAATTGGGACAGACTCAGACTCCAAACACTTTTTAAAAAGTCTCTTACAAGCTAATAATTAAAAGCAGCATTTCTAGTATTCTCTGGTTCATGCAGTACTATAGACTTTGTACTTCAGCTTCCAGCTATTATAGACAAATACACCCAGCCCATCAGTGGCGCCAATTATGCAAACAAGATAACTACAAAAATAATTTCCTTGTTAGTGCTCATTATGTTCATTACATCCCAGACCCTGATGATTGGCATGTTAGGGACCTGCTTTGGATGCCTGTGCTGCTGCTGAGGAATCAACTCTGATACACACCAATGAGGCAGCTGGTGATGTCACTGGACATCTGAAACTGAACGTGGGCAAACAGGAGAAAAGGGAGGTACAGAATATAAGCCGTGGCTCTTTTGGTCTCCTGGTACATTACTGAGTCTTGGATGGCTCTGAGCTCTCAAGTTTCAGAGGGGTAGCTGTGTTAGTCTGGATCTGTCAAAGCAGCAGAGAGTCCTGTGGCACCTTATAGACTAACAGACGTAGTGAAGCACGAGCTTTCGTGGGTGAATACCCACTCTGTCAGATGCATCTATAAGGTACCACAGGACTCTCTGCTGCTTTTACAGGTATTGGAAAGGATCCCATACATCTTCGCGGTTCAGTCTCAGCTGCGAACTACAATACTAACCAGAAGGAATATTGATTTGTGCGGTTCTAGAGTGAGAGTCCAGTCAGTCTACAAGCAATGAGTGACCAACAGTTCCAGTCGTTACCAGCCTGTGTCTCCCTGCCAACATCTGGGGTTTTACAATCACATTCTTCATTTTAAAAAATATTTCTTTCCCCCCTTTTTGAGAGTAAAAACAAGAAGGGAAACAGCAAAAACGACCACACACAAAGCACCATCGCAAGCACAGATACACACCAAAAGAACGAAGGAAAATACTTCCCTTCCCTGTACTCTCCCTCACATATAGGAATCGTAGGTGTTACCTGTGACAGCGGTGCAGTAACAAAGACAGGTTAAGGATAGGGAATACCAAAGCTGACGGTGTCCCTTTACTGTTTCTGGCGCTGCCCATGTACCTGGTATGTAACCTATGAAGTGCTAATGTTCACATGGAACTCGGCATGTCCTGCTCCACACACCTACCAGGGCAGGAGAGAACAGCCAAAAGACACCCTGGAAGGTTGATTAAGCTCAATTCCAGAGCAATACAGAAAACTAACATGGTGTTTTATACTTTGAAAACAGAGGGCAAGACATCATTTCCTCAGACTTAGAGCGGCTGTCATTCCTCGTCCACCTGCTGTCGAATATGCCACTCACACTGTTCAGAGGGACGCGGAACCAGCGAGTAACAGAACTCTGGGATTGGCCATTAGCCAGGGCTTCACCTGAAAGGTGGAGAGAGAACGTCTGGAGCTAAGAATACCGGATAACGAACAGAAGAGTCTCCCTGTGGCTGAGTTATGACACCAGGCTTGGACAGAAAGGACAGTGTAGCCCGGTGTGGGACTCAACTCTGCAGCGCCTCCTGCTGGTCTCTTCTGGGAATTAGCTCTGCCAGCCTTGGAGCGCCTTCTGCAGGCCGGTGTCCCATTGCCGCTTGGCCCCCGTGTCCCTCCCTGGACTCTGGTACCCCGCTACCTGGGGTGCTGACCCCTGGCCAAACACCCCTCAGTCTCGGAGTGTCTCCTCCCCGGGAAACCCTCACCTCGCCTCAGTCATAGGCTACTGCCAGTCACCAACTAGCCCCCGTTCCCTGGGGCGGACTGCAGTATCAGCCACTCATCACTGGCAAGGAAGGTTTGGACCTGCTGCCTTCCTCTGCAACCCTGCATCTCTATGGGACCTAGGCCCTGCAGCCTGGGGAGTTGCCAGCCTGGAGCTCCCCAGCCCCTCTGGCCTTTCCCTAGCCCTGCCTCACTCTAGGTACCCTGAGCTTCCCAGCAGCCAGGCCCCCCTCTCTCTCTCTCTCTGAAAGCAGAGAGAGTCTGTCTGTGCTTCTGGCCCACTGCCCTCTTATAAGGGCCAGCTGGGCCTTGATTGCACTGGCTACAGCTCTGGCTGCTTTTCCATCAGCCCAGCTTTTCTCTGCCCCAGCCCTCTCCCGGCCTGCTTTAAGGGCTTCCAGGCAGGAGTGGGTGACCACTCCACTACAGAAAAGGTTAGTCACAGAAATAAATCTCATTCTGGCTCCATGAGGACTGTTTAGAAGGAATTTCTTATCTTAATCCCCTGTTGATCATGCAAATGAGTCTTTCAGTGGTCTTGGCCTGTCCTCAAAGTACTGGGCTAAGGCTTGAAACTCCCAAGCTACTTCACACACTACACACCTCTCAACCGAGAATTACAGATTGTTAATTAACAAACTGATTGTTCAAACAGAGTCAGTTTTCCTTTTGGACCAGGCTCATGGATTCTAGAGAAGCTCAAGCAGTGAACTTACCGTAGGGAGGAACAAGAGTGCAGCGGGGTATCACATCTAAGTGGACAATAACCTCTCCTTTAGAAAAGTGGTTTCAGCTAATCAGTTGTTATCTTTAGACATTCAACGACCTCTGCTTTAAACAAAAGGCGTTAGGCTAGCAGAAATCCGTCAGAGAAAGGCAGAAAAGGGCACATGGCTTCTGTCTGCACTCATAGAAATGTCGTCTTTGACATTCAAACAGGACACATACATTTTAAATAATGTCAAGCACATTCTTAAAATACCTTGTCAGGATTTGAATGGGAGGAATTTATGTTTTATGAGATGGATGATTCTTATTACAGAAAGATGGTCAATTCCCAAGCAGGAGGTATGGAACATCCACACGGTTCTGATGCTGAGTCGCTAATGTCAGCTAATGTGCAAGGAAAGGCCCAAGAAATGCAGTGTGTTGTGTATGCAGCGCTGGAAGCTGGGCGCACTCAGCTAGTTAGTATTCAATCGGTCCCTTCCTTTTAGGATTTGTAATAGGAATAGAGATGAAGAAGTAGTTTAAGTAGCTTGTAACATCACAGATGTCTATCTTGAAGCATTCCAAAGGTAGGAATGACACATACATAAACCAATTCATTTGTTATAAATAACTAAATAGTTTCAATCTTTTCCCCTGACCCAGATTTGCCACACAGGCAACTTGATGCAAAAACACAAGAAACAGCAATTCACATTTGCTCTAAAATCACTTTACAGGAGCTGAAAACATTAATCCACAGCAACAGAACCAGTTCCAAAGAGTCAAATTATTAACTTCCAGCAGTGATTCAGTGGAGGGTGGGGAGGAGAGGAGCAGCAGCATTGGACAAATGAGACTGTATCAATTTGGAGGGGTAATAATTCTATCAAGAAATGTAGGGGTCAGTCAACAGTGGTAACAGAAATCACAAGAGAACTCAAGGGTCTTACCATTTAACGGAGATTAACATAGTAAAGTTAATATAAAGGGACAACTGTGAGTATTAGGCTAGAAGAACAATACTCCAATGGGAAAGTCATTATTAGTGCATGCAGGCTGTGAAAAACTAGCCAACGCCTGTGCATGCTGGGCTGTCAATCTGTAGGTGGGTTTAACTAATGAAGGTTTAAAGCAGCCCGAACTGTTTCGGATTCATTTGCTCAAAACAAATCTCTATGCTACAATTCAGAGCCAACTGGCTCCAGTGGGACGAGCCGGCTTTCAGGACTCCCCAGGAGTGGCTGATTCCTCACTCACTACAGTACTTCACACAGCTCTCAAACCAAGGGGCTGCTTATCTCACAGCCAGATTTGCCTGAACTCTCTAGAATTTATCTTCATCTGATTAGATTTTCATGCCTGTCAGCAGCAGAGTGACAAAAGGTTTGATTGTTCTCTTGTGAAAATGTTACAATCTTAAACTACAGCGACTGATCAAAACTCCCTGCACATCGACACCCAGCAGGTGACGGCTGTACCATGCTGAACAGAAGTTCAGAGAGTTCTTGAAGCCGCAGGAGGAGTCGGCCCCTCTGCGACACACGGGAGAAGTGTTTCTAGTTTGCAAACTTTCCGTTGAATAACCCCCTTTCAACAGTGCAACATTGCAATGGATGACTCTGCAAGGAGTCACACTAAAAATAAACCAAAATCAACAAGCTAGTGGGAGAGTGCAGATGAGCAAGAGCACTGGCAGAGTTAGGGCTGAGAGAAACAGCTGGAGATGAGTGACACTGGTGGAGAAGGAGCAGGGCAGACAGGAAATGAAGTGATGTGACACATTTCAGCATTCTTACCTCTGATTGGTGTACCACCTGGTGAGGTAATTTGAATGCAAATAAGATTAGAGAGAAGCATTAGTACAAAAGAGGAAAGGAAGAAAATTATAACTAAAAAGCAGAGAGTTTTTTAAAGCTAGAATTTGTATTAGCGCGACAGGAATAAATAAAAAGAAACTGATGTGCAGTAAAGTCAGAGCGACACTCTTAGGTTAGTAAAGCTCATTTCTCCCAGGAGCGCAGCCCCCACCCTGGGGTATGCCATTCCACTGCGCTGGAGAGGAGCTGCTGGCGACTGGCTACCCACTTGCATTCATTATTATTCAAGCAGTTGTCATGGAAGAGACACTGGAAAGATGGTGCGGTGCCCTTTGTTGGATAGCCAGGGGTGGGGGAGAGGAGACTGGGTGGTGTGTGAGGGTGAGTGTGCTGGGAGGGTCGCGGTGCTACGCACATGGTTGCTGGCATGGGGCACATTCTGGCTTTCAGGTTAGAATGGACCAGTGGGACAAAATCTGCTGATTTAAAGAAATGAAATTAAGGGGACAGAAGAGCAAAGCCAGCCTCCATGAGAGCACATTTGTACAAACCCAGTATTAGTTCCCTCTGGCATGGAGATTAGTGTAACATAGAACTCACTTTATACAGAAAATACTTTCAAACAAAATGACGAAGAATTTCTATGAATCCCAGTGACGAAACAATGGCCCACCAGCCACGCCTCCCAGGAGCTGGAGGAAAGAATCCTTACCCTCCCTGTAAGGGAGCTGAAGATCACTTTTACATGCTGTAATGCAGTGCATCTTATAAGGAGGGCTTTTGGTAACAAGGTCCAGTTGACTTGATGCATCAGTCAGCACAAATTTGTTTTATCATTGGCTTTAAGATTAGCATGTGGAGCATTATGCCCTGAGTTTACTATGTGGTTAATAAACAATATATAGATTCAATTGTTTGGAAATCCAGGTAGGCAAATTGGCAGTGAACCCCTAATCCCCAGTTTTGTCCCCTTGATCTTATTTTGCACATATGAAGGCTGTTAGTACAAGGGAGAGATTCATGCATATCTAATCTGTAGGCAGTTCATGGTAGGTGTTGGTTTTATGCAGATTTGTAAAATCTGAATACCAAGCACTTACCAAAGAAAACTGAGGAATTTAAACAGACAGAAAAACAGGGTTAAACAGGACACAGAGTGTCAAATCATGTTCAGTGTATTGATTAATAAATACCAGTATGCATACACGAGTGCTGTGTATCTCAGATTTACAGCTCCCCATTCCATTATCCACAACAATGCTCACCCAATGGGAAATAAAGAAAGACACTCAAAGAGTTTCTGTAAATACAAAGAAGGCAGATTTTAAGCATGTTTAACTTGCCTCGGAAAAAGTAATTAAAATATTTACACTTATTATCTCTCTCCTAACTACTGTTCCTTTAGGCAGCGGCCTTGTTCAAATCAGGAATAACAATTCTGACTGCTTATTGTAGCCATCTCCTCAGCCGAGATGACATTACTCCATTTGAACTCTATGGCTGGTTATATTTTTTGATGTTTTTGTCCACAGATGAGTGAAGCATCAGGGAAGATCTTGCTGTCGCTGAAGTTGTGGGTAATCTCTCCTTGGCCGTAGTAAATCTGCTGCCTGTCTTGGTAACTGCCGCTACCCTTGACAGAACAGGGATACTTGCACAGAGATACTTGCACAGCACTGATGCTGCACAGGCAGGGAGCAGAGAGTTATTTCTCATGGCCCAGGTGGAGAGTTTGGTAAGTACTCGGCTTTCTCTGAAGCTATTGGTTTTCTCTGCCTATTCCACCCCCACATAAAAAGCCTCAGCACAGATGGTCACTCCCCACACAGGCACGGAAGTGACACAGACAACACATCCCTGGAGCAGAACCCAGGAAACCCTTCCCTGCTCTGGGCTGGCTGAAGTGGGGTTTATAGTTTTATGCTGGCACCACCAGGAGCAGCGCTAGGGTTTTTGGCGCCCTAGGCGGGGGTCCTTCCGCTCCCCCGGTCGTTGGCGGCAATCCTGTGGCGGGGGGGCCCTTCCACGCCCCCAGTCTTCGGGGCACTTCAGCGGCGGGTCCCGGAGCGAGTGAAGGACCCGCCTCAGAATTGCCGACAATGATCCAGAGCGTGGAAGGACCCCCCGCAGCCAAAATGCGGCCCTCCTAAATCCTGGTGCTCTAGGCGACCGCCGAGGTCGCCTAAATGGAAGCGCCGGCCCTGGGCACCACGGAGATTTGAAGCCAGTCGTTAAATCTACCCACCACAGTAGCTAGACCCTTTTCTCTGATACGCAATTGTCTACACAGAGCTCCAGGAGCAAGTGTGCATTTGAAACAGATTCCCTCAAGCTAAGTGCAATGGGCTCATCTTCTCCCTGCATTACAGCTCAATCCCCCTGGCCTAGCAGCGTAAGCAGGAGGCTCACCGTGCTGAAGAACAATATTCATCCAGGGGCCTAGTTACCCTGCCAGGCTTGGGACGTTTTCCTTCTCCACTCAGAGGAACACTGATGTGGGGATGTCTGTGGAAAATGGCATTCGAGGTGCTCCTATAACACCTTCCTGTAGGACGCTCAGCGTGACAGAAAGAACGCAGGCAAGAAGTCCTCAAAATCACAGGATAAGGCTGATTCCCCTCGTGCTCCAAAAGGGCTTAATTACAGCACAGCCCATGAAGCTGGCAGCATGACAAACACTTGAAAAGATTAATAACTGAGCCCAGCTTGTGTCCTGTGATGGCCAGACAGGCTTATGACAAAGGGCTTCCCAGTTACAAGCTTTCAGCCTAGTCCTTCGTGTGCACTGAAGGGCTCACCGTAAGTGAGGAGAACGTCTCAGCTCACCACCTCACTAACGGGCACTAAATTAGCCAGGACTCAGTGACATGGAGCCTGGGCCCTCTCCCTTGCTGGAGGTGCAGGTTGATGCACGTTGGCAGGAGAGTGTAGGAGAAGCAGGCACTGCCACTGTCTGTGATGTACCCGTTCTCTAGATAAATGTAGACATCAGTCTCTGTGGCCTTGCCTGACCCATACTTCCCCACTGGTGCAGCTGCAGCCACCACAGCGATGACGGAGGCATTAGTGTGGACAGGACGTTAGTGTTTTTACTGCTGGGACCGATGGCTCCACCCAGAGCAGAAACACCAGTGGCTGGGTGGCCCTAGCACTTCCCACTGGTGGAGAATGAGGGGCTGATTTCTGTTTACACAGACTCACCTTACGGCTGTCAATCCAGAACTTCTTCACTGGCACATAGTTCACCCTTAAATCTCCACCGGAAGTAACCGTCACCCCTCCATTTTCCAAGCGAGTCACACTGAATGTAGCAGGGGGCTGGGTTTAGCAATCCTCCCATCCCAGAAAGCTCAGTTCAGCTGATGTCGGCTAGTTTCGAATGAAGCCCTATTTAAGGTAAGCTATTGTCAGGGAATGTGACAACTAGAGAGAGGGTTACTCACCTTGCACAGTAACTGTGGTCCCTCAGAGCTTTACTGGTGGGTGCATACACCTCATGCACTGACAGCCACATGGACAAACATTACAAGAACGACAAATTCTTACTCTGTAGTTCATCTCTCTAAACGTTTTGTCTGTCTGCTGGTAGGGGTGTTGTCTGAGCCATGTGTCTGCTCAGCCCACTCCTGAGGGAGTTCACACCTGGGGAACTGTGTCCTTCTGGACTGTGCCTCCTTGCCTCTTGGAGTGCTGTTCTGCAGTTCTTCTTTAGAGCCAGATGCCCATCTGCTTTCTGGATTTACAGCCTGATCTTGACAGGAGGCAAGAGTCTCCTGCCAGACTCTGAGCACCTTCCACACTCGATGAAATAAACAATTGGAATGTTCTTGGATTCGGGACGCTGTTTGGGACAGGGACTATCCTCTCCGGTGCGTCTGTGCAATGCCCAATGCAAAAGGGCCCCAAGCCTGACTGGGGCTTTTGGGCATTACTGTAATGTAAGGGGGAGAAGCAGGTGCTCAGCTTCTCGCAGCTACTTTCTCAGCTGGCTGAGAACTCCAGTGATCTGACAATAGCAATAGCCTCTAGACTGTCAATCACAAATAACATCTGAAGAGTAGGCATCTGTGTGAAGCAGCATACCTGGAGAGAACATGTTGCTAACAACTCAGAGTGCGTAACTGCTCTGGGATAATCTGGCTAAGCAGCTGCATACACGACCGCCATGGAATGGGGCATCAAACTTACACAGAGAGTGACTGGGGGTCTTCTGCAGAGCCATGTTTCATTACTTAGCAACTGCCAACTCCAGGACACAGTTCTAGTCACCATGAATTAAAATACATCATCACAGGATGACCCTTGTTAAACAAAGTTGTTTAACAGATGCAGATTTTTTGGCATCACAAAACAGTGTCAGTGAAACATTTCCTCCTCTAACCTCTGTGGGGGTGGAGGGAGAAAGACTTTGTTTGTTTAATGTGTTTTAAAGAGCAGGTTAGACAAACACCTGTCAGGGATGTTCTAGATAATACTAAGTCCCGTCTCAGTGCTGGGGACTGGACTAGATGACCTCTCGAGGTCCCTTCCAGTCCTACACCTATGATTCTTTGTTAGCGTTCAGGACAAATGAAACATCTGGCTTCAACACTGCTTTCTTACTTTTTGTTTTTTTTCCTTCGTTTTATCAGACAATTTTCTCATGAGCAAGGCAGAAACGCTTCCCTGAATATGAATCCTGAAGGCATGTGTTGGAAGTGAGTAAGAGGTTGAAAGGTCTGAATACCATATATTTTGCAAGAGGGTCCTTCAGAGATCTGTACTGAATTAAAGGTTCATTGCTGAAGACCCTAAAATTCAAACTGAGCTCCTGAGCATCAATAGAAATGCTTAGGCCTGGTCTACATTGGGAAAATTGTCTCCAAATCACTAACTAGTTTGAAAACAAGTTCCCCTACATCTATTTTAAAACCAGTTGGAGCCATGATGTAGACTAGGCTCCTGGTTGCCTGAACCTGTTTTAAAACCACCTAGAATACTATATCTCCAGCTGTTTTAAAATTAGTTCAGCAGAGCCAGTTTTAAAATGTCAAGTATTAGGGGGTAGCCATGTTAGTCTGTATCCACAAAAACAACAAGGCGTCCGGTGGCAACTTAAGGACTAACAGATTTATTTGGACATAGGCTTTTGTGGACAAAAAACCTCACTTCTTCATATGCACCGGACTCCTTGTAGTTTTAAAATGGTTAGCAGTCAGGGTAAATTTCTCCAGTGCTGACCAGGCCTTACAACCTGCAACTTTTGTCCATGATTATGTACTTCCAGGACAGAAGCACTTGGGTCTTTCTGAGTGATTGGTTTGTTGCAAAGCCTACTTACCACAAGAGGAAGGAGATACTGGTAAGTTTAGTACGGAAATGTTTAATGCAGCAAGGTCGGATCAGAGTCCCTTGTCTTGATCCTGGATTGTCTATCTGACAAGCTAGAGAAGATCCTGTACCTGCTGCTGTGTTGAACTCTGTAGACCAACTGTGTGTATGTGGAATAGCCCCACCACAACTTGTGATAATACACAAGACTTGACATAAAGGAACAGAAAGATTTTGTTCCTGGATGAGGATATGTTCCTTTTATAAAAAGAACCTGAAGAGCCAGGCTAACTATAAAATGCACATATGTACGTATATAAACAACAGACAAGTGGCAGGAATGACACCCGGGACACACATGAATAGAAGTTTTCTTTCTGACAAAGACTCCGGCTGGTAGTGTTATGGAACCGAAATTGCCTAAGGCTACGACTGGTCTTCCTTGCAATGCATATGCTCTCCAGGACCCCTGTCAGAGGAAGACTAGACCCCTAAAAACTGCTGGACAGAGGCGAGCCCATATTGAGTGTACATGGTCTGACTGCACATTATTTCAAAGCTTCTGTCTGAAGCCCCCTAGAGTGCTGCCAGCTCATATAAATAAGAGTGTCATAGGAGAGCACCTTTTCTAACTATCTGACTTATTATCTATCTAGCTGTTCATATTGTACCAGGAGCCTGAAGAAATAAAGGGGAAAAACTCGCTCTCTCACAAGAGAGAATTTAGATTTCTAAAGCAGCACTGGTATTCTCAGACTGACATTCAATATGTCTGAGGTAGAACTTCGGCCCTTTTGGAAAATAATATATAGCAAACGACTGTGCATTGGGTGAAGACTTTGCTTAGGAAATCACGTATCTGAAATGGCTAGATTTTACTCTTTATATGCAACTATTTTAACTACATTCCACCGGTCTGGGGCTTATTAGTTTTAATTAAATTAAATGAAATGTGCTCAGACTGAGACAGTCTGTGCTGACACCAGGCTGCCTGGGAGATACTGTTGTATCAGATGATTTTGTTCTAAATGGAGCAGACACTCCTTTATGTAGGAAGATTTAATACTTTATAACAAAATGCTTGTTTACATTTATTTTCCTCTGAAAAACAACTTTCCTTCATTATCAAATTCTGCTGGAGTCTCTAATAGCAGCTGGTGGATTGGATCAGGGACTGCCTGACCTATTACACTGCTACAAACAGGATGACTGCAGAGGGCAAGGAAGGATCCATATTCCATGCCCAGTTCTAGCTCAAATTGTACTTATAGGAAAGACCACACAAGCTGGCAGCCGCTAAATTCTGACCCAGAAGAAGCGAGAGCCTCATGGTGTAAATTACTTGATTACCACTTTTGTTAGGAGGAGGGAGAATCTTCATCCCAACCTTGGCTTTGAATCTTCCTTCCCCACCCCTAAAAACAAACCCATCACCCAAACGTGGAAGTCTGCTGTACTGAAATGACACTAAAATCTAATCAATTTCTCTCCCACGGCTGAGGGTGTGTGTTGCTCATTGATTTCTAAAAGGTTCCCTTGATGCCTCCCTTAGTAATTATAGTGTCTTCAACAAGCAGTCAAATTCTAGAGTTTGAATCCCCAGTGAAATTCAATTGAGATGTCGCGTGAGAACAGGAAAAAGGAAACAAAACAGGGCTTATAGTTTTTACTCTCTAGCTGTCTCTCCAAGCTCGCCCAGCAGACAGGAGATGGACAAGTGCTTACAAAGAAGATGCAGACAGCAAGTGCATCAGAGCTGCCTCGCTCATGTACAGTTTTACCTGCGGATGCTGATTTAGTCAGTTATGAAAAGCAAAATATCCATAGGCACTTTCCTACTGCTGCTTTCCTAATGCCTCCAAGAATAATTAACGAGTGTGGTATTTTCTTTCAGCACAAACATATCAAGATTAAACCAGGTTTGTGGGGGAGAAAAGCTAAAGGTCACTGTGAAATTTCCTAAGCTGGAAATGTATTAGTGTAATTAGTGCTCACTAGCATATCTAGGTGAAACCAGAATGCAAGGCTAAGTTCTAATGTAGGCGACAGAGGTTGCTAATTACCCACTCTCCCAGTTAAAGGCTGTTTCATGCTAGCACAAGAGACAGAGCACCACAGAGGGCTTGCACAGAGAGGGCACACATTAAATGTCCATGTTATAAGGAGAGAACATAGGAATGCCCTGGCAGCACTGGACAAGGCAATGCCAGTTGGGTGCCAGCAGGCAACACAGGCTGCATTAACTTATTGCAACAAAGGATCTTTCTAGTCAGAAGGCACCCTTATCAACTCCACTCCCTTCTGCGCTTTCAGCTGAATACCATAGGCTTCCTTACTTCCAGCCCTGTGGCGCAGTGCTGCTCTGCGTTGTTAAACAGCTGTTGTGTTTCACCCCAGATGTGGCTGCACTTGAGCAACAGATTAAGCAATCCTTTTATATAGTTTAATTTTGTAAAGGGCTTTGAGATCCTAGAAGATGGAAAGACATGACAGAAATGCAAGAGATCATTATTAAGAGGCCCAAGTGCATTTCCTTGCATTGGGGCAGACTAGTTTGTGCCAGAGTGTTGGAGAGAAGTCTGCAGTATGTATGGCACGTTCTTGTATTTAACTCGTTAAATAAGAAATAAGAAAGTGCATCCTGGTAACCATGTTTCTGTTCTTCAAATCTACAGACCAGTCTTTTATTTGCTACTCAGCTTCTTGATTTTTCTTTATCCTTGTTCTGTAGAATTTGGAGACTGGTAAAGACTTCAAGAGAAAAAAGAGTGTTGTTTTGAAAGCTCTGGGCCATGATATAGCAGCCTCTGGTCCTTGACTCTAACATCCTGTGTGCTGTGTTCTCTGTTCTGTTCTAGAGATGTTCCTACACTGCACTCATCACTCACTGCTGAGCTGGGGTGAAGTGTCTGACCTTGCCCTGGATCTGAGGAAGCCTCATTATGAGCTATCCTCCTCAGCCAACATCCCGACTGACAGAGGAATCTGTGTGATGTGCCCAAAGGCATGTCCATGCTAATCTCAATCTCTAGCAGGCCATGATATCCTGTCAGAGAGAACTGGCCCCCAAAGGCTGGTTTTTTATATCATAATGGGGACAAAGTTAACGTCTGAGTTTAGGTGCATAGCTGCACTTCAGAGTAATATGCAGAAAGCTATAATGGCAAGAGGCCAGGAGCGAAGAGCGAAGGAGAAGGGAAGCCTTACTTGCTTTGCGGTCTTACCTGAACGGAGTTGCTTGATTCGTCCATTGCTAGTTGCTGTATCCACAGGAAGGAAGTCCTTGAACCAAGAGATTTCAGGATCGGGGTTGCCACTGGCAGCGCAGAGCATAGTGGCTGTGCGGGCCTTTTCTACCACCTTCAGCTGCGGGCCCATGTCAATGGTTGGAAAACCGGCTGGGAGGTGATCTTCTGCAACAGGAAACAACATACAACAGACTGATGAGTTACAGTTCACACAGTAATGGGATCATAGTCCTGGTGACAGCAGTGCCTCCCCCACTGCGGCTCTGTCCACACTATGGCCAACGTCAGCAAAATGTACATCGCTCAGGCGTGAGTATTCCACCCCGAGCACCACGTTACACCGACATAAGCACTTGGGTGCACAGCGCTATGTCGGCGGGGGAGCTTCTCCCGCCGACATAGCTTATGCCGCTCGTGGAGGCGGGTTTTGATGCCAATGGGAGAGCTCTTTCCTGTCAGCACAGAGCATCTTCACCGGACGTGCTGCAGAGGCTGCACGTATAGACATGGCCTGAGAAACCTGCAAACCCCCAAAGTACTCTAGACTCTGTAATGAGCACTCATTGCAGCAACAGGGGCAGCTGCTAAATGTAACTCTGTTTGAATCAATTGCCTTGGGACACGCCCATGATTTTCACTGATATGTAAGCTCGATCTGTTGTTGTTAAACTCTAACAGCAGGTGTTTGTCTTTATGCAAGAAGAGAGATGTGTTCTGCATGCTACACAGACATGCAGCCAACACCAGGGCCAAATAAAAACACACACACACACACTAAACAACACAAATTGTCAAGAGAGCACAAAGAAACACATTTCTCCTTTCTACTAGGCACGAGTCTTCCCAATGGAAAAATCCATTACAAATCTCTTCCTGCCCCAAAAACTGGTGTTAAAGAGGTTATTAGAGACAAACGAATGTAAACTTTACATCTAACCATAACAAGCAATGCTAGGCTGTGCATTAGGAAGCTCCCAATGGACTCCAGGCAGCTGAAGGCACCGGAGGTGTGCGAGAGATGACTAATGCACGCGCTGGAGTGGCTTACTGCTACATTATAAATGAAAGCATCACAATGCTGAACTGCTGAAAGCACAGATACAATAGATTGGAAAGGAAAGGCCAGTTCGGTGTGCTGCTGCCGTATGTTCACAGGTAGGCTTGGCTGAATACGTTAGGTAGCCTGTGCTGAAAAACTGAGGAAGCTCCAGAACAAGCATTCAGCAAACAAGTGCAGGACAGGGTTCATTTACTCACTTCCGTGGCAAGATGTACTGTACTCTACTAAGCCTGAACAGCACTAAAAAAGGGCACGCTTCCACGGGAAGAGAGAGCCAGGAAAACATGAAGGATCCTTAAAAGCACTAAAAGTTCAATTATTTTCAGCAGGCCCCTATTTTCTCTAGTTTGAGAGCAGAACTTCAGCAAACCGTCTCCTCGCCTGCTAATCTGACCCTTCCACTCACTGGAACATTTCAAACCTACCAGGCACAGTTCCCCCAAAGTCCCACAAGATTGTGACCCCACCATACTTCCAGTTTTACATTCCTTTCACTGGGATCCCACCCTCCCCATATTTTACCTACTGTCAGAGAAGCACTAATACGAAGCTATTTTGATTGTCTCTTTTATTTTAAAGTTCCACATTTGCAGGACAAACTAGGACCATTTGGTGACTAATCTTAAACATCCTTTCCTAAGATCTCAGGAGAATCCCCAAGACACTTCCCGCCTGTTTGTACATCAAGATTCTACAGCACAAGGGAACATCTGCTGTAAACAAAACAACCCACCAGAATGTAGCCTCTGTGTTTGGATGCGAGGGGCAGCCAGGGCTTTCTAAAGGGAAAAAGCTACTGAGGCTTATTAAGAGCATAAGCCACGTTTTGTCTCCTAGTCTGGCCTCCCTAGAAACCTCTCGCGTACCAGCAAACATAGGAGGTTTTTTGAAAGGTATCAGTGAAAACGAGTTCTTGTTTTTTTATTTGCACTCCATTGATTTTCAAAGACAAAAGGCATACATACATACAGAGCTTAAACAGAAAGGCACCAGAGCCAGCATTCAACAACAAGCAACAACAGCACTGACACAACCACAACACATATTGCACCTTAGCTCACAGGAGATACACCACAGTATAGTGTGGCATAGACTAAACTGCGAAGGGAGATACACAAACAGTGGTAAACAATTAAATTCCCTTGGCGCACAGCCAGATGTCCTTAAAGTCCAGCACCTTGCTATCTGCCATGTGAAAGCAGATGTTCAGTCTGGGGAGGTTGACACCCCAAAGGGCTTTAATTTAATACCACACTGAATATTCAGTCTTTGCTAGCTTGTTTAACACGCTAAGCAAAATATCACGTAATTAACTTGATCCAAAGAATGCACGGAGATTTAGCATGAAACTATCACTAAGGCTGCGAGTTTTTCACAGAAAGTCACGGATTCCATGACTTTCCGTGACCGCTGTGACTTCTGCGGCGGCTGGTGTGCCTAGCCTGGGGACAGCTCAGGCAGCCCCTGTACCAGCTGCACTGGCAGCTGCTGGGGCAGTCTCAGGCCACCCTGGCAGCAGCAGAGTTTGGGTGTGGGAGGGGGCAGAGGGTTGGGGTAGGGGATGGGGTGAAGAGGGCTCTGGGTGGCGCTTACCTGGGTGGCTCCCTGGAAGCGGGGACATCCCCCTTTCTCAGCTCCTAGGCAGAGGCGTGACCAGGCAGCTCTGCACGCTGCCTCCACCAGCAGTTTCTGGCCAATGGGAGCTATGAAGCTGGTGAGTGGGGTGGGGGCAGCTCACAGAGCTGCCTGGCAAACCTGTCTTATGAAAGGAGACTCAAAGAGCTTGGCTTGTTTAGCCTAACCAAAAGAAGGTTGAGGGGAGATATGATTGCTCTCTCTAAATATATCAGAGGGATAAATACCAGGGAGGGAGAGGAATTATTTAAGCTCAGTACCAATGTGGACACAAGAACAAGTGGATATAAACTGGTCATCAGGAAGTTTAGACTTGAAATTAGATGAAGGTTTCTAACCATCAGAGGAGTAAGGTTCTGGAACAGCCTCCCAAGGGGAGCAGTGGGGGCAAAGACACATCTGGCTTCAAGACTGAGCTTGATCAATTTATGGAGGGGATGGTATGATGGGATAGCCTAATTTTGGCAATTCGTCTTTGACTACTAGCGGTAAATATGCCCAATGGCCTGTGATGGGATGTTAGATGAGGTGGAATCTGAGTTACTACAGAGAATTCTTTCCTGGGTGTCTGGCTGGAGAGCCTTGCCCACATGCTCAGGGTTTAGCTGATCGCCATATTTGGGGTCAGGAAGGAATTTTCCTCCAGGGCAGATTGGCACAGCCCTGGAGGTTTTTCACCTTCCTCTGCAGCATGGGGCACGGGTCACTTGCTGGAAGATTCTCTGCACCCTGAAGTCTTTAAACCATGATTTGAGGACATCAAAGGCTCAGATACAGGTTTGATACAGGAATGGGTGGGTGAGATTCTGTGGCCTGCATCGTACAGGAGGTCAGACTAGATGATCGTAATGGTCCCTTCTGACCTTAAAGTCTATGATTCTATGACTCAATGCCTCCAAGTAGGAGCTGAGCGAGGGGGATGTCCCCCAGGTAAGCACCACCTCACCCCATCCTGTGCCCCAAGCCACACCCAAACATTGCTGCTGCTGGGGTGGGGGAGATGTGGAGCCCCACCAACCCTCCCTCCCCCTGCAGCACCAGTGTGGGTTCTGGGCTGCACATCACTGCCCGCTCCCACTCCAGCACCAAAGGGGGGTCCCGGGCTGTTGCTGTCTCCCTCCAGCACCAGCAAGGGTCCCAGGCCACGCTCTCCACCAGCACCTGGGCTGTTCCCCCTCCCCTCCAGCACCCGTGGTACCCCCAGGAACCCCTCCCCCCAATATTTAGTCAGGGATATATAGCGGAAGTCATGGACAGGTCATAGGCCATGATTTTTTGTTTACTGCCCCTGACCTGTCTGTGACTTTTACTAAAAATACCCGTGACTAAAACAGCCTTAACTATCACCAAATCAAAAGCAAGCATTTGTGCAAGAGAGTCCCTTGTTATCTGCAGTGATCCCTGCCCATAGGCACATGGGGCGACAAAGGAATCTTCCACACAAGCTCAATATTGATTCCAGTTGCCTGAGTCAGACCTACACATGGGGCACTGACCTGTGCATCTTTGGTGCATGACTAAATCAAAGATGAGGAAAGGATTTTGTGATAAAGCACAGACAGGAAATGATGTTAGGCTCCATCCGTAACTTCATGGGGTACAAGAAAGACCAATCTAGGACCATGCTTTAGGAATGGGAGACGGTGATCTGGGTGAGAGAAAAATGCTGGGGCCCTCCCCACACTAGCAGTTTAAAAATAATTTTCTTGGGGTTTAAAGAGCCCCACAGTATCACACTCTTAGCATCCACCACACAACAATACAGGATCCAAGGATCGCGCTTTCTGCCCGTTGGTCGGAAGGCTGGACATTCCAATGCCCACAGGAAGGCACAAAGGGCCAGACCCCTCAGCACCACGAGCTTTCCTAGGGCTGGGCTGGGCGGGTACTGGAAAAGTCCCACACAGTGCGCGCTCATGCTCTCAGTGCCATGCACACCACTGGAGAGACACAAGGCTTCCAAGTGGTAAGTCCAAAGCCACACAGGATTAGCCTGGTCCCATGGCAATCAGATGCAGAGCGAGCGTAAGTGTATGTGTGCAGGAGCATGTCTTTAGGGAGCAAAAATCCTGAACCCAAGAGCTGAGTGGTAAAATGCCCAGGGACATCTAAGGACAGAGTTCTCCTTGGGCCCTTCCAGGAGAGCCCAGTACCTCCTGCTCACCTCCATTTATCGGTGGGATTGTGGTAGCCCCCAAAGGGCCACGCTGTACGGGGCTTAAATACAAGGGGCAAGTGACAGCTTCTGCAGGCGTGGGGGATGGTCTTAGGGCGTCAGTTGCACATATCAACCTC
Organism: Gopherus evgoodei; assembly: GCF_007399415.2. Classification (NCBI taxonomy): domain Eukaryota; kingdom Metazoa; phylum Chordata; order Testudines; family Testudinidae; genus Gopherus; species Gopherus evgoodei. The sequence continues at coordinate 112,611,472 of NC_044329.1, forward strand.
GCAGTGGGTGAGGGAGGGATTCTGGCCTCTTTGGTAGCCTCAGAGCCTGTCAGATGCTCTGCCGGGTGGATACCCCCCATACATGCTGAGAAGTGCTGCTGCTGGGTGAGTCTGGGCTGCACAGCAGGGCAGGGCACAAGCACTGACTCAAGCTTACCCACTAAACAACACTCAGCAAGCGATGCCGGGCTCATTCATCCCTGTTGAGGGGGATTTTGAAATATCCCCTGCTCAGAGCTCTGTAAGCAGAGAGACGAGCTCACAGCTGCTCCCACCTTGTCCCCCTCGGGTGACCATCTAATCTAGGTTTAATTACTGAACCCAGCCATCGCTGGGCTCCTTTTAACTCTCATTATCTGCGCTGACCACTCTGAGGGCTTGTCTACACATGCAGTTACTCCGGAATAGCTGCTGCTCTTTAAATTCACACCTTACTTTAATCTGAATTAATCTTCAAGTGTGGACAAGCCCGAAATCGTTCTCCTTTCCTTGGGATTCAGATATTTGAAAACAGAGAAGGTGGGAGCTATGAGGCAAGTTGCCGCCAGGCTGGTAGCCCGCCTCAGGGCCACATCAAGCCTAGCCCTGGCACCACTGCCCTTTTTAACACACACTTGCCAGCTAAAGCACAATCTAACTTTCACCTCCCATTCCACCAGTAACAGCAGGAAGAAGGGAGGGAGAATCAAAGCCAGGTGCTTTTCCAATTAAAAGGCGAAACTTCAACCAGCATGGGAGCAGGCTGAGCTCTTTCTGACAGCAGGAATTCCCACCCCTAGGCGAGAACTGGGAGTGCCCTGCTCGCATGCAGAGGGCCAGACAGCATGCCCAGGGGATGGCTGCAGGTTCACTTTGGGCAGCTCGCCTTTCTGAGGTTCAGCTACTGAAACATCACCCCTCTTCTGGCACCCTCATTGTGCTTTCCCTTTCCCCCAAGCAGGAGCAATGAAGAGGGATCTTGCTCCTTGCTCCTACCCTTGTCAAAAGCAGCTGTTCTGCCCTTTCTTCTCAGGGCCCGCCATCACTGTGCTCCTTCACCAGCTTGCGCAGCAATGACTTTTCTGGTGGCGACTGGCATCGGACACATGCCCCCTTGTCCCATCTGCTGCACCTGCTCCAAGAATCAGCTGGAGTGAAGGCCTGGGACATGTAATCAATCCCAAATGTCAGTCTTACAGGACCACAGGGATCAGCTCCAAAGTGCAGCCGTAAACACGTGCATAACAGCCACCGACATAGGGGGACAGCAGGAGTCCATGGTGAATACAGCAGTTGGCAGCAGAATCCTGAGGAGTCAGCCTGGTGAGCTTTCCAGGGTCAATGCTATCTGTCACAGAGAACTGACACTGTGGGGCCTGCTCTCTCACTGGTGAGATTTACGTGCCTAAGACCCAACTATTACTGGCCATCCTTAGCTGCGTGCATATCTGTCAGGGAGAAGAAATACACTATGGTGTGGTGAGAGCCTTTACACGCACGTTGTAAAGCCACGAGTCTGCTTTGCAGGCCATCACAAACAGGACCAATAAAACCTTTATGCCACAACAGCTGGGAATTTGTTTGTGACAACATATTTCTCAGAAAGACTAGTTTAGAGGAAACGATACGAAAACTGTAAACATTTTTATGGGCATTATTCTTCATATCCCTCAGCCTGTAAAGTCAGGCCCTCTTAGTGCCATAAGTCCAATTGCTCGCGCTGCAGAGGGAGAGCAAAAAATGATGCCCAATATATTTTGAAAATAACAAAAAATTGTCTAAAGTACCTTTTCTATATGCTCCATTCTAACTGTAAGGTTAAATCTCGCACAATCCATCAAAAGCTTTATACTCCTGGAAAGGCACATTCTCAGCTCATTCCGAGTGAGATACTGGGCCATCAACCTGTCACTGTGCTAGAAATACAGTATCTTATAGCGCCCCTCATCTCAGTCTCTCTCAGTCCAGTAAGAATGAATAACATCCAAAGCTGCTTTGTGCTTTCACATCTGGCAGCTGTTTGAAGTTGCTCAGAGGTCTGGAGAGCTAGACACAGGCTTGGTGGAAATGAAATTAGGGGCAGAATGCAGATGGAGTGAGGGTGGTGGTGCATTTTTGACCACCTGGGCATCAGCACCGCACAGAGAGGGCGGTACATACATAGAACGAATGGGCTGGAGCTCTCTCCAAGCTGAAATCATTTATTCTTAAAGGGATCCTGAGGAGAGGCCTGTGCTATCCTGGATATGTCACTCTGTTCTCTCGTGGCATTTCAGAGACATGTTAGGAGACAGCATGGTCTACTGATGAACCTTTACGACAGTTCTATACTTGATACGATCAGGATCACTTTCTACATTTCACAAGCCTCCTAAACACCCTCAGAGGCATTGAAACGCAGTAGCAAATGAAAAATATCAGTGACAGTAAGATGGTCATTTATAAAGCCGTGAGTGGCAGGCAATATTAACTAATGGAAGAGGCAGGCTAACAAGGCTCCAATGCACAATCCACTCCGGTGCCTCTGCTTGCTGAACAAACAGCCCACACTCCCTCGGCACAGTCTACAGAGCTGCTGCTTAATTAACGCAAGACAATCAAAAGCAACCGAGCAATTCTGGGGCCCAGCAGAGGGGCATCATTTTCTGTGACAAGAAGCAGCACTGAGGCAGGTTTGTTCAGGTTGAACAAATCTACACCAAAAGCTTGTTATTAATAGCTCTGAGAAGAGTCTTCCTTTATGGGTTTGTATTTTCCCCAGACGTCCATGTCAACGCACAGCAGAGAAGTGCAATTTAAAGCCAAGCTCTCTGAAAGCTCCCATTGCCCGCATGAAAGCCTGCGTGGGGAGTGGCTGGGAGGAAGGAGAGTAACCAGTGCCAAGTCTCACGCAGCTCAATGAACGCCCAAAGCACTGGCACCATCTTGCTACCTGCCTGAGTGAAACTAATGTACTTTAAAGACAACGAAGTATTACTGACTGGGATGGCAAGTATCAACAGCTCCAAACATGTTACGCAGTTACAGAAAACCTCGGCATCGACGGGTTTCAATGACAAACTCACCGACGTCCTGTGGCGTCACTCCAAAAATGTCATGCTGAGACTGCTGTTTAAAAACTTAATTTTAACCGAAAAAACCCAAACCAAGCCCTTGAGAGATCTCCTCCAGGCGAAGCACATGAAACGCCAGGCCATAGCTGAAAGTAAACAAAGCAGTTGGTACCTCTTCAAAATATCACACAGCAGCAGCGAACCATTCCTAAAAGAAAGAGTCTGAGTCACGTGAAGCAAGGGAGGAGGAAATTTAAGGAAAATCCAAGAGGATACTAGACGGGACACATGGTATAAGAAAATAATCTCTTAAGAAGAGCCCAGCCTTAGATGTGTTGTGGGTGGGATCTCAGCTAGTGATTATGATTCTATGAAACAGCAAAGAAAAAGAGAGCACTCCTTAAAGTGCCAGGAAAGGAAGCTACTATTAACCGTGCCCTTTAATCACTGGGTGTCAATTATCTCAATTTACAAGCCATGGATACTACCTCACCAACACAGCTGGACATTCCTGCCAGGGACTGTTTATCACAAGGGTGAGCAAACTTTTCAGCCCAAGGGCCACATCTGGGTATAGAAATTGTACGGCGGGCCATGAACGCTCACAAACTTGGGGTTGGGGTGCAGGAGGGGGTGAGGGTTCTGGCTGGGGGTTGGGGCTCCAGGGTGGGGCCAGAAATGAGGAATTCAGGGTGCAGGAAGGGGCTCCAGGCTGGGGCAGGGGTGAGGACTCTGACTGGGGATGCAGGCTCTGGAGTTGGGCTGGGGAGGAGGGGTTTGGGGTGCAGGGGGGTGCTCCAGGCTGGGACTGAGGGATTTGGAGGGCGATCAAGGCTGGGGTAGGGGTTTGGGGCATGGGGGGAGGAGAAGGGCTCTGGCTGGGGGTGCAGGCTCTGGGGTGGGGCTGAGCAGTTGGGGGTGCAGGAGGGTGCTCCGGGCTGGGACCGAGGGGTTTGGAGGGCAGGAGGGGGATCAGGGCTGGGGGTTGGCGTGCAGGGGCGGGGGTGGCTCAGGGGTGGAGGTTCCAGGCAGCGCTTACCTCAAGCAGCTCCCGGAAGTAGTGGCATGTCCCTCTCTCCAGCTCCTATGCGGAGGCACGGCCAGGTGGCTCTGCTGCACACTACCCTGTCTGCAGGTGCCACCCCTGCAGTTCCCATACAATGGGAGCTGCTGGGGCGGGCTTGTGGCGGACGCAGCGTGCAGAGCGGAGCCCCCTGGCTGCCCCTTAGAGGTTTTTAAGGCCCGGCTTGACAAAGCCCTGGCTGGGATGGTTTAGTTGGGGATTGGTCCTGCTTTGCGCAGGGGGTGGGACTAGATACCTCCTGAGGTCCCTTCCAACCCAGATATTCTATGATTCTGAGTATAGGAGGTGTAGGGGAGACATGCCGCTGCTTCTGGGAGCTGTGTGGAGTGGCCCTCCGACCCCGCTCCCTGGCAGGAGGACTGGAGTGGGGCAAGCCTCAGACCCCATTCCCCAGCGGGAGCTTGAGGGGCAGATTAAAACAGCTGGCAATCCGGATTTGGCCCACGGGTCGTAGTTTGCCCACCCCTGGTTTATCATAAAATGAAGCAATGCCTGCCCTACAGCGAAGCAGGAGCTCTAATGGATGAACATAGTAGGTAGGAACACCTCCATTCTAACCCCAGCTCTGTCACCGTTTCAATGTGTGACCTTCAGCAAGTCAAATCATCATTTTGTGCCTCAGTTTCCCCAACTGCATAATGGTAGCCTAGCAAACAGAGGTGCTGTAAGGGTTAATGTTGGCATAGCACTCTCCAAAGGCAACATGCTACATAAATGCTAAGAAAAATTACTAAGCCAAAGAGAAAGTTCCCCAATCCAAACAAACTGGGATAGCCCAGAGTATGCTAGCCTTGACCACTGACAACATAGCCCCCACGCAGTTCCTCTTTCCCCATCGCTCACGGAAATCTCCTTGAGTTTCTAACACCCTATCCTAAACCTAGTTCCAGATTTGGACCTTAGTGTCCAAAATATGGGGGTTAGCATGAAAACCTCCAAGCTTAGTTACCAGCTTGGACCTGGTAAAGCTGCCACCACCCAAAAAATTAGAGTGTTTTGGGGCACTCTGGTCCCCCCAAAAATCTTCCCTGGGGACCCCAAGACCCAAATTCCTTGAGTCTCACAACAAAGAGGAATAAACCATTTCCCTTCCCTTCTCCCTTCCAGGTGTTCCCTCCCTGGGTTCCTGGAGAGATAAACAGAAGCAAACTCCGTGAATCTAAACAGAGGGATCCCACCCTCCCCGTTTCCAGCCTTGGAAAACAGAAGTACGGAGAGCTAATCTCTCTTCCCCCCTCACCCAGAGGGAATGCAAAATCAGGCTAGTAAATCTAACACACACAGATTTCCCCCTGACTTCTTCCTCCCACCAATTCCCTGGTGAGCACAGACTCAATTCCCTGGAGTCCCCCACTAAAGAAAAACTCCAACAGGTCTTAATAAGAAAGCTTTATATAAAAAGAAAGAAAAATACATAAAAATGGTCTCTCTGTATTAAGGTGACAAATACAGGGTCAATTGCTTAAAAGAAATATGAATAAACAGCCTTATTAAAAAAGAATACAATTCAAAACACTCCAGCAACTATACCCAGGTAAATACAAAAGAAAACAATAGAAGCCTTACTACCTTACTATATTTGTACTTACAACTTGGAAACAGAAGATTAGAAAGCAGAAAACAGAAATCCTCTCATAGCCGAGAGAGAGACAGACAGAAGACAAAGAACTCAGACACAAACTTCCCTCCACCCAGGCCTGAAAGGTCTGGTTTCCTGATTGGTCCTCTGGTCAGGTGCTTCAGGTTACCTCTTTCCAGGTGTAAGAGACATTAACCCTTAGCTATCGGTTTATGACACACCCCACATCAGATGAAGAGAGAGGGCCAGAAACTCTCACACTGATGGCAGAAAACAAAGGCTGAAACAGACAGGTTGAAGTATAAAGAATTTCTCAAAGACTATGCTCAAATCTCATCCCAAAAAGCCATCCAAAGTAGTAACCTACTTAATCAATGCTGGAAAGATCACATGCATTCAGGAAGCCTCTCAAACAGCCTGGATCTGCTCTGCCTATACACACCAGTATTCCCAGAGTTCACTGCACTCTCTTGTCAGAAGGAATCTTGATGCAAGACTTGTGAATCCAACCCAGGCCCTTCCTGACTCATGAAAGAATCATGAGCAACTGGTGCCATTCCTGACTGAAATAGCCAGGGCAGGAGTCTTCCCTTCCTTGTTCAAACATACAATAGTGCAACTGGCACTAAAGAAATCCACCGTGGATACATCCATTCTAGCCATATATTACCCAGCATCAAACCCCTATTCCTGAGCAAGTTCACAGAGACAAGCAAGTTCATGCATTCGACGAAGTGGGTATTCACCCACGAAAGCTCATGCTCCAAAACGTCTGTTAGTCTATAAGGTGCCACAGGACTCTCTGCCGCTTTCACAGAGAATGAGACTCAGCACAATCTGGATTCAGGCCAGGACACGAGGTAGAATTAGCTTTAGTGCTACTGATGAAGGATCTCCTTGTGTCAAAGAGAACAGACATCCATTCTCAACCTCCTGGACTACTTCCAAGACAGACCAGTACTTGGATGAGGTCTGCTCATGGATGAAGAACAGCTGACACTGACCTTGAGCAAAACAGATGGTGCTTGTGGGCAGAGGAAAGTATTTGGAAGAATTTGCAACCCTGGTGCAGTTTCCTTTGGTTGAAAGTTCACATCCTCGGTTGTTCAGTTCAGACCACAGTCTAGGTGCACTCTTGGGCCACATCCACACTACAGAGTAAAATCGAAATTAATAAAATCGATTTTATAAAACAGATTTTATAAAATCGATTTTACGCGTCCACACTAGGGCACATTACTTCGGTGGTGTGCGTCCATGGTCCCAGGCTACCATCGATTTCCGGAGCGGTGCACTCTGGGTAGCTCAGTAAAAGAATGGGACCAATAACTTCGATTTCCGTCCACACTAACCCTAAATCGATTTAGTAATATCGATTTTAGGGTTACTCCTTTCGTTTAGCTGGAGTACAGAAATCGATTTTAAGTGCCTTGTAGTGTGGACGGGTGCAGCGTTAAATAGATTTAACGCTGTTTAAAGTGTGGACCTGGTCTTGGACTCCTCCCTGATATTGAGTTCTCACATAGCAATATATGAGAGTGATGGTTCTATTATCTCTGGTTGGCAAGGAGACTCCACCCCATCCTGGTGGATAATGACCTGGACTCTTACTCATGCCTTCGTCACCTCTCAGCTGGACCACAGCAACACACTATACTTTGGCGTGAAGTCTTCAGCACTTAGAAAGCTCCAACTAGTACAGAATACTCAGCAACATGGGCTCCTACAGTCACATCAAACCCATTTTCCACTCCCTGCACTGGCTTCTCATAGATGTCTCAGGACTTATCATCAAAGTACTCAGCGGCCTAGGCCCAGGGTATTAAAAGAGACTTAAATTCCGGGATGAAGAGAGTGGTCGGCAGCTCTGCTCCTCAGGCAGAATAGGACTTTCTGTCACAGGGGTAAAGCTTGTCTGTGCAAGAAACAGAGCTTTCTTGGGGGCCAGTTTGAGAGTGTGCAGCAAATTCCTCCAGGAACTAAGGATGACCTCAAACCTCCCCACCACCTGCCCAAACGCCAGGTGCACCTCTCTGACCTGCCTTCTCTAAAACAAGCAAAGAGCAGTGTTTACATTTTTTTTTTAAACAGCAACTGAAAAGCAAGGACCTACAAAAACAAACCACTGCACTGCACTGCACACAGCCCTCTTCCTGTGGAAATGGATAAGAGAAAGAATGTACCACACATATTAGATGCTAGGTGTGCCGTTTAATGCAGTACTGGGAAGTACTCTGATATGGTTGGTGATGAGGGTACTATAAGAATTACTGTACGCACAGGACAAAGTATAAAACAGTGAAAAATGGTAAGAGTGGATGAGGAGAGGCTCAAACAAAGTAAAACAGAAAGGCTTTAAAATGCCCTGAAGTGGCTACGGAACATGACTGAGAAACACTCTTTCCTCCTCATTCGGAGGAAGCAGCCAGGGAGTAGAGATTTTTTTTTTCTACTGAAACCCTCCAAGAATTTTAGAACTCAGAACCAGATTCCAGGTAAAAATACAGTTCTCCTGGTCACATCCAGCAGTTGATTTAAAATATTACTTAGGGAAGGATTGTAACAACTGGGAGTTACTTGCATTTTTAAACATAATGCAACCCTCCCTTGGCAGGGGGTTTCAGCTGGTAAGGGAACAATAAAGGAACCCAAAGTTGCTATTTCAGGCAGGCCCACCGGGCTCTAGTAAATTTGTTGGTTTCAACAGAATTTTCCCTAGAATTATTCTCAATCCATTGGTTTTTAAAAAATATTTTGTATTGAGAACCTCAATACAAATATTATCATATACTTCATTTTACTGTATTATTGCAATAATGTGACAAAGTACATAAACCACATGCCCATGTAGGGAAAAAAACCTCCACGCTTTTCAAAGAAAATAATATAACTGGCTCTTACTCCTATTTTAAGTAATCTATTAATCCATTACATTTTCCATACTACTTCACTTGCATTGATGCGATATGCTATTAGCGCAGAGATCTTCATTTTTAGCTATATAATCAATAAAGCATTTCCATATATCATTAAGTGTAACCTGCTGTTAAAATTAATGGGGCATTTGACTTGTGATCCATTTGAGTAGGGTTGCAGCTCAATGCAGACGAAAATGCACAGGAACTGAGTTAATGGGACAGAGTAACTCTCCCGTGCTTTCTAATGTTCAGCCTCAGAATGTGTAGAATTCCGGCAGTCACTCAGCTAAGATACAAAGTTCATTCACTTACATTTCACACCCCAGGATGCAAGATCTTGGGTCACCTGAAAGGTCAGACTTTACTAAAATCTGGTTTCTGTTTGGCTCCTGCAGCCCACCTGCATCATTGCCAATCTGCTGGCATCTCTAGAGTCCTCTGGTAGAAAGTCATGCCCATCAGAGAGAACAGTCAAGTCATTGAGAACAGAATTTCCAGGCAAGATCTTTGTTAAGATAGAATAAGTTTGTAAATATTAACAGTAGTCATCTTTGAAAAGTCCTGTCAGCAGATGTGACATTATGGCATCTTAGAGAGCACCGGCTTACATCTAAACTGGCTACTGATGGAGGCGTCTCCAGATACCATAGACTCATAGACTCTAGGACTGGAAGGGACCTCGAGAGGTCATCGAGTCCAGTCCCCTGCCCTCATGGCAGGACTAAATAGTCCCCTGCCCTCATGGCAGGACTAAATACTGTCTAGACCATCCCTGATAGATATTTATCTAACCTACTCTTAAATATCTCCAGAGATGGAGATTCCACAACTTCCCTAGGCAATCTATTCTAGTGTTTAACCACCCTGACAGTTAGGAACTTTTTCCTAATGTCCAACCTAAATCTCCCTTGCTGCAGTTTAAGCCCATTGCTTCTTGTTCTATCATTAGAGGCTAAGGTGAACAAGTTTTCTCCCTCCTCCTGATGACACCCTTTTAGATACCTGAAAACTGCTATCATGTCCCCTCTCAGTCTTCTCTTTTCCAAACTAAACAAACCCAATTCCTTCAGCCTTCCTTCATAGGTCATGTTCTCAAGACCTTTAATCATTCTTGTTGCTCTTCTCTGGACCCTCTCCAATTTCTCCACATCTTTCTTGAAATGCGGTGCCCAGAACTGGACACAATACTCCAGTTGAGGCCTAACCAGCGCAGAGTAAAGCGGAAGAATGACTTCTCGTGTCTTGTTTACAACACACCTGTTAATGCATCCCAGAATCATGTTTGCTTTTTTTGCAACAGTATCACACTGTTGACTCATATTAAGCTTGTGGTCCACTATGACCCCTAGATCTCTTTCTGCCATACTCCTTCCTAGACACTCTCTTCCCATTCTGTATGTGTGAAACTGATTGTTCCTTCCTAAGTGGAGCACTTTGCATTTATCTTTATTGAACTTCATCCTGTTTACCTCAGACCATTTCTCCAATTTGTCCAGATTATTTTGAATTTTGACCCTGTCCTCCAGAGCAGTTGCAATCCCTCCCATGGTGTACTAATTACTGGGAAATGTTGATTTTTAAATGGCACTCACTGCTAGGGTGACCAGATGTCCCGTTTCTAATGGGACAGTCCCATTTTCGATGACTTTTTCTTATATAGGCGCCTATTACCCCCTCACCCCCTTCCCATTTTTTCACAGTTGCTATCTGGTCACCCTTCTCACTGTAGCAATTACTTAAGAGAAAAAACCTTGAGAATATTATAGTTTTCCTCCCAAAACACACACATTTGAAAGCGAGGAAACTGAAACGTAAGGTTGCACTAAAAAAAAAAGCCAAACACATGAGCCAACCCAAGAGTGGTCATGCACAGTTCAAGCAATTCTGGAAATTCAGAGATTTAAAATCTGACACTTTTTTCAAAGAAGGAAAACAAGTCAAACACTGTTTGCTTTGTGATCTCAGGGAAGAACTAGAAAGGTTCATAGAGAGCCCCAGAAAGGCAGAGTTAGTGACTTTGCTGATGAACTGTGTGTTTTCAGATTCCCAGGCTAGCATTTGCTTTTTCTCATCCCACTGCTGAGTATTTATCAAACTTATCCCTTAAAGGAAGGGGGTTTTTAAAGCAGTGTTTAAGGATTGCTGAGTTAGAAGAGTTCCGATACAGTTGACAAACTTGGCAGTAATCAGACATGCTTCTCCTCAGACCACTTTCCTCTTCACCTCCTTGCCTGGTTCCTTATCCCCCAGTCCTTCCACACCCCATCAAGTGGCAGTCCGCTCCCTGAACGCTCCTCACCGGCCATGTCCCCAATTGTAGCCATCTGCTTTCTGGGCACCCGAGCACCTACAGTACATTAAAATGCTTTTCGTAACTGAACTATTTAGCTAACAAATCACTTAAAACTAGCCTAAGGCACCTGCTCAGGTCAAGAACACCACATTAGAACAAAGTTGGGATTTTCAGGCTGAGCTATTTTTGATTTATGACAAGCAACAAAGTAAAGTAAAGTAACCTTGAAGAAAACATTCCAGTGGTGAGATCAGGTATTTTCCTGGCTCTATTTCCCCACTACCTTCATTGAAGACAAATTCTATCCCGGCATGAAATAACGAATGTGGACTTTCACGCAGATTGGTTTAGTGATGGCAAAGTTGGTTGATTGCGAGGCAGGGAACGCTCTACCAACATTAGCAAATGAAGACTTGCAAGACCTTTGAGGCAGTTAGATAGGGTCTGTATTTTACTGGTGTGAAAGGAACTGGTACAAAGAGGAAGGAACACAGTGAGTTTGTGGCAGAGCCAGGGATAGAAACAGATCTCTCTATTATCCAGCCGGTGTCTTTACTATTAGAGTAGGGTTCTGAGAAGAACCACTAATTGCCCTGGCTCTGACTGCAATTGGATGCAGGATCCTGGCTACGTGAACCATCTTTCAGAGATCACATACAGCAGAAGCAGAAAGGCTTGGAGTGTCAGGCCAGCAGCAAGTCAATGATCTGGATACAAACACTGGCTTTTGATAAGTGATGCTTTTTAATGTTGGGCTGATATAACTGATCGGAGTTTAATGGGAGGACATAACATTTTTTACACAGGCAGCAAGTGTTGCAGAAACTCAACCCTCTATTTACTGCTCTGAAACAACGCCCATCTTTTCAGTAACATGTACAGCAAAAGTGGTGGCTCCCAATTTCAGCTAGGGCTTTAAACAAACCTCCTATGTAGGCCCTCAGGAATTAAAGAACACATTACAAACAAATGGCAAGTTGGCTGTGGAACCAGATCAGGGCCTTATGGATAAAAATAGTATCTTTCACACTTCCATTTTAATCCAAACCAATTCAGCAGATCAACCAAAATTCCTCTGGATTACGCAGTAAAATATATTTCCGAACACTATACTCATTTGCACATGCTCCAGTGTCTCAATTTATCAAATGACTGATAAGAAAAATGCCTGGGAATCTCTCTCATTTTCACAGGCATACAAGGAGCGCTATTGTTTTCCCCCTGGGAAAGCGTTCAGCTCAGCAGTAAGCTTGTGGCAGAGGGGCATTTCCCACCTTTGCATGCAGGAAGAGTACATTGCCCTTGAATTCTGTCCTCTCCACTCTCCAAGTACGTTATATATGTAAGCAGAGTCAGGATAAGCTCTACACTGACATCTGGTGGAAAGAATTTCAGAGAGTGTATTTGCATAGGCACGCCTACCCCATCCCAGACTGCTGAGGGGTGGGACTGCTTGGTGACAAATGACTCACCCTCAGTTGGGTGGTACTTGCTAGACAAGGGACATGGGTTCCAAAGCCCAGAGAATTGAGAGAGGCTGGGGACTGGTATCTGTGCCTGGTGGTGCAGGCTCCTTGTGGAGCCAGAAGCACCAGTTCCACCCCCTCCTCTCTCCACTGTGGAATGTCAGAGTTGATTTTTTTTATTCCCTCAAGAATCTAAATACAGGTTACTGAGCTGAACTGACTTTGGGCTAATGCTGCACTAGCACTGGGGCTCCCCTACTATGAGCTGAAATCACTAAGAGTTAAAATCACTAAAGAGCTGAAATTACTGAGCTGAGAGCACTGAGTACTGTGCTAAATAGTGGGGGAGCCTGAAGCTATACTGTGGAACAGAGCGGCTGGCGGAGTGGAGCAGTTGTGGGGACGGCTGGAGCGGATCACGGGACAGCTGGTGACAGTGGAGCGGCTGACAGAGCGGAGTAGCTGTGGGACGGGTGGAGCGGCCCACAGAGCGAGCGGAGCCGAGCAGTTTGCAGAGAAAACTGGAGCAGCTCATGGAGCAGAGCAGCTGGTGGAGCGGAGCAGTTTCTGAGGACGGCTGGAGGAGCAGCGTGGAGCGGCTGGTAAAGCGGAGCAGTTCGTGGAGAAGGCGGAAGCAGAACCCACGGAGAGGCAGGGCAGTTGGCCCCGGACCACGTAAGGTGCCCCCTTCTACTCAGGCTGGGGGGAGGGACCTCTACAGATAAACTCTCGAACTCTGGGGTGGCACTGACCAGAGACTTTTGGGTTGTTGGACTTTGGGGTGATTGGACTTAAAACCCTAAGGGGAAAAAGGACAGTGCCAAACGTACTTGGAGGTGGGTCTTTGTTTATGGTTTGTGTTATAACCCTGTTTGTGGTGTTTCTCCAATGGGATGCCGCATTAATTCCTTTATTAAAAAGATTTTGCTACACTCAGACTCCGTGCTTGCGAGAGGGAAAGTATTGCCTCCTAGAGGCGCCCAGGGGGGTGTGGTATGTGAGTGTCCCAGGTCACTGGGTGGGGGCTCGAGCCAGTTATGCATTGTGTTACTGAAACGGAACCCCTGGATACTGAACCCGGCCCTTGTTGCTGCCAACTCAGAGGGGCAGAAGGGTTACATATATGATGGTTGAAGAGTGAGAATGAGAAACAGCCCCCGACTTCATTCACTAAGTGTTTTAATGCAGCATGGAGGCTTCAGAATTCCTAGACTTAGAGTTTAACTCAAACTAGACATTAAGATGATCCTTTTCCTTTGAAAAAAGGACAAAACTTTACCCCAAACTTTTAAAGACAGCTTGCTGCTTTGCCACCCCACTGCAGCTGCTGTGTTCACGAAGAAGAGCTCTGTCTCTGTATGGACTGCGCGTAGACATGTCTACATGACAGGAGAAACCTCAGAGCTTCCTTCATTTCTTGAAGGATTTCTTTTCCACTTTTTTTAAATCAGAGAAAAGGGAAAACATGGCAGTCCATGTACAGTTCCCCTATTTCAGTTATGCAACACATCCTAACATCAAAGTGAGAGATACACAAGTAACTGTCCTTAGATCTGTTTAACTTCTTCATTCTACTATTGCAGATAAATTCATTTCCATCTCTTACTGAACTGTAATCAGCATGCACCAGACCAGGATTAAAACACAGCAATTATGGCGTCTCTCTGAGGAAACTATTTG